>NC_143439.1:323750-647500 GCF_987193195.1 Phasianus colchicus
ACTCTGTTCGTCACAGAATGCTGAAGTGTAGCATCGGAAAAACAGAGAAAAACGAAATGTCCCTAGGAATCAACGGTTAAGAATGAGAGAGAAGCGTAGTGCAGAATGCATGGACACAAGGAGAAGACAAGAACCGCTCCTTTGCGATGTGCGCAGAAGAAGCCGCTCGTCCGAAAAAAGCATCCGGCTGAAGTCGCTCTTTCTCGGCATGCGAGAGAGACGAGACCGCTGCTGAAGGCACACAGCGGCATTCGGGGAGAACCGCGATTTCTCGGCCAGCAACTGCAAACTCTCCGAAGCGGTTAACAGAGAGTGGCGTCGTCCACCCACGAGAGCGAAATAGCGAAATTGCTATGCCGAGAACGTGCGATTTCAGAATACTGCATTTCCTGAAAACAGGGGGTTTTTTCTCCGCAGGAAAGAATCCACATCTCTCGACTTTCTGTAACGACCTCTCTGAAAGCACAAAGTGTGTCGCTCCTGGAACTTCTAGCTGCCTTATTAGAGGGGCTTTTCCCTTCCACTCTGTTCGTCACAGAATGCTGAAGTGTAGCATCGGAAAAACAGAGAAAAACGAAATGTCCCTAGGAATCAACGGTTAAGAATGAGAGAGAAGCGTAGTGCAGAATGCATGGACACAAGGAGAAGACAAGAACCGCTCCTTTGCGATGTGCGCAGAAGAAGCCGCTCGTCCGAAAAAAGCATCCGGCTGAAGTCGCTCTTTCTCGGCATGCGAGAGAGACGAGACCTCTGCTGAAGGCACACAGCGGCATTCGGGGAGAACCGCGATTTCTCGGCCAGCAACTGCCAACTCTCCGAAGCGGTTAACAGAGAGTGGCGTCGTCCACCCACGAGAGCGAAATAGCGAAATTGCTATGCCGAGAACGTGCGATTTCAGAATACTGCATTTCCTGAAAACAGGGGGTTTTTTCTCCGCAGGAAAGAATCCACATCTCTCGACTTTCTGTAACGACCTCTCTGAAAGCACAAAGTGTGTCGCTCCTGGAACTTCTAGCTGCCTTATTAGAGGGGCTTTTCCCTTCCACTCTGTTCGTCACAGAATGCTGAAGTGTAGCATCGGAAAAACAGAGAAAAACGAAATGTCCCTAGGAATCAACGGTTAAGAATGAGAGAGAAGCGTAGTGCAGAATGCATGGACACAAGGAGAAGACAAGAACCGCTCCTTTGCGATGTGCGCAGAAGAAGCCGCTCGTCCGAGAAAAGCATCCGGCTGAAGTCGCTCTTTCTCGGCATGCGAGAGAGACGAGACCGCTGTTGAAGTCTGAAAGTGGTATTCGGGGAGAAAAGCGATTTAACGGCCAGCAACTGCAAACTCTCCGAAGCGGTTAACAGAGAGTGGCGCTGTCCACCCACGAGAGCGAAATAGCGAAATTGCTATGCCGAGAACGTGCGATTTCAGAATACTGCATTTCCTGAAAACAGGGGGTTTTTTCTCCGCAGGAAAGAATCCACATCTCTCGACTTTCTGTAACGTCCTCTCTGAAAGCACAACGTGTGTCGCTCCTGGAACTTCTAGCTGCCTTATTAGAGGGGCTTTTCCCTTCCACTCTGTTCGTCACAGAATGCTGAAGTGTAGCATCGGAAAAACAGAGAAAAACGAAATGTCCCTAGGAATCAACGGTTAAGAATGAGAGAGAAGCGTAGTGCAGAATGCATGGACACAAGGAGAAGACAAGAACCGCTCCTTTGCGATGTGCGCAGAAGAAGCCGCTCGTCCGAAAAAAGCATCCGGCTGAAGTCGCTCTTTCTCGGCATGCGAGAGAGACGAGACCGCTGCTGAAGGCACACAGCGGCATTCGGGGAGAACCGCGATTTAACGGCCAGCAACTGCAAACTCTCCGAAGCGGTTAACAGAGAGTGGCGCCGTCCACCCACGAGAGCGAAATAGCGAAATTGCTATGCCGAGAACGTGCGATTTCAGAACACTGCATTTCCTGAAAACAGGGGGTTTTTTCTCCGCAGGAAAGAATCCACATCTCTCGACTTTCTGTAACGTCCTCTCTGAAAGCACAACGTGTGTCGCTCCTGGAACTTCTAGCTGCCTTATTAGAGGGGCTTTTCCCTTCCACTCTGTTCGTCACAGAATGCTGAAGTGTAGCATCGGAAAAACAGAGAAAAACGAAATGTCCCTAGGAATCAACGGAAAGGCATAAGAATGAGAGAGAAGCGTAGTGCAGAATGCATGGACACAAGGAGAAGACAAGAACCGCTCCTTTGCGATGTGCGCAGAAGAAGCCGCTCGTCCGAGAAAAACATCCGGCTGAAGTCGCTCTTTCTCGGCATGCGAGAGAGACGAGCCGCTGCTGAAGGCACACAGCGGCATTCGGGGAGAACCGCGATTTCTCGGCCAGCAACTGCAAACTCTCCGAAGCGGTTAACAGAGAGTGGCGCCGTCCACCCACGAGAGCGAAATAGCGAAATTGCTATGCCGAGAACGTGCGATTTCAGAATACTGCATTTCCTGAAAACAGGGGGTTTTTTCTCCGCAGGAAAGAATCCACATCTCTCGACTTTCTGTAACGACCTCTCTGAAAGCACAAAGTGTGTCGCTCCTGGAACTTCTAGCTGCCTTATTAGAGGGGCTTTTCCCTTCCACTCTGTTCGTCACAGAATGCTGAAGTGTAGCATCGGAAAAACAGAGAAAAACGAAATGTCCCTAGGAATCAACGGTTAAGAATGAGAGAGAAGCGTAGTGCAGAATGCATGGACACAAGGAGAAGACAAGAACCGCTCCTTTGCGATGTGCGCAGAAGAAGCCGCTCGTCCGAAAAAAGCATCCGGCTGAAGTCGCTCTTTCTCGGCATGCGAGAGAGACGAGACCGCTGCTGAAGGCACACAGCGGCATTCGGGGAGAACCGCGATTTAACGGCCAGCAACTGCAAACTCTCCGAAGCGGTTAACAGAGAGTGGCGTCGTCCACCCACGAGAGCGAAATAGCGAAATTGCTATGCCGAGAACGTGCGATTTCAGAATACTGCATTTCCTGAAAACAGGGGGTTTTTTCTCCGCAGGAAAGAATCCACATCTCTCGACTTTCTGTAACGTCCTCTCTGAAAGCACAACGTGTGTCGCTCCTGGAACTTCTAGCTGCCTTATTAGAGGGGCTTTTCCCTTCCACTCTGTTCGTCACAGAATGCTGAAGTGTAGCATCGGAAAAACAGAGAAAAACGAAATGTCCCTAGGAATCAACGGAAAGGCATAAGAATGAGAGAGAAGCGTAGTGCAGAATGCATGGACACAAGGAGAAGACAAGAACCGCTCCTTTGCGATGTGCGCAGAAGAAGCCGCTCGTCCGAGAAAAGCATCCGGCTGAAGTCGCTCTTTCTCGGCATGCGAGAGAGACGAGACCGCTGTTGAAGTCTGAAAGTGGTATTCGGGGAGAAAAGCGATTTAATGGCCAGCAACTGCAAACTCCCCGAAGCGGTTAACAGAGAGTGGCGCTGTCCACCCACGAGAGCGAAATAGCGAAATTGCTATGCCGAGAACGTGCGATTTCAGAATACTGCATTTCCTGAAAACAGGGGGTTTTTTCTCCGCAGGAAAGAATCCACATCTCTCGACTTTCTGTAACGTCCTCTCTGAAAGCACAACGTGTGTCGCTCCTGGAACTTCTAGCTGCCTTATTAGAGGGGCTTTTCCCTTCCACTCTGTTCGTCACAGAATGCTGAAGTGTAGCATCGGAAAAACAGAGAAAAACGAAATGTCCCTAGGAATCAACGGAAAGGCATAAGAATGAGAGAGAAGCGTAGTGCAGAATGCATGGACACAAGGAGAAGACAAGAACCGCTCCTTTGCGATGTGCGCAGAAGAAGCCGCTCGTCCGAGAAAAGCATCCGGCTGAAGTCGCTCTTTCTCGGCATGCGAGAAAGACGAGACCGCTGCTGAAGGCACAAAGCGGCATTCGGGGAGAACCGCGATTTAACGGCCAGCAACTGCAAACTCTCCGAAGCGGTTAACAGAGAGTGGCGCCGTCCACCCACGAGAGCGAAATAGCGAAATTGCTATGCCGAGAACGTGCGATTTCAGAACACTGCATTTCCTGAAAACAGGGGGTTTTTTCTCCGCAGGAAAGAATCCACATCTCTCGACTTTCTGTAACGTCCTCTCTGAAAGCACAACGTGTGTCGCTCCTGGAACTTCTAGCTGCCTTATTAGAGGGGCTTTTCCCTTCCACTCTGTTCGTCACAGAATGCTGAAGTGTAGCATCGGAAAAACAGAGAAAAACGAAATGTCCCTAGGAATCAACGGAAAGGCATAAGAATGAGAGAGAAGCGTAGTGCAGAATGCATGGACACAAGGAGAAGACAAGAACCGCTCCTTTGCGATGTGCGCAGAAGAAGCCGCTCGTCCGAGAAAAGCATCCGGCTGAAGTCGCTCTTTCTCGGCATGCGAGAGAGACGAGACCGCTGTTGAAGTCTGAAAGTGGTATTCGGGGAGAAAAGCGATTTAACGGCCAGCAACTGCAAACTCTCCGAAGCGGTTAACAGAGAGTGGCGCTGTCCACCCACGAGAGCGAAATAGCGAAATTGCTATGCCGAGAACGTGCGATTTCAGAATACTGCATTTCCTGAAAACAGGGGGTTTTTTCTCCGCAGGAAAGAATCCACATCTCTCGACTTTCTGTAACGACCTCTCTGAAAGCACAAAGTGTGTCGCTCCTGGAACTTCTAGCTGCCTTATTAGAGGGGCTTTTCCCTTCCACTCTGTTCGTCACAGAATGCTGAAGTGTAGCATCGGAAAAACAGAGAAAAACGAAATGTCCCTAGGAATCAACGGTTAAGAATGAGAGAGAAGCGTAGTGCAGAATGCATGGACACAAGGAGAAGACAAGAACCGCTCCTTTGCGATGTGCGCAGAAGAAGCCGCTCGTCCGAAAAAAGCATCCGGCTGAAGTCGCTCTTTCTCGGCATGCGAGAGAGACGAGACCGCTGCTGAAGGCACAAAGCGGCATTCGGGGAGAACCGCGATTTCTCGGCCAGCAACTGCAAACTCTCCGAAGCGGTTAACAGAGAGTGGCGTCGTCCACCCACGAGAGTGAAATAGCGAAATTGCTATGCCGAGAACGTGCGATTTCAGAATACTGCATTTCCTGAAAACAGGGGGTTTTTTCTCCGCAGGAAAGAATCCACATCTCTCGACTTTCTGTAACGTCCTCTCTGAAAGCACAACGTGTGTCGCTCCTGGAACTTCTAGCTGCCTTATTAGAGGGGCTTTTCCCTTCCACTCTGTTCGTCACAGAATGCTGAAGTGTAGCATCGGAAAAACAGAGAAAAACGAAATGTCCCTAGGAATCAACGGAAAGGCATAAGAATGAGAGAGAAGCGTAGTGCAGAATGCATGGACACAAGGAGAAGACAAGAACCGCTCCTTTGCGATGTGCGCAGAAGAAGCCGCTCGTCCGAGAAAAGCATCCGGCTGAAGTCGCTCTTTCTCGGCATGCGAGAGAGACGAGCCGCTGCTGAAGGCACACAGCGGCATTCGGGGAGAACCGCGATTTCTCGGCCAGCAACTGCAAACTCTCCGAAGCGGTTAACAGAGAGTGGCGCCGTCCACCCACGAGAGCGAAATAGCGAAATTGCTATGCCGAGAACGTGCGATTTCAGAATACTGCATTTCCTGAAAACAGGGGGTTTTTTCTCCGCAGGAAAGAATCCACATCTCTCGACTTTCTGTAACGACCTCTCTGAAAGCACAACGTGTGTCGCTCCTGGAACTTCTAGCTGCCTTATTAGAGGGGCTTTTCCCTTCCACTCTGTTCGTCACAGAATGCTGAAGTGTAGCATCGGAAAAACAGAGAAAAACGAAATGTCCCTAGGAATCAACGATTAAGAATGAGAGAGAAGCGTAGTGCAGAATGCATGGACACAAGGAGAAGACAAGAACCGCTCCTTTGCGATGTGCGCAGAAGAAGCCGCTCGTCCGAAAAAAGCATCCGGCTGAAGTCGCTCTTTCTCGGCATGCGAGAGAGACGAGACCGCTGCTGAAGGCACAAAGCGGCATTCGGGGAGAACCGCGATTTCTCGGCCAGCAACTGCAAACTCTCCGAAGCGGTTAACAGAGAGTGGCGTCGTCCACCCACGAGAGCGAAATAGCGAAATTGCTATGCCGAGAACGTGCGATTTCAGAATACTGCATTTCCTGAAAACAGGGGTTTTTTTCTCCGCAGGAAAGAATCCACATCTCTCGACTTTCTGTAACGTCCTCTCTGAAAGCACAACGTGTGTCGCTCCTGGAACTTCTAGCTGCCTTATTAGAGGGGCTTTTCACTTCCACTCTGTTCGTCACAGAATGCTGAAGTGTAGCATCGGAAAAACAGAGAAAAACGAAATGTCCCTAGGAATCAACGGAAAGGCATAAGAATGAGAGAGAAGCGTAGTGCAGAATGCATGGACACAAGGAGAAGACAAGAACCGCTCCTTTGCGATGTGCGCAGAAGAAGCCGCTCGTCCGAGAAAAGCATCCGGCTGAAGTCGCTCTTTCTCGGCATGCGAGAGAGACGAGACCGCTGTTGAAGTCTGAAAGTGGTATTCGGGGAGAAAAGCGATTTAACGGCCAGCAACTGCAAACTCTCCGAAGCGGTTAACAGAGAGTGGCGCCGTCCACCCACGAGAGCGAAATAGCGAAATTGCTATGCCGAGAACGTGCGATTTCAGAATACTGCATTTCCTGAAAACAGGGGGTTTTTTCTCCGCAGGAAAGAATCCACATCTCTCGACTTTCTGTAACGTCCTCTCTGAAAGCACAACGTGTGTCGCTCCTGGAACTTCTAGCTGCCTTATTAGAGGGGCTTTTCCCTTCCACTCTGTTCGTCACAGAATGCTGAAGTGTAGCATCGGAAAAACAGAGAAAAACGAAATGTCCCTAGGAATCAACGGAAAGGCATAAGAATGAGAGAGAAGCGTAGTGCAGAATGCATGGACACAAGGAGAAGACAAGAACCGCTCCTTTGCGATGTGCGCAGAAGAAGCCGCTCGTCCGAGAAAAGCATCCGGCTGAAGTCGCTCTTTCTCGGCATGCGAGAAAGACGAGACCGCTGCTGAAGGCACAAAGCGGCATTCGGGGAGAACCGCGATTTAACGGCCAGCAACTGCAAACTCTCCGAAGCGGTTAACAGAGAGTGGCGCCGTCCACCCACGAGAGCGAAATAGCGAAATTGCTATGCCGAGAACGTGCGATTTCAGAACACTGCATTTCCTGAAAACAGGGGGTTTTTTCTCCGCAGGAAAGAATCCACATCTCTCGACTTTCTGTAACGTCCTCTCTGAAAGCACAACGTGTGTCGCTCCTGGAACTTCTAGCTGCCTTATTAGAGGGGCTTTTCCCTTCCACTCTGTTCGTCACAGAATGCTGAAGTGTAGCATCGGAAAAACAGAGAAAAACGAAATGTCCCTAGGAATCAACGGAAAGGCATAAGAATGAGAGAGAAGCGTAGTGCAGAATGCATGGACACAAGGAGAAGACAAGAACCGCTCCTTTGCGATGTGCGCAGAAGAAGCCGCTCGTCCGAGAAAAGCATCCGGCTGAAGTCGCTCTTTCTCGGCATGCGAGAGAGACGAGACCGCTGTTGAAGTCTGAAAGTGGTATTCGGGGAGAAAAGCGATTTAACGGCCAGCAACTGCAAACTCTCCGAAGCGGTTAACAGAGAGTGGCGCCGTCCACCCACGAGAGCGAAATAGCGAAATTGCTATGCCGAGAACGTGCGATTTCAGAATACTGCATTTCCTGAAAACAGGGGGTTTTTTCTCCGCAGGAAAGAATCCACATCTCTCGACTTTCTGTAACGTCCTCTCTGAAAGCACAACGTGTGTCGCTCCTGGAACTTCTAGCTGCCTTATTAGAGGGGCTTTTCCCTTCCACTCTGTTCGTCACAGAATGCTGAAGTGTAGCATCGGAAAAACAGAGAAAAACGAAATGTCCCTAGGAATCAACGGAAAGGCATAAGAATGAGAGAGAAGCGTAGTGCAGAATGCATGGACACAAGGAGAAGACAAGAACCGCTCCTTTGCGATGTGCGCAGAAGAAGCCGCTCGTCCGAGAAAAGCATCCGGCTGAAGTCGCTCTTTCTCGGCATGCGAGAAAGACGAGACCGCTGCTGAAGGCACAAAGCGGCATTCGGGGAGAACCGCGATTTAACGGCCAGCAACTGCAAACTCTCCGAAGCGGTTAACAGAGAGTGGCGCCGTCCACCCACGAGAGCGAAATAGCGAAATTGCTATGCCGAGAACGTGCGATTTCAGAACACTGCATTTCCTGAAAACAGGGGGTTTTTTCTCCGCAGGAAAGAATCCACATCTCTCGACTTTCTGTAACGTCCTCTCTGAAAGCACAACGTGTGTCGCTCCTGGAACTTCTAGCTGCCTTATTAGAGGGGCTTTTCCCTTCCACTCTGTTCGTCACAGAATGCTGAAGTGTAGCATCGGAAAAACAGAGAAAAACGAAATGTCCCTAGGAATCAACGGAAAGGCATAAGAATGAGAGAGAAGCGTAGTGCAGAATGCATGGACACAAGGAGAAGACAAGAACCGCTCCTTTGCGATGTGCGCAGAAGAAGCCGCTCGTCCGAGAAAAGCATCCGGCTGAAGTCGCTCTTTCTCGGCATGCGAGAGAGACGAGACCGCTGTTGAAGTCTGAAAGTGGTATTCGGGGAGAAAAGCGATTTAACGGCCAGCAACTGCAAACTCTCCGAAGCGGTTAACAGAGAGTGGCGCTGTCCACCCACGAGAGCGAAATAGCGAAATTGCTATGCCGAGAACGTGCGATTTCAGAATACTGCATTTCCTGAAAACAGGGGGTTTTTTCTCCGCAGGAAAGAATCCACATCTCTCGACTTTCTGTAACGACCTCTCTGAAAGCACAAAGTGTGTCGCTCCTGGAACTTCTAGCTGCCTTATTAGAGGGGCTTTTCCCTTCCACTCTGTTCGTCACAGAATGCTGAAGTGTAGCATCGGAAAAACAGAGAAAAACGAAATGTCCCTAGGAATCAACGGTTAAGAATGAGAGAGAAGCGTAGTGCAGAATGCATGGACACAAGGAGAAGACAAGAACCGCTCCTTTGCGATGTGCGCAGAAGAAGCCGCTCGTCCGAAAAAAGCATCCGGCTGAAGTCGCTCTTTCTCGGCATGCGAGAGAGACGAGACCGCTGCTGAAGGCACAAAGCGGCATTCGGGGAGAACCGCGATTTCTCGGCCAGCAACTGCAAACTCTCCGAAGCGGTTAACAGAGAGTGGCGTCGTCCACCCACGAGAGTGAAATAGCGAAATTGCTATGCCGAGAACGTGCGATTTCAGAATACTGCATTTCCTGAAAACAGGGGGTTTTTTCTCCGCAGGAAAGAATCCACATCTCTCGACTTTCTGTAACGTCCTCTCTGAAAGCACAACGTGTGTCGCTCCTGGAACTTCTAGCTGCCTTATTAGAGGGGCTTTTCCCTTCCACTCTGTTCGTCACAGAATGCTGAAGTGTAGCATCGGAAAAACAGAGAAAAACGAAATGTCCCTAGGAATCAACGGAAAGGCATAAGAATGAGAGAGAAGCGTAGTGCAGAATGCATGGACACAAGGAGAAGACAAGAACCGCTCCTTTGCGATGTGCGCAGAAGAAGCCGCTCGTCCGAGAAAAGCATCCGGCTGAAGTCGCTCTTTCTCGGCATGCGAGAGAGACGAGCCGCTGCTGAAGGCACACAGCGGCATTCGGGGAGAACCGCGATTTCTCGGCCAGCAACTGCAAACTCTCCGAAGCGGTTAACAGAGAGTGGCGCCGTCCACCCACGAGAGCGAAATAGCGAAATTGCTATGCCGAGAACGTGCTATTTCAGAATACTGCATTTCCTGAAAACAGGGGGTTTTTTCTCCGCAGGAAAGAATCCACATCTCTCGACTTTCTGTAACGACCTCTCTGAAAGCACAACGTGTGTCGCTCCTGGAACTTCTAGCTGCCTTATTAGAGGGGCTTTTCCCTTCCACTCTGTTCGTCACAGAATGCTGAAGTGTAGCATCGGAAAAACAGAGAAAAACGAAATGTCCCTAGGAATCAACGATTAAGAATGAGAGAGAAGCGTAGTGCAGAATGCATGGACACAAGGAGAAGACAAGAACCGCTCCTTTGCGATGTGCGCAGAAGAAGCCGCTCGTCCGAAAAAAGCATCCGGCTGAAGTCGCTCTTTCTCGGCATGCGAGAGAGACGAGACCGCTGCTGAAGGCACAAAGCGGCATTCGGGGAGAACCGCGATTTCTCGGCCAGCAACTGCAAACTCTCCGAAGCGGTTAACAGAGAGTGGCGTCGTCCACCCACGAGAGCGAAATAGCGAAATTGCTATGCCGAGAACGTGCGATTTCAGAATACTGCATTTCCTGAAAACAGGGGGTTTTTTCTCCGCAGGAAAGAATCCACATCTCTCGACTTTCTGTAACGTCCTCTCTGAAAGCACAACGTGTGTCGCTCCTGGAACTTCTAGCTGCCTTATTAGAGGGGCTTTTCACTTCCACTCTGTTCGTCACAGAATGCTGAAGTGTAGCATCGGAAAAACAGAGAAAAACGAAATGTCCCTAGGAATCAACGGAAAGGCATAAGAATGAGAGAGAAGCGTAGTGCAGAATGCATGGACACAAGGAGAAGACAAGAACCGCTCCTTTGCGATGTGCGCAGAAGAAGCCGCTCGTCCGAGAAAAGCATCCGGCTGAAGTCGCTCTTTCTCGGCATGCGAGAGAGACGAGACCGCTGTTGAAGTCTGAAAGTGGTATTCGGGGAGAAAAGCGATTTAACGGCCAGCAACTGCAAACTCTCCGAAGCGGTTAACAGAGAGTGGCGCCGTCCACCCACGAGAGCGAAATAGCGAAATTGCTATGCCGAGAACGTGCGATTTCAGAATACTGCATTTCCTGAAAACAGGGGGTTTTTTCTCCGCAGGAAAGAATCCACATCTCTCGACTTTCTGTAACGTCCTCTCTGAAAGCACAACGTGTGTCGCTCCTGGAACTTCTAGCTGCCTTATTAGAGGGGCTTTTCCCTTCCACTCTGTTCGTCACAGAATGCTGAAGTGTAGCATCGGAAAAACAGAGAAAAACGAAATGTCCCTAGGAATCAACGGAAAGGCATAAGAATGAGAGAGAAGCGTAGTGCAGAATGCATGGACACAAGGAGAAGACAAGAACCGCTCCTTTGCGATGTGCGCAGAAGAAGCCGCTCGTCCGAGAAAAGCATCCGGCTGAAGTCGCTCTTTCTCGGCATGCGAGAGAGACGAGCCGCTGCTGAAGGCACACAGCGGCATTCGGGGAGAACCGCGATTTCTCGGCCAGCAACTGCAAACTCTCCGAAGCGGTTAACAGAGAGTGGCGCCGTCCACCCACGAGAGCGAAATAGCGAAATTGCTATGCCGAGAACGTGCGATTTCAGAATACTGCATTTCCTGAAAACAGGGGTTTTTTTCTCCGCAGGAAAGAATCCACATCTCTCGACTTTCTGTAACGTCCTCTCTGAAAGCACAACGTGTGTCGCTCCTGGAACTTCTAGCTGCCTTATTAGAGGGGCTTTTCCCTTCCACTCTGTTCGTCACAGAATGCTGAAGTGTAGCATCGGAAAAACAGAGAAAAACGAAATGTCCCTAGGAATCAACGGAAAGGCATAAGAATGAGAGAGAAGCGTAGTGCAGAATGCATGGACACAAGGAGAAGACAAGAACCGCTCCTTTGCGATGTGCGCAGAAGAAGCCGCTCGTCCGAAAAAAGCATCCGGCTGAAGTCGCTCTTTCTCGGCATGCGAGAGAGACGAGACCGCTGCTGAAGGCACACAGCGGCATTCGGGGAGAACCGCGATTTAACGGCCAGCAACTGCAAACTCTCCGAAGCGGTTAACAGAGAGTGGCGTCGTCCACCCACGAGAGCGAAATAGCGAAATTGCTATGCCGAGAACGTGCGATTTCAGAATACTGCATTTCCTGAAAACAGGGGGTTTTTTCTCCGCAGGAAAGAATCCACATCTCTCGACTTTCTGTAACGTCCTCTCTGAAAGCACAACGTGTGTCGCTCCTGGAACTTCTAGCTGCCTTATTAGAGGGGCTTTTCCCTTCCACTCTGTTCGTCACAGAATGCTGAAGTGCAGCATCGGAAAAACAGAGAAAAACGAAATGTCCCTAGGAATCAACGGAAAGGCATAAGAATGAGAGAGAAGCGTAGTGCAGAATGCATGGACACAAGGAGAAGACAAGAACCGCTCCTTTGCGATGTGCGCAGAAGAAGCCGCTCGTCCGAGAAAAGCATCCGGCTGAAGTCGCTCTTTCTCGGCATGCGAGAGAGACGAGACCGCTGTTGAAGTCTGAAAGTGGTATTCGGGGAGAAAAGCGATTTAATGGCCAGCAACTGCAAACTCTCCGAAGCGGTTAACAGAGAGTGGCGCTGTCCACCCACGAGAGCGAAATAGCGAAATTGCTATGCCGAGAACGTGCGATTTCAGAATACTGCATTTCCTGAAAACAGGGGGTTTTTTCTCCGCAGGAAAGAATCCACATCTCTCGACTTTCTGTAACGTCCTCTCTGAAAGCACAACGTGTGTCGCTCCTGGAACTTCTAGCTGCCTTATTAGAGGGGCTTTTCCCTTCCACTCTGTTCGTCACAGAATGCTGAAGTGTAGCATCGGAAAAACAGAGAAAAACGAAATGTCCCTAGGAATCAACGGAAAGGCATAAGAATGAGAGAGAAGCGTAGTGCAGAATGCATGGACACAAGGAGAAGACAAGAACCGCTCCTTTGCGATGTGCGCAGAAGAAGCCGCTCGTCCGAGAAAAGCATCCGGCTGAAGTCGCTCTTTCTCGGCATGCGAGAAAGACGAGACCGCTGCTGAAGGCACAAAGCGGCATTCGGGGAGAACCGCGATTTAACGGCCAGCAACTGCAAACTCTCCGAAGCGGTTAACAGAGAGTGGCGCCGTCCACCCACGAGAGCGAAATAGCGAAATTGCTATGCCGAGAACGTGCGATTTCAGAACACTGCATTTCCTGAAAACAGGGGGTTTTTTCTCCGCAGGAAAGAATCCACATCTCTCGACTTTCTGTAACGTCCTCTCTGAAAGCACAACGTGTGTCGCTCCTGGAACTTCTAGCTGCCTTATTAGAGGGGCTTTTCCCTTCCACTCTGTTCGTCACAGAATGCTGAAGTGTAGCATCGGAAAAACAGAGAAAAACGAAATGTCCCTAGGAATCAACGGAAAGGCATAAGAATGAGAGAGAAGCGTAGTGCAGAATGCATGGACACAAGGAGAAGACAAGAACCGCTCCTTTGCGATGTGCGCAGAAGAAGCCGCTCGTCCGAGAAAAGCATCCGGCTGAAGTCGCTCTTTCTCGGCATGCGAGAGAGACGAGACCGCTGTTGAAGTCTGAAAGTGGTATTCGGGGAGAAAAGCGATTTAACGGCCAGCAACTGCAAACTCTCCGAAGCGGTTAACAGAGAGTGGCGCTGTCCACCCACGAGAGCGAAATAGCGAAATTGCTATGCCGAGAACGTGCGATTTCAGAATACTGCATTTCCTGAAAACAGGGGGTTTTTTCTCCGCAGGAAAGAATCCACATCTCTCGACTTTCTGTAACGACCTCTCTGAAAGCACAACGTGTGTCGCTCCTGGAACTTCTAGCTGCCTTATTAGAGGGGCTTTTCCCTTCCACTCTGTTCGTCACAGAATGCTGAAGTGTAGCATCGGAAAAACAGAGAAAAACGAAATGTCCCTAGGAATCAACGGTTAAGAATGAGAGAGAAGCGTAGTGCAGAATGCATGGACACAAGGAGAAGACAAGAACCGCTCCTTTGCGATGTGCGCAGAAGAAGCCGCTCGTCCGAAAAAAGCATCCGGCTGAAGTCGCTCTTTCTCGGCATGCGAGAGAGACGAGACCGCTGCTGAAGGCACAAAGCGGCATTCGGGGAGAACCGCGATTTCTCGGCCAGCAACTGCAAACTCTCCGAAGCGGTTAACAGAGAGTGGCGTCGTCCACCCACGAGAGTGAAATAGCGAAATTGCTATGCCGAGAACGTGCGATTTCAGAATACTGCATTTCCTGAAAACAGGGGGTTTTTTCTCCGCAGGAAAGAATCCACATCTCTCGACTTTCTGTAACGTCCTCTCTGAAAGCACAACGTGTGTCGCTCCTGGAACTTCTAGCTGCCTTATTAGAGGGGCTTTTCCCTTCCACTCTGTTCGTCACAGAATGCTGAAGTGTAGCATCGGAAAAACAGAGAAAAACGAAATGTCCCTAGGAATCAACGGAAAGGCATAAGAATGAGAGAGAAGCGTAGTGCAGAATGCATGGACACAAGGAGAAGACAAGAACCGCTCCTTTGCGATGTGCGCAGAAGAAGCCGCTCGTCCGAGAAAAGCATCCGGCTGAAGTCGCTCTTTCTCGGCATGCGAGAGAGACGAGCCGCTGCTGAAGGCACACAGCGGCATTCGGGGAGAACCGCGATTTCTTGGCCAGCAACTGCAAACTCTCCGAAGCGGTTAACAGAGAGTGGCGCCGTCCACCCACGAGAGCGAAATAGCGAAATTGCTATGCCGAGAACGTGCGATTTCAGAATACTGCATTTCCTGAAAACAGGGGGTTTTTTCTCCGCAGGAAAGAATCCACATCTCTCGACTTTCTGTAACGACCTCTCTGAAAGCACAACGTGTGTCGCTCCTGGAACTTCTAGCTGCCTTATTAGAGGGGCTTTTCCCTTCCACTCTGTTCGTCACAGAATGCTGAAGTGTAGCATCGGAAAAACAGAGAAAAACGAAATGTCCCTAGGAATCAACGATTAAGAATGAGAGAGAAGCGTAGTGCAGAATGCATGGACACAAGGAGAAGACAAGAACCGCTCCTTTGCGATGTGCGCAGAAGAAGCCGCTCGTCCGAAAAAAGCATCCGGCTGAAGTCGCTCTTTCTCGGCATGCGAGAGAGACGAGACCGCTGCTGAAGGCACAAAGCGGCATTCGGGGAGAACCGCGATTTCTCGGCCAGCAACTGCAAACTCTCCGAAGCGGTTAACAGAGAGTGGCGTCGTCCACCCACGAGAGCGAAATAGCGAAATTGCTATGCCGAGAACGTGCGATTTCAGAATACTGCATTTCCTGAAAACAGGGGGTTTTTTCTCCGCAGGAAAGAATCCACATCTCTCGACTTTCTGTAACGTCCTCTCTGAAAGCACAACGTGTGTCGCTCCTGGAACTTCTAGCTGCCTTATTAGAGGGGCTTTTCCCTTCCACTCTGTTCGTCACAGAATGCTGAAGTGTAGCATCGGAAAAACAGAGAAAAACGAAATGTCCCTAGGAATCAACGGAAAGGCATAAGAATGAGAGAGAAGCGTAGTGCAGAATGCATGGACACAAGGAGAAGACAAGAACCGCTCCTTTGCGATGTGCGCAGAAGAAGCCGCTCGTCCGAGAAAAGCATCCGGCTGAAGTCGCTCTTTCTCGGCATGCGAGAGAGACGAGACCGCTGTTGAAGTCTGAAAGTGGTATTCGGGGAGAAAAGCGATTTAACGGCCAGCAACTGCAAACTCTCCGAAGCGGTTAACAGAGAGTGGCGCCGTCCACCCACGAGAGCGAAATAGCGAAATTGCTATGCCGAGAACGTGCGATTTCAGAATACTGCATTTCCTGAAAACAGGGGTTTTTTTCTCCGCAGGAAAGAATCCACATCTCTCGACTTTCTGTCACGTCCTCTCTGAAAGCACAACGTGTGTCGCTCCTGGAACTTCTAGCTGCCTTATTAGAGGGGCTTTTCCCTTCCACTCTGTTCGTCACAGAATGCTGAAGTGTAGCATCGGAAAAACAGAGAAAAACGAAATGTCCCTAGGAATCAACGGTTAAGAATGAGAGAGAAGCGTAGTGCAGAATGCATGGACACAAGGAGAAGACAAGAACCGCTCCTTTGCGATGTGCGCAGAAGAAGCCGCTCGTCCGAGAAAAGCATCCGGCTGAAGTCGCTCTTTCTCGGCATGCGAGAGAGACGAGACCGCTGCTGAAGGCACACAGCGGCATTCGGGGAGAACCGCGATTTCTCGGCCAGCAACTGCAAACTCTCCGAAGCGGTTAACAGAGAGTGGCGTCGTCCACCCACGAGAGTGAAATAGCGAAATTGCTATGCCGAGAACGTGCGATTTCAGAATACTGCATTTCCTGAAAACAGGGGGTTTTTTCTCCGCAGGAAAGAATCCACATCTCTCGACTTTCTGTAACGTCCTCTCTGAAAGCACAACGTGTGTCGCTCCTGGAACTTCTAGCTGCCTTATTAGAGGGGCTTTTCCCTTCCACTCTGTTCGTCACAGAATGCTGAAGTGTAGCATCGGAAAAACAGAGAAAAACGAAATGTCCCTAGGAATCAACGGAAAGGCATAAGAATGAGAGAGAAGCGTAGTGCAGAATGCATGGACACAAGGAGAAGACAAGAACCGCTCCTTTGCGATGTGCGCAGAAGAAGCCGCTCGTCCGAGAAAAGCATCCGGCTGAAGTCGCTCTTTCTCGGCATGCGAGAGAGACGAGCCGCAGCTGAAGGCACACAGCGGCATTCGGGGAGAACCGCGATTTCTCGGCCAGCAACTGCAAACTCTCCGAAGCGGTTAACAGAGAGTGGCGCCGTCCACCCACGAGAGCGAAATAGCGAAATTGCTATGCCGAGAACGTGCGATTTCAGAATACTGCATTTCCTGAAAACAGGGGTTTTTTTCTCCGCAGGAAAGAATCCACATCTCTCGACTTTCTGTAACGTCCTCTCTGAAAGCACAACGTGTGTCGCTCCTGGAACTTCTAGCTGCCTTATTAGAGGGGCTTTTCCCTTCCACTCTGTTCGTCACAGAATGCTGAAGTGTAGCATCGGAAAAACAGAGAAAAACGAAATGTCCCTAGGAATCAACGGAAAGGCATAAGAATGAGAGAGAAGCGTAGTGCAGAATGCATGGACACAAGGAGAAGACAAGAACCGCTCCTTTGCGATGTGCGCAGAAGAAGCCGCTCGTCCGAAAAAAGCATCCGGCTGAAGTCGCTCTTTCTCGGCATGCGAGAGAGACGAGACCGCTGCTGAAGGCACACAGCGGCATTCGGGGAGAACCGCGATTTAACGGCCAGCAACTGCAAACTCTCCGAAGCGGTTAACAGAGAGTGGCGTCGTCCACCCACGAGAGCGAAATAGCGAAATTGCTATGCCGAGAACGTGCGATTTCAGAATACTGCATTTCCTGAAAACAGGGGGTTTTTTCTCCGCAGGAAAGAATCCACATCTCTCGACTTTCTGTAACGTCCTCTCTGAAAGCACAACGTGTGTCGCTCCTGGAACTTCTAGCTGCCTTATTAGAGGGGCTTTTCCCTTCCACTCTGTTCGTCACAGAATGCTGAAGTGTAGCATCGGAAAAACAGAGAAAAACGAAATGTCCCTAGGAATCAACGGAAAGGCATAAGAATGAGAGAGAAGCGTAGTGCAGAATGCATGGACACAAGGAGAAGACAAGAACCGCTCCTTTGCGATGTGCGCAGAAGAAGCCGCTCGTCCGAGAAAAGCATCCGGCTGAAGTCGCTCTTTCTCGGCATGCGAGAGAGACGAGCCGCTGCTGAAGGCACACAGCGGCATTCGGGGAGAACCGCGATTTCTCGGCCAGCAACTGCAAACTCTCCGAAGCGGTTAACAGAGAGTGGCGCCGTCCACCCACGAGAGCGAAATAGCGAAATTGCTATGCCGAGAACGTGCGATTTCAGAATACTGCATTTCCTGAAAACAGGGGGTTTTTTCTCCGCAGGAAAGAATCCACATCTCTCGACTTTCTGTAACGTCCTCTCTGAAAGCACAACGTGTGTCGCTCCTGGAACTTCTAGCTGCCTTATTAGAGGGGCTTTTCCCTTCCACTCTGTTCGTCACAGAATGCTGAAGTGTAGCATCGGAAAAACAGAGAAAAACGAAATGTCCCTAGGAATCAACGGAAAGGCATAAGAATGAGAGAGAAGCGTAGTGCAGAATGCATGGACACAAGGAGAAGACAAGAACCGCTCCTTTGCGATGTGCGCAGAAGAAGCCGCTCGTCCGAGAAAAGCATCCGGCTGAAGTCGCTCTTTCTCGGCATGCGAGAAAGACGAGACCGCTGCTGAAGGCACAAAGCGGCATTCGGGGAGAACCGCGATTTAACGGCCAGCAACTGCAAACTCTCCGAAGCGGTTAACAGAGAGTGGCGCCGTCCACCCACGAGAGCGAAATAGCGAAATTGCTATGCCGAGAACGTGCGATTTCAGAACACTGCATTTCCTGAAAACAGGGGGTTTTTTCTCCGCAGGAAAGAATCCACATCTCTCGACTTTCTGTAACGTCCTCTCTGAAAGCACAACGTGTGTCGCTCCTGGAACTTCTAGCTGCCTTATTAGAGGGGCTTTTCCCTTCCACTCTGTTCGTCACAGAATGCTGAAGTGTAGCATCGGAAAAACAGAGAAAAACGAAATGTCCCTAGGAATCAACGGAAAGGCATAAGAATGAGAGAGAAGCGTAGTGCAGAATGCATGGACACAAGGAGAAGACAAGAACCGCTCCTTTGCGATGTGCGCAGAAGAAGCCGCTCGTCCGAGAAAAGCATCCGGCTGAAGTCGCTCTTTCTCGGCATGCGAGAGAGACGAGACCGCTGTTGAAGTCTGAAAGTGGTATTCGGGGAGAAAAGCGATTTAACGGCCAGCAACTGCAAACTCTCCGAAGCGGTTAACAGAGAGTGGCGCTGTCCACCCACGAGAGCGAAATAGCGAAATTGCTATGCCGAGAACGTGCGATTTCAGAATACTGCATTTCCTGAAAACAGGGGGTTTTTTCTCCGCAGGAAAGAATCCACATCTCTCGACTTTCTGTAACGACCTCTCTGAAAGCACAAAGTGTGTCGCTCCTGGAACTTCTAGCTGCCTTATTAGAGGGGCTTTTCCCTTCCACTCTGTTCGTCACAGAATGCTGAAGTGTAGCATCGGAAAAACAGAGAAAAACGAAATGTCCCTAGGAATCAACGGTTAAGAATGAGAGAGAAGCGTAGTGCAGAATGCATGGACACAAGGAGAAGACAAGAACCGCTCCTTTGCGATGTGCGCAGAAGAAGCCGCTCGTCCGAAAAAAGCATCCGGCTGAAGTCGCTCTTTCTCGGCATGCGAGAGAGACGAGACCGCTGCTGAAGGCACAAAGCGGCATTCGGGGAGAACCGCGATTTCTCGGCCAGCAACTGCAAACTCTCCGAAGCGGTTAACAGAGAGTGGCGTCGTCCACCCACGAGAGTGAAATAGCGAAATTGCTATGCCGAGAACGTGCGATTTCAGAATACTGCATTTCCTGAAAACAGGGGGTTTTTTCTCCGCAGGAAAGAATCCACATCTCTCGACTTTCTGTAACGTCCTCTCTGAAAGCACAACGTGTGTCGCTCCTGGAACTTCTAGCTGCCTTATTAGAGGGGCTTTTCCCTTCCACTCTGTTCGTCACAGAATGCTGAAGTGTAGCATCGGAAAAACAGAGAAAAACGAAATGTCCCTAGGAATCAACGGAAAGGCATAAGAATGAGAGAGAAGCGTAGTGCAGAATGCATGGACACAAGGAGAAGACAAGAACCGCTCCTTTGCGATGTGCGCAGAAGAAGCCGCTCGTCCGAGAAAAGCATCCGGCTGAAGTCGCTCTTTCTCGGCATGCGAGAGAGACGAGCCGCTGCTGAAGGCACACAGCGGCATTCGGGGAGAACCGCGATTTCTCGGCCAGCAACTGCAAACTCTCCGAAGCGGTTAACAGAGAGTGGCGCCGTCCACCCACGAGAGCGAAATAGCGAAATTGCTATGCCGAGAACGTGCGATTTCAGAATACTGCATTTCCTGAAAACAGGGTGTTTTTTCTCCGCAGGAAAGAATCCACATCTCTCGACTTTCTGTAACGACCTCTCTGAAAGCACAACGTGTGTCGCTCCTGGAACTTCTAGCTGCCTTATTAGAGGGGCTTTTCCCTTCCACTCTGTTCGTCACAGAATGCTGAAGTGTAGCATCGGAAAAACAGAGAAAAACGAAATGTCCCTAGGAATCAACGATTAAGAATGAGAGAGAAGCGTAGTGCAGAATGCATGGACACAAGGAGAAGACAAGAACCGCTCCTTTGCGATGTGCGCAGAAGAAGCCGCTCGTCCGAAAAAAGCATCCGGCTGAAGTCGCTCTTTCTCGGCATGCGAGAGAGACGAGACCGCTGCTGAAGGCACAAAGCGGCATTCGGGGAGAACCGCGATTTCTCGGCCAGCAACTGCAAACTCTCCGAAGCGGTTAACAGAGAGTGGCGTCGTCCACCCACGAGAGCGAAATAGCGAAATTGCTATGCCGAGAACGTGCGATTTCAGAATACTGCATTTCCTGAAAACAGGGGGTTTTTTCTCCGCAGGAAAGAATCCACATCTCTCGACTTTCTGTAACGTCCTCTCTGAAAGCACAACGTGTGTCGCTCCTGGAACTTCTAGCTGCCTTATTAGAGGGGCTTTTCCCTTCCACTCTGTTCGTCACAGAATGCTGAAGTGTAGCATCGGAAAAACAGAGAAAAACGAAATGTCCCTAGGAATCAACGGAAAGGCATAAGAATGAGAGAGAAGCGTAGTGCAGAATGCATGGACACAAGGAGAAGACAAGAACCGCTCCTTTGCGATGTGCGCAGAAGAAGCCGCTCGTCCGAGAAAAGCATCCGGCTGAAGTCGCTCTTTCTCGGCATGCGAGAGAGACGAGACCGCTGTTGAAGTCTGAAAGTGGTATTCGGGGAGAAAAGCGATTTAACGGCCAGCAACTGCAAACTCTCCGAAGCGGTTAACAGAGAGTGGCGCCGTCCACCCACGAGAGCGAAATAGCGAAATTGCTATGCCGAGAACGTGCGATTTCAGAATACTGCATTTCCTGAAAACAGGGGTTTTTTTCTCCGCAGGAAAGAATCCACATCTCTCGACTTTCTGTAACGTCCTCTCTGAAAGCACAACGTGTGTCGCTCCTGGAACTTCTAGCTGCCTTATTAGAGGGGCTTTTCCCTTCCACTCTGTTCGTCACAGAATGCTGAAGTGTAGCATCGGAAAAACAGAGAAAAACGAAATGTCCCTAGGAATCAACGGTTAAGAATGAGAGAGAAGCGTAGTGCAGAATGCATGGACACAAGGAGAAGACAAGAACCGCTCCTTTGCGATGTGCGCAGAAGAAGCCGCTCGTCCGAGAAAAGCATCCGGCTGAAGTCGCTCTTTCTCGGCATGCGAGAGAGACGAGACCGCTGCTGAAGGCACACAGCGGCATTCGGGGAGAACCGCGATTTCTCGGCCAGCAACTGCAAACTCTCCGAAGCGGTTAACAGAGAGTGGCGTCGTCCACCCACGAGAGTGAAATAGCGAAATTGCTATGCCGAGAACGTGCGATTTCAGAATACTGCATTTCCTGAAAACAGGGGGTTTTTTCTCCGCAGGAAAGAATCCACATCTCTCGACTTTCTGTAACGTCCTCTCTGAAAGCACAACGTGTGTCGCTCCTGGAACTTCTAGCTGCCTTATTAGAGGGGCTTTTCCCTTCCACTCTGTTCGTCACAGAATGCTGAAGTGTAGCATCGGAAAAACAGAGAAAAACGAAATGTCCCTAGGAATCAACGGAAAGGCATAAGAATGAGAGAGAAGCGTAGTGCAGAATGCA
Organism: Phasianus colchicus; assembly: GCF_987193195.1. Lineage (NCBI taxonomy): Eukaryota > Metazoa > Chordata > Aves > Galliformes > Phasianidae > Phasianus > Phasianus colchicus. Next base: position 345,417 of record NC_143439.1, read on the forward strand.
TGGACACAAGGAGAAGACAAGAACCGCTCCTTTGCGATGTGCGCAGAAGAAGCCGCTCGTCCGAGAAAAGCATCCGGCTGAAGTCGCTCTTTCTCGGCATGCGAGAGAGACGAGCCGCTGCTGAAGGCACACAGCGGCATTCGGGGAGAACCGCGATTTCTCGGCCAGCAACTGCAAACTCTCCGAAGCGGTTAACAGAGAGTGGCGCCGTCCACCCACGAGAGCGAAATAGCGAAATTGCTATGCCGAGAACGTGCGATTTCAGAATACTGCATTTCCTGAAAACAGGGGTTTTTTTCTCCGCAGGAAAGAATCCACATCTCTCGACTTTCTGTAACGTCCTCTCTGAAAGCACAACGTGTGTCGCTCCTGGAACTTCTAGCTGCCTTATTAGAGGGGCTTTTCCCTTCCACTCTGTTCGTCACAGAATGCTGAAGTGTAGCATCGGAAAAACAGAGAAAAACGAAATGTCCCTAGGAATCAACGGAAAGGCATAAGAATGAGAGAGAAGCGTAGTGCAGAATGCATGGACACAAGGAGAAGACAAGAACCGCTCCTTTGCGATGTGCGCAGAAGAAGCCGCTCGTCCGAAAAAAGCATCCGGCTGAAGTCGCTCTTTCTCGGCATGCGAGAGAGACGAGACCGCTGCTGAAGGCACAAAGCGGCATTCGGGGAGAACCGCGATTTCTCGGCCAGCAACTGCAAACTCTCCGAAGCGGTTAACAGAGAGTGGCGTCGTCCACCCACGAGAGCGAAATAGCGAAATTGCTATGCCGAGAACGTGCGATTTCAGAATACTGCATTTCCTGAAAACAGGGGGTTTTTTCTCCGCAGGAAAGAATCCACATCTCTCGACTTTCTGTAACGTCCTCTCTGAAAGCACAACGTGTGTCGCTCCTGGAACTTCTAGCTGCCTTATTAGAGGGGCTTTTCCCTTCCACTCTGTTCGTCACAGAATGCTGAAGTGTAGCATCGGAAAAACAGAGAAAAACGAAATGTCCCTAGGAATCAACGGAAAGGCATAAGAATGAGAGAGAAGCGTAGTGCAGAATGCATGGACACAAGGAGAAGACAAGAACCGCTCCTTTGCGATGTGCGCAGAAGAAGCCGCTCGTCCGAGAAAAGCATCCGGCTGAAGTCGCTCTTTCTCGGCATGCGAGAGAGACGAGCCGCTGCTGAAGGCACACAGCGGCATTCGGGGAGAACCGCGATTTCTCGGCCAGCAACTGCAAACTCTCCGAAGCGGTTAACAGAGAGTGGCGCCGTCCACCCACGAGAGCGAAATAGCGAAATTGCTATGCCGAGAACGTGCGATTTCAGAATACTGCATTTCCTGAAAACAGGGGGTTTTTTCTCCGCAGGAAAGAATCCACATCTCTCGACTTTCTGTAACGACCTCTCTGAAAGCACAAAGTGTGTCGCTCCTGGAACTTCTAGCTGCCTTATTAGAGGGGCTTTTCCCTTCCACTCTGTTCGTCACAGAATGCTGAAGTGTAGCATCGGAAAAACAGAGAAAAACGAAATGTCCCTAGGAATCAACGGTTAAGAATGAGAGAGAAGCGTAGTGCAGAATGCATGGACACAAGGAGAAGACAAGAACCGCTCCTTTGCGATGTGCGCAGAAGAAGCCGCTCGTCCGAAAAAAGCATCCGGCTGAAGTCGCTCTTTCTCGGCATGCGAGAGAGACGAGACCGCTGCTGAAGGCACAAAGCGGCATTCGGGGAGAACCGCGATTTCTCGGCCAGCAACTGCAAACTCTCCGAAGCGGTTAACAGAGAGTGGCGTCGTCCACCCACGAGAGCGAAATAGCGAAATCGCTATGCCGAGAACGTGCGATTTCAGAATACTGCATTTCCTGAAAACAGGGGGTTTTTTCTCCGCAGGAAAGAATCCACATCTCTCGACTTTCTGTAACGTCCTCTCTGAAAGCACAACGTGTGTCGCTCCTGGAACTTCTAGCTGCCTTATTAGAGGGGCTTTTCCCTTCCACTCTGTTCGTCACAGAATGCTGAAGTGTAGCATCGGAAAAACAGAGAAAAACGAAATGTCCCTAGGAATCAACGGAAAGGCATAAGAATGAGAGAGAAGCGTAGTGCAGAATGCATGGACACAAGGAGAAGACAAGAACCGCTCCTTTGCGATGTGCGCAGAAGAAGCCGCTCGTCCGAGAAAAGCATCCGGCTGAAGTCGCTCTTTCTCGGCATGCGAGAGAGACGAGCCGCTGCTGAAGGCACACAGCGGCATTCGGGGAGAACCGCGATTTCTCGGCCAGCAACTGCAAACTCTCCGAAGCGGTTAACAGAGAGTGGCGCCGTCCACCCACGAGAGCGAAATAGCGAAATTGCTATGCCGAGAACGTGCGATTTCAGAATACTGCATTTCCTGAAAACAGGGGGTTTTTTCTCCGCAGGAAAGAATCCACATCTCTCGACTTTCTGTAACGTCCTCTCTGAAAGCACAACGTGTGTCGCTCCTGGAACTTCTAGCTGCCTTATTAGAGGGGCTTTTCCCTTCCACTCTGTTCGTCACAGAATGCTGAAGTGTAGCATCGGAAAAACAGAGAAAAACGAAATGTCCCTAGGAATCAACGGAAAGGCATAAGAATGAGAGAGAAGCGTAGTGCAGAATGCATGGACACAAGGAGAAGACAAGAACCGCTCCTTTGCGATGTGCGCAGAAGAAGCCGCTCGTCCGAGAAAAGCATCCGGCTGAAGTCGCTCTTTCTCGGCATGCGAGAGAGACGAGCCGCTGCTGAAGGCACACAGCGGCATTCGGGGAGAACCGCGATTTCTCGGCCAGCAACTGCAAACTCTCCGAAGCGGTTAACAGAGAGTGGCGCCGTCCACCCACGAGAGCGAAATAGCGAAATTGCTATGCCGAGAACGTGCGATTTCAGAATACTGCATTTCCTGAAAACAGGGGGTTTTTTCTCCGCAGGAAAGAATCCACATCTCTCGACTTTCTGTAACGACCTGTCTGAAAGCACAACGTGTGTCGCTCCTGGAACTTCTAGCTGCCTTATTAGAGGGGCTTTTCCCTTCCACTCTGTTCGTCACAGAATGCTGAAGTGTAGCATCGGAAAAACAGAGAAAAACGAAATGTCCCTAGGAATCAACGGTTAAGAATGAGAGAGAAGCGTAGTGCAGAATGCATGGACACAAGGAGAAGACAAGAACCGCTCCTTTGCGATGTGCGCAGAAGAAGCCGCTCGTCCGAAAAAAGCATCCGGCTGAAGTCGCTCTTTCTCGGCATGCGAGAGAGACGAGACCGCTGCTGAAGGCACAAAGCGGCATTCGGGGAGAACCGCGATTTCTCGGCCAGCAACTGCAAACTCTCCGAAGCGGTTAACAGAGAGTGGCGTCGTCCACCCACGAGAGCGAAATAGCGAAATCGCTATGCCGAGAACGTGCGATTTCAGAATACTGCATTTCCTGAAAACAGGGGGTTTTTTCTCCGCAGGAAAGAATCCACATCTCTCGACTTTCTGTAACGTCCTCTCTGAAAGCACAACGTGTGTCGCTCCTGGAACTTCTAGCTGCCTTATTAGAGGGGCTTTTCCCTTCCACTCTGTTCGTCACAGAATGCTGAAGTGTAGCATCGGAAAAACAGAGAAAAACGAAATGTCCCTAGGAATCAACGGAAAGGCATAAGAATGAGAGAGAAGCGTAGTGCAGAATGCATGGACACAAGGAGAAGACAAGAACCGCTCCTTTGCGATGTGCGCAGAAGAAGCCGCTCGTCCGAGAAAAGCATCCGGCTGAAGTCGCTCTTTCTCGGCATGCGAGAGAGACGAGCCGCTGCTGAAGGCACACAGCGGCATTCGGGGAGAACCGCGATTTCTCGGCCAGCAACTGCAAACTCTCCAAAGCGGTTAACAGAGAGTGGCGCCGTCCACCCACGAGAGCGAAATAGCGAAATTGCTATGCCGAGAACGTGCGATTTCAGAATACTGCATTTCCTGAAAACAGGGGGTTTTTTCTCCGCAGGAAAGAATCCACATCTCTCGACTTTCTGTAACGACCTCTCTGAAAGCACAAAGTGTGTCGCTCCTGGAACTTCTAGCTGCCTTATTAGAGGGGCTTTTCCCTTCCACTCTGTTCGTCACAGAATGCTGAAGTGTAGCATCGGAAAAACAGAGAAAAACGAAATGTCCCTAGGAATCAACGGTTAAGAATGAGAGAGAAGCGTAGTGCAGAATGCATGGACACAAGGAGAAGACAAGAACCGCTCCTTTGCGATGTGCGCAGAAGAAGCCGCTCGTCCGAGAAAAGCATCCGGCTGAAGTCGCTCTTTCTCGGCATGCGAGAGAGACGAGCCGCTGCTGAAGGCACACAGCGGCATTCGGGGAGAACCGCGATTTCTCGGCCAGCAACTGCAAACTCTCCAAAGCGGTTAACAGAGAGTGGCGCCGTCCACCCACGAGAGCGAAATAGCGAAATCGCTATGCCGAGAACGTGCGATTTCAGAATACTGCATTTCCTGAAAACAGGGGGTTTTTTCTCCGCAGGAAAGAATCCACATCTCTCGACTTTCTGTAACGACCTCTCTGAAAGCACAAAGTGTGTCGCTCCTGGAACTTCTAGCTGCCTTATTAGAGGGGCATTTCCCTTCCACTCTGTTCGTCACAGAATGCTGAAGTGTAGCATCGGAAAAACAGAGAAAAACGAAATGTCCCTAGGAATCAACGGTTAAGAATGAGAGAGAAGCGTAGTGCAGAATGCATGGACACAAGGAGAAGACAAGAACCGCTCCTTTGCGATGTGCGCAGAAGAAGCCGCTCGTCCGAAAAAAGCATCCGGCTGAAGTCGCTCTTTCTCGGCATGCGAGAGAGACGAGTCCGCTGCTGAAGGCACAAAGCGGCATTCGGGGAGAACCGCGATTTCTCGGCCAGCAACTGCAAACTCTCCGAAGCGGTTAACAGAGAGTGGCGTCGTCCACCCACGAGAGCGAAATAGCGAAATCGCTATGCCGAGAACGTGCGATTTCAGAATACTGCATTTCCTGAAAACAGGGGGTTTTTTCTCCGCAGGAAAGAATCCACATCTCTCGACTTTCTGTAACGTCCTCTCTGAAAGCACAACGTGTGTCGCTCCTGGAACTTCTAGCTGCCTTATTAGAGGGGCTTTTCCCTTCCACTCTGTTCGTCACAGAATGCTGAAGTGTAGCATCGGAAAAACAGAGAAAAACGAAATGTCCCTAGGAATCAACGGAAAGGCATAAGAATGAGAGAGAAGCGTAGTGCAGAATGCATGGACACAAGGAGAAGACAAGAACCGCTCCTTTGCGATGTGCGCAGAAGAAGCCGCTCGTCCGAGAAAAGCATCCGGCTGAAGTCGCTCTTTCTCGGCATGCGAGAGAGACGAGCCGCTGCTGAAGGCACACAGCGGCATTCGGGGAGAACCGCGATTTCTCGGCCAGCAACTGCAAACTCTCCAAAGCGGTTAACAGAGAGTGGCGCCGTCCACCCACGAGAGCGAAATAGCGAAATTGCTATGCCGAGAACGTGCGATTTCAGAATACTGCATTTCCTGAAAACAGGGGGTTTTTTCTCCGCAGGAAAGAATCCACATCTCTCGACTTTCTGTAACGACCTCTCTGAAAGCACAAAGTGTGTCGCTCCTGGAACTTCTAGCTGCCTTATTAGAGGGGCTTTTCCCTTCCACTCTGTTCGTCACAGAATGCTGAAGTGTAGCATCGGAAAAACAGAGAAAAACGAAATGTCCCTAGGAATCAACGGTTAAGAATGAGAGAGAAGCGTAGTGCAGAATGCATGGACACAAGGAGAAGACAAGAACCGCTCCTTTGCGATGTGCGCAGAAGAAGCCGCTCGTCCGAGAAAAGCATCCGGCTGAAGTCGCTCTTTCTCGGCATGCGAGAGAGACGAGCCGCTGCTGAAGGCACACAGCGGCATTCGGGGAGAACCGCGATTTCTCGGCCAGCAACTGCAAACTCTCCAAAGCGGTTAACAGAGAGTGGCGCCGTCCACCCACGAGAGCGAAATAGCGAAATTGCTATGCCGAGAACGTGCGATTTCAGAATACTGCATTTCCTGAAAACAGGGGGTTTTTTCTCCGCAGGAAAGAATCCACATCTCTCGACTTTCTGTAACGACCTCTCTGAAAGCACAAAGTGTGTCGCTCCTGGAACTTCTAGCTGCCTTATTAGAGGGGCTTTTCCCTTCCACTCTGTTCGTCACAGAATGCTGAAGTGTAGCATCGGAAAAACAGAGAAAAACGAAATGTCCCTAGGAATCAACGGTTAAGAATGAGAGAGAAGCGTAGTGCAGAATGCATGGACACAAGGAGAAGACAAGAACCGCTCCTTTGCGATGTGCGCAGAAGAAGCCGCTCGTCCGAGAAAAGCATCCGGCTGAAGTCGCTCTTTCTCGGCATGCGAGAGAGACGAGACCGCTGCTGAAGGCACACAGCGGCATTCGGGGAGAACCGCGATTTCTCGGCCAGCAACTGCAAACTCTCCGAAGCGGTTAACAGAGAGTGGCGCCGTCCACCCACGAGAGCGAAATAGCGAAATTGCTATGCCGAGAACGTGAGATTTCAGAATACTGCATTTCCTGAAAACAGGGGGTTTTTTCTCCGCAGGAAAGAATCCACATCTCTCGACTTTCTGTAACGTCCTCTCTGAAAGCACAACGTGTGTCGCTCCTGGAACTTCTAGCTGCCTTATTAGAGGGGCTTTTCCCTTCCACTCTGTTCGTCACAGAATGCTGAAGTGTAGCATCGGAAAAACAGAGAAAAACGAAATGTCCCTAGGAATCAACGGAAAGGCATAAGAATGAGAGAGAAGCGTAGTGCAGAATGCATGGACACAAGGAGAAGACAAGAAGCGCTCCTTTGCGATGTGCGCAGAAGAAGCCGCTCGTCCGAGAAAAGCATCCGGCTGAAGTCGCTCTTTCTCGGCATGCGAGAGAGACGAGCCGCTGCTGAAGGCACACAGCGGCATTCGGGGAGAACCGCGATTTCTCGGCCAGCAACTGCAAACTCTCCGAAGCGGTTAACAGAGAGTGGCGCCGTCCACCCACGAGAGCGAAATAGCGAAATTGCTATGCCGAGAACGTGCGATTTCAGAATACTGCATTTCCTGAAAACAGGGGGTTTTTTCTCCGCAGGAAAGAATCCACATCTCTCGACTTTCTGTAACGTCCTCTCTGAAAGCACAACGTGTGTCTCTCCTGGAACTTCTAGCTGCCTTATTAGAGGGGCTTTTCCCTTCCACTCTGTTCGTCACAGAATGCTGAAGTGTAGCATCGGAAAAACAGAGAAAAACGAAATGTCCCTAGGAATCAACGGTTAAGAATGAGAGAGAAGCGTAGTGCAGAATGCATGGACACAAGGAGAAGACAAGAACCGCTCCTTTGCGATGTGCGCAGAAGAAGCCGCTCGTCCGAGAAAAGCATCCGGCTGAAGTCGCTCTTTCTCGGCATGCGAGAGAGACGAGACCGCTGCTGAAGGCACACAGCGGCATTCGGGGAGAACCGCGATTTCTCGGCCAGCAACTGCAAACTCTCCAAAGCGGTTAACAGAGAGTGGCGCCGTCCACCCACGAGAGCGAAATAGCGAAATTGCTATGCCGAGAACGTGCGATTTCAGAATACTGCATTTCCTGAAAACAGGGGTTTTTTTCTCCGCAGGAAAGAATCCACATCTCTCGACTTTCTGTAATGTCCTCTCTGAAAGCACAACGTGTGTCGCTCCTGGAACTTCTAGCTGCCTTATTAGAGGGGCTTTTCCCTTCCACTCTGTTCGTCACAGAATGCTGAAGTGTAGCATCGGAAAAACAGAGAAAAACGAAATGTCCCTAGGAATAAACGGAAAGGCATAAGAATGAGAGAGAAGCGTAGTGCAGAATGCATGGACACAAGGAGAAGACAAGAAGCGCTCCTTTGCGATGTGCGCAGAAGAAGCCGCTCGTCCGAGAAAAGCATCCGGCTGAAGTCGCTCTTTCTCGGCATGCGAGAGAGACGAGCCGCTGCTGAAGGCACACAGCGGCATTCGGGGAGAACCGCGATTTCTCGGCCAGCAACTGCAAACTCTCCGAAGCGGTTAACAGAGAGTGGCGCCGTCCACCCACGAGAGCGAAATAGCGAAATTGCTATGCCGAGAACGTGCGATTTCAGAATACTGCATTTCCTGAAAACAGGGGGTTTTTTCTCCGCAGGAAAGAATCCACATCTCTCGACTTTCTGTAACGACCTCTCTGAAAGCACAAAGTGTGTCGCTCCTGGAACTTCTAGCTGCCTTATTAGAGGGGCTTTTCCCTTCCACTCTGTTCGTCACAGAATGCTGAAGTGTAGCATCGGAAAAACAGAGAAAAACGAAATGTCCCTAGGAATCAACGGTTAAGAATGAGAGAGAAGCGTAGTGCAGAATGCATGGACACAAGGAGAAGACAAGAACCGCTCCTTTGCGATGTGCGCAGAAGAAGCCGCTCGTCCGAAAAAAGCATCCGGCTGAAGTCGCTCTTTCTCGGCATGCGAGAGAGACGAGACCGCTGCTGAAGGCACACAGCGGCATTCGGGGAGAACCGCGATTTAACGGCCAGCAACTGCAAACTCTCCGAAGCGGTTAACAGAGAGTGGCGCTGTCCACCCACGAGAGCGAAATAGCGAAATTGCTATGCCGAGAACGTGCGATTTCAGAATACTGCATTTCCTGAAAACAGGGGGTTTTTTCTCCGCAGGAAAGAATCCACATCTCTCGACTTTCTGTAACGTCCTCTCTGAAAGCACAACGTGTGTCGCTCCTGGAACTTCTAGCTGCCTTATTAGAGGGGCTTTTCCCTTCCACTCTGTTCGTCACAGAATGCTGAAGTGTAGCATCGGAAAAACAGAGAAAAACGAAATGTCCCTAGGAATCAACGGAAAGGCATAAGAATGAGAGAGAAGCGTAGTGCAGAATGCATGGACACAAGGAGAAGACAAGAACCGCTCCTTTGCGATGTGCGCAGAAGAAGCCGCTCGTCCGAGAAAAGCAGCCGGCTGAAGTCGCTCTTTCTCGGCATGCGAGAAAGACGAGACCGCTGCTGAAGGCACAAAGCGGCATTCGGGGAGAACCGCGATTTAACGGCCAGCAACTGCAAACTCTCCGAAGCGGTTAACAGAGAGTGGCGCTGTCCACCCACGAGAGCGAAATAGCGAAATTGCTATGCCGAGAACGTGCGATTTCAGAATACTGCATTTCCTGAAAACAGGGGGTTTTTTCTCCGCAGGAAAGAATCCACATCTCTCGACTTTCTATAACGTCCTCTCTGAAAGCACAACGTGTGTCTCTCCTGGAACTTCTAGCTGCCTTATTAGAGGGGCTTTTCCCTTCCACTCTGTTCGTCACAGAATGCTGAAGTGTAGCATCGGAAAAACAGAGAAAAACGAAATGTCCCTAGGAATCAACGGTTAAGAATGAGAGAGAAGCGTAGTGCAGAATGCATGGACACAAGGAGAAGACAAGAACCGCTCCTTTGCGATGTGCGCAGAAGAAGCCGCTCGTCCGAGAAAAGCATCCGGCTGAAGTCGCTCTTTCTCGGCATGCGAGAGAGACGAGCCGCTGCTGAAGGCACACAGCGGCATTCGGGGAGAACCGCGATTTCTCGGCCAGCAACTGCAAACTCTCCGAAGCGGTTAACAGAGAGTGGCGCCGTCCACCCACGAGAGCGAAATAGCGAAATTGCTATGCCGAGAACGTGCGATTTCAGAATACTGCATTTCCTGAAAACAGGGGGTTTTTTCTCCGCAGGAAAGAATCCACATCTCTCGACTTTCTGTAACGTCCTCTCTGAAAGCACAACGTGTGTCGCTCCTGGAACTTCTAGCTGCCTTATTAGAGGGGCTTTTCCCTTCCACTCTGTTCGTCACAGAATGCTGAAGTGTAGCATCGGAAAAACAGAGAAAAACGAAATGTCCCTAGGAATCAACGGAAAGGCATAAGAATGAGAGAGAAGCGTAGTGCAGAATGCATGGACACAAGGAGAAGACAAGAACCGCTCCTTTGCGATGTGCGCAGAAGAAGCCGCTCGTCCGAGAAAAGCATCCGGCTGAAGTCGCTCTTTCTCGGCATGCGAGAGAGACGAGCCGCTGCTGAAGGCACACAGCGGCATTCGGGGAGAACCGCGATTTCTCGGCCAGCAACTGCAAACTCTCCGAAGCGGTTAACAGAGAGTGGCGCCGTCCACCCACGAGAGCGAAATAGCGAAATTGCTATGCCGAGAACGTGCGATTTCAGAATACTGCATTTCCTGAAAACAGGGGGTTTTTTCTCCGCAGGAAAGAATCCACATCTCTCGACTTTCTGTAACGACCTCTCTGAAAGCACAAAGTGTGTCGCTCCTGGAACTTCTAGCTGCCTTATTAGAGGGGCTTTTCCCTTCCACTCTGTTCGTCACAGAATGCTGAAGTGTAGCATCGGAAAAACAGAGAAAAACGAAATGTCCCTAGGAATCAACGGTTAAGAATGAGAGAGAAGCGTAGTGCAGAATGCATGGACACAAGGAGAAGACAAGAACCGCTCCTTTGCGATGTGCGCAGAAGAAGCCGCTCGTCCGAAAAAAGCATCCGGCTGAAGTCGCTCTTTCTCGGCATGCGAGAGAGACGAGACCGCTGCTGAAGGCACAAAGCGGCATTCGGGGAGAACCGCGATTTCTCGGCCAGCAACTGCAAACTCTCCGAAGCGGTTAACAGAGAGTGGCGCTGTCCACCCACGAGAGCGAAATAGCGAAATTGCTATGCCGAGAACGTGCGATTTCAGAATACTGCAATTCCTGAAAACAGGGGGTTTTTTCTCCGCAGGAAAGAATCCACATCTCTCGACTTTCTGTAACGTCCTCTCTGAAAGCACAACGTGTGTCTCTCCTGGAACTTCTAGCTGCCTTATTAGAGGGGCTTTTCCCTTCCACTCTGTTCGTCACAGAATGCTGAAGTGTAGCATCGGAAAAACAGAGAAAAACGAAATGTCCCTAGGAATCAACGGTTAAGAATGAGAGAGAAGCGTAGTGCAGAATGCATGGACACAAGGAGAAGACAAGAACCGCTCCTTTGCGATGTGCGCAGAAGAAGCCGCTCGTCCGAGAAAAGCATCCGGCTGAAGTCGCTCTTTCTCGGCATGCGAGAGAGACGAGCCGCTGCTGAAGGCACACAGCGGCATTCGGGGAGAACCGCGATTTCTCGGCCAGCAACTGCAAACTCTCCGAAGCGGTTAACAGAGAGTGGCGCCGTCCACCCACGAGAGCGAAATAGCGAAATTGCTATGCCGAGAACGTGCGATTTCAGAATACTGCATTTCCTGAAAACAGGGGGTTTTTTCTCCGCAGGAAAGAATCCACATCTCTCGACTTTCTGTAACGACCTCTCTGAAAGCACAAAGTGTGTCGCTCCTGGAACTTCTAGCTGCCTTATTAGAGGGGCTTTTCCCTTCCACTCTGTTCGTCACAGAATGCTGAAGTGTAGCATCGGAAAAACAGAGAAAAACGAAATGTCCCTAGGAATCAACGGTTAAGAATGAGAGAGAAGCGTAGTGCAGAATGCATGGACACAAGGAGAAGACAAGAACCGCTCCTTTGCGATGTGCGCAGAAGAAGCCGCTCGTCCGAAAAAAGCATCCGGCTGAAGTCGCTCTTTCTCGGCATGCGAGAGAGACGAGACCGCTGCTGAAGGCACAAAGCGGCATTCGGGGAGAACCGCGATTTCTCGGCCAGCAACTGCAAACTCTCCGAAGCGGTTAACAGAGAGTGGCGTCGTCCACCCACGAGAGCGAAATAGCGAAATTGCTATGCCGAGAACGTGCGATTTCAGAATACTGCATTTCCTGAAAACAGGGGGTTTTTTCTCCGCAGGAAAGAATCCACATCTCTCGACTTTCTGTAACGTCCTCTCTGAAAGCACAAAGTGTGTCTCTCCTGGAACTTCTAGCTGCCTTATTAGAGGGGCTTTTCCCTTCCACTCTGTTCGTCACAGAATGCTGAAGTGTAGCATCGGAAAAACAGAGAAAAACGAAATGTCCCTAGGAATCAACGGTTAAGAATGAGAGAGAAGCGTAGTGCAGAATGCATGGACACAAGGAGAAGACAAGAACCGCTCCTTTGCGATGTGCGCAGAAGAAGCCGCTCGTCCGAGAAAAGCATCCGGCTGAAGTCGCTCTTTCTCGGCATGCGAGAGAGACGAGCCGCTGCTGAAGGCACACAGCGGCATTCGGGGAGAACCGCGATTTCTCGGCCAGCAACTGCAAACTCTCCGAAGCGGTTAACAGAGAGTGGCGCCGTCCACCCACGAGAGCGAAATAGCGAAATTGCTATGCCGAGAACGTGCGATTTCAGAATACTGCATTTCCTGAAAACAGGGGGTTTTTTCTCCGCAGGAAAGAATCCACATCTCTCGACTTTCTGTAACGTCCTCTCTGAAAGCACAACGTGTGTCGCTCCTGGAACTTCTAGCTGCCTTATTAGAGGGGCTTTTCCCTTCCACTCTGTTCGTCACAGAATGCTGAAGTGTAGCATCGGAAAAACAGAGAAAAACGAAATGTCCCTAGGAATCAACGGTTAAGAATGAGAGAGAAGCGTAGTGCAGAATGCATGGACACAAGGAGAAGACAAGAACCGCTCCTTTGCGATGTGCGCAGAAGAAGCCGCTCGTCCGAGAAAAGCATCCGGCTGAAGTCGCTCTTTCTCGGCATGCGAGAGAGACGAGACCGCTGTTGAAGTCTGAAAGTGGTATTCGGGGAGAAAAGCGATTTAACGGCCAGCAACTGCAAACTCTCCGAAGCGGTTAACAGAGAGTGGCGCTGTCCACCCACGAGAGCGAAATAGCGAAATTGCTATGCCGAGAACGTGCGATTTCAGAATACTGCATTTCCTGAAAACAGGGGGTTTTTTCTCCGCAGGAAAGAATCCACATCTCTCGACTTTCTGTAACGTCCTCTCTGAAAGCACAAAGTGTGTCTCTCCTGGAACTTCTAGCTGCCTTATTAGAGGGGCTTTTCCCTTCCACTCTGTTCGTCACAGAATGCTGAAGTGTAGCATCGGAAAAACAGAGAAAAACGAAATGTCCCTAGGAATCAACGGTTAAGAATGAGAGAGAAGCGTAGTGCAGAATGCATGGACACAAGGAGAAGACAAGAACCGCTCCTTTGCGATGTGCGCAGAAGAAGCCGCTCGTCCGAGAAAAGCATCCGGCTGAAGTCGCTCTTTCTCGGCATGCGAGAGAGACGAGACCGCTGCTGAAGGCACACAGCGGCATTCGGGGAGAACCGCGATTTCTCGGCCAGCAACTGCAAACTCTCCGAAGCGGTTAACAGAGAGTGGCGCCGTCCACCCACGAGAGCGAAATAGCGAAATTGCTATGCCGAGAACGTGCGATTTCAGAATACTGCATTTCCTGAAAACAGGGGGTTTTTTCTCCGCAGGAAAGAATCCACATCTCTCGACTTTCTGTAACGTCCTCTCTGAAAGCACAACGTGTGTCGCTCCTGGAACTTCTAGCTGCCTTATTAGAGGGGCTTTTCCCTTCCACTCTGTTCGTCACAGAATGCTGAAGTGTAGCATCGGAAAAACAGAGAAAAACGAAATGTCCCTAGGAATCAACGGTTAAGAATGAGAGAGAAGCATAGTGCAGAATGCATGGACACAAGGAGAAGACAAGAACCGCTCCTTTGCGATGTGCGCAGAAGAAGCCGCTCGTCCGAGAAAAGCATCCGGCTGAAGTCGCTCTTTCTCGGCATGCGAGAGAGACGAGACCGCTGCTGAAGGCACACAGCGGCATTCGGGGAGAACCGCGATTTCTCGGCCAGCAACTGCAAACTCTCCGAAGCGGTTAACAGAGAGTGGCGCCGTCCACCCACGAGAGCGAAATAGCGAAATTGCTATGCCGAGAACGTGCGATTTCAGAATACTGCATTTCCTGAAAACAGGGGGTTTTTTCTCCGCAGGAAAGAATCCACATCTCTCGACTTTCTGTAACGTCCTCTCTGAAAGCACAACGTGTGTCGCTCCTGGAACTTCTAGCTGCCTTATTAGAGGGGCTTTTCCCTTCCACTCTGTTCGTCACAGAATGCTGAAGTGTAGCATCGGAAAAACAGAGAAAAACGAAATGTCCCTAGGAATCAACGGAAAGGCATAAGAATGAGAGAGAAGCGTAGTGCAGAATGCATGGACACAAGGAGAAGACAAGAACCGCTCCTTTGCGATGTGCGCAGAAGAAGCCGCTCGTCCGAGAAAAGCATCCGGCTGAAGTCGCTCTTTCTCGGCATGCGAGAGAGACGAGCCGCTGCTGAAGGCACACAGCGGCATTCGGGGAGAACCGCGATTTCTCGGCCAGCAACTGCAAACTCTCCGAAGCGGTTAACAGAGAGTGGCGCCGTCCACCCACGAGAGCGAAATAGCGAAATTGCTATGCCGAGAACGTGCGATTTCAGAATACTGCATTTCCTGAAAACAGGGGGTTTTTTCTCCGCAGGAAAGAATCCACATCTCTCGACTTTCTGTAACGTCCTCTCTGAAAGCACAACGTGTGTCGCTCCTGGAACTTCTAGCTGCCTTATTAGAGGGGCTTTTCCCTTCCACTCTGTTCGTCACAGAATGCTGAAGTGTAGCATCGGAAAAACAGAGAAAAACGAAATGTCCCTAGGAATCAACGGAAAGGCATAAGAATGAGAGAGAAGCGTAGTGCAGAATGCATGGACACAAGGAGAAGACAAGAAGCGCTCCTTTGCGATGTGCGCAGAAGAAGCCGCTCGTCCGAGAAAAGCATCCGGCTGAAGTCGCTCTTTCTCGGCATGCGAGAGAGACGAGCCGCTGCTGAAGGCACACAGCGGCATTCGGGGAGAACCGCGATTTCTCGGCCAGCAACTGCAAACTCTCCGAAGCGGTTAACAGAGAGTGGCGCCGTCCACCCACGAGAGCGAAATAGCGAAATTGCTATGCCGAGAACGTGCGATTTCAGAATACTGCATTTCCTGAAAACAGGGGGTTTTTTCTCCGCAGGAAAGAATCCACATCTCTCGACTTTCTGTAACGACCTCTCTGAAAGCACAACGTGTGTCGCTCCTGGAACTTCTAGCTGCCTTATTAGAGGGGCTTTTCCCTTCCACTCTGTTCGTCACAGAATGCTGAAGTGTAGCATCGGAAAAACAGAGAAAAACGAAATGTCCCTAGGAATCAACGGTTAAGAATGAGAGAGAAGCGTAGTGCAGAATGCATGGACACAAGGAGAAGACAAGAACCGCTCCTTTGCGATGTGCGCAGAAGAAGCCGCTCGTCCGAAAAAAGCATCCGGCTGAAGTCGCTCTTTCTCGGCATGCGAGAGAGACGAGACCGCTGCTGAAGGCACACAGCGGCATTCGGGGAGAACCGCGATTTAACGGCCAGCAACTGCAAACTCTCCGAAGCGGTTAACAGAGAGTGGCGCTGTCCACCCACGAGAGCGAAATAGCGAAATTGCTATGCCGAGAACGTGCGATTTCAGAATACTGCATTTCCTGAAAACAGGGGGTTTTTTCTCCGCAGGAAAGAATCCACATCTCTCGACTTTCTGTAACGTCCTCTCTGAAAGCACAACGTGTGTCGCTCCTGGAACTTCTAGCTGCCTTATTAGAGGGGCTTTTCCCTTCCACTCTGTTCGTCACAGAATGCTGAAGTGTAGCATCGGAAAAACAGAGAAAAACGAAATGTCCCTAGGAATCAACGGAAAGGCATAAGAATGAGAGAGAAGCGTAGTGCAGAATGCATGGACACAAGGAGAAGACAAGAACCGCTCCTTTGCGATGTGCGCAGAAGAAGCCGCTCGTCCGAGAAAAGCAGCCGGCTGAAGTCGCTCTTTCTCGGCATGCGAGAAAGACGAGACCGCTGCTGAAGGCACAAAGCGGCATTCGGGGAGAACCGCGATTTAACGGCCAGCAACTGCAAACTCTCCGAAGCGGTTAACAGAGAGTGGCGCTGTCCACCCACGAGAGCGAAATAGCGAAATTGCTATGCCGAGAACGTGCGATTTCAGAATACTGCATTTCCTGAAAACAGGGGGTTTTTTCTCCGCAGGAAAGAATCCACATCTCTCGACTTTCTGTAACGTCCTCTCTGAAAGCACAACGTGTGTCTCTCCTGGAACTTCTAGCTGCCTTATTAGAGGGGCTTTTCCCTTCCACTCTGTTCGTCACAGAATGCTGAAGTGTAGCATCGGAAAAACAGAGAAAAACGAAATGTCCCTAGGAATCAACGGTTAAGAATGAGAGAGAAGCGTAGTGCAGAATGCATGGACACAAGGAGAAGACAAGAAGCGCTCCTTTGCGATGTGCGCAGAAGAAGCCGCTCGTCCGAGAAAAGCATCCGGCTGAAGTCGCTCTTTCTCGGCATGCGAGAGAGACGAGCCGCTGCTGAAGGCACACAGCGGCATTCGGGGAGAACCGCGATTTCTCGGCCAGCAACTGCAAACTCTCCGAAGCGGTTAACAGAGAGTGGCGCCGTCCACCCACGAGAGCGAAATAGCGAAATTGCTATGCCGAGAACGTGCGATTTCAGAATACTGCATTTCCTGAAAACAGGGGGTTTTTTCTCCGCAGGAAAGAATCCACATCTCTCGACTTTCTGTAACGTCCTCTCTGAAAGCACAACGTGTGTCGCTCCTGGAACTTCTAGCTGCCTTATTAGAGGGGCTTTTCCCTTCCACTCTGTTCGTCACAGAATGCTGAAGTGTAGCATCGGAAAAACAGAGAAAAACGAAATGTCCCTAGGAATCAACGGAAAGGCATAAGAATGAGAGAGAAGCGTAGTGCAGAATGCATGGACACAAGGAGAAGACAAGAACCGCTCCTTTGCGATGTGCGCAGAAGAAGCCGCTCGTCCGAGAAAAGCATCCGGCTGAAGTCGCTCTTTCTCGGCATGCGAGAGAGACGAGCCGCTGCTGAAGGCACACAGCGGCATTCGGGGAGAACCGCGATTTCTCGGCCAGCAACTGCAAACTCTCCGAAGCGGTTAACAGAGAGTGGCGCCGTCCACCCACGAGAGCGAAATAGCGAAATTGCTATGCCGAGAACGTGCGATTTCAGAATACTGCATTTCCTGAAAACAGGGGGTTTTTTCTCCGCAGGAAAGAATCCACATCTCTCGACTTTCTGTAACGTCCTCTCTGAAAGCACAACGTGTGTCGCTCCTGGAACTTCTAGCTGCCTTATTAGAGGGGCTTTTCCCTTCCACTCTGTTCGTCACAGAATGCTGAAGTGTAGCATCGGAAAAACAGAGAAAAACGAAATGTCCCTAGGAATCAACGGAAAGGCATAAGAATGAGAGAGAAGCGTAGTGCAGAATGCATGGACACAAGGAGAAGACAAGAACCGCTCCTTTGCGATGTGCGCAGAAGAAGCCGCTCGTCCGAGAAAAGCATCCGGCTGAAGTCGCTCTTTCTCGGCATGCGAGAGAGACGAGCCGCTGCTGAAGGCACACAGCGGCATTCGGGGAGAACCGCGATTTCTCGGCCAGCAACTGCAAACTCTCCGAAGCGGTTAACAGAGAGTGGCGCCGTCCACCCACGAGAGCGAAATAGCGAAATTGCTATGCCGAGAACGTGCGATTTCAGAATACTGCATTTCCTGAAAACAGGGGGTTTTTTCTCCGCAGGAAAGAATCCACATCTCTCGACTTTCTGTAACGTCCTCTCTGAAAGCACAACGTGTGTCGCTCCTGGAACTTCTAGCTGCCTTATTAGAGGGGCTTTTCCCTTCCACTCTGTTCGTCACAGAATGCTGAAGTGTAGCATCGGAAAAACAGAGAAAAACGAAATGTCCCTAGGAATCAACGGAAAGGCATAAGAATGAGAGAGAAGCGTAGTGCAGAATGCATGGACACAAGGAGAAGACAAGAAGCGCTCCTTTGCGATGTGCGCAGAAGAAGCCGCTCGTCCGAGAAAAGCATCCGGCTGAAGTCGCTCTTTCTCGGCATGCGAGAGAGACGAGCCGCTGCTGAAGGCACACAGCGGCATTCGGGGAGAACCGCGATTTCTCGGCCAGCAACTGCAAACTCTCCGAAGCGGTTAACAGAGAGTGGCGCCGTCCACCCACGAGAGCGAAATAGCGAAATTGCTATGCCGAGAACGTGCGATTTCAGAATACTGCATTTCCTGAAAACAGGGGGTTTTTTCTCCGCAGGAAAGAATCCACATCTCTCGACTTTCTGTAACGACCTCTCTGAAAGCACAACGTGTGTCGCTCCTGGAACTTCTAGCTGCCTTATTAGAGGGGCTTTTCCCTTCCACTCTGTTCGTCACAGAATGCTGAAGTGTAGCATCGGAAAAACAGAGAAAAACGAAATGTCCCTAGGAATCAACGGTTAAGAATGAGAGAGAAGCGTAGTGCAGAATGCATGGACACAAGGAGAAGACAAGAACCGCTCCTTTGCGATGTGCGCAGAAGAAGCCGCTCGTCCGAAAAAAGCATCCGGCTGAAGTCGCTCTTTCTCGGCATGCGAGAGAGACGAGACCGCTGCTGAAGGCACACAGCGGCATTCGGGGAGAACCGCGATTTAACGGCCAGCAACTGCAAACTCTCCGAAGCGGTTAACAGAGAGTGGCGCTGTCCACCCACGAGAGCGAAATAGCGAAATTGCTATGCCGAGAACGTGCGATTTCAGAATACTGCATTTCCTGAAAACAGGGGGTTTTTTCTCCGCAGGAAAGAATCCACATCTCTCGACTTTCTGTAACGTCCTCTCTGAAAGCACAACGTGTGTCGCTCCTGGAACTTCTAGCTGCCTTATTAGAGGGGCTTTTCCCTTCCACTCTGTTCGTCACAGAATGCTGAAGTGTAGCATCGGAAAAACAGAGAAAAACGAAATGTCCCTAGGAATCAACGGAAAGGCATAAGAATGAGAGAGAAGCGTAGTGCAGAATGCATGGACACAAGGAGAAGACAAGAACCGCTCCTTTGCGATGTGCGCAGAAGAAGCCGCTCGTCCGAGAAAAGCAGCCGGCTGAAGTCGCTCTTTCTCGGCATGCGAGAAAGACGAGACCGCTGCTGAAGGCACAAAGCGGCATTCGGGGAGAACCGCGATTTAACGGCCAGCAACTGCAAACTCTCCGAAGCGGTTAACAGAGAGTGGCGCTGTCCACCCACGAGAGCGAAATAGCGAAATTGCTATGCCGAGAACGTGCGATTTCAGAATACTGCATTTCCTGAAAACAGGGGGTTTTTTCTCCGCAGGAAAGAATCCACATCTCTCGACTTTCTGTAACGTCCTCTCTGAAAGCACAACGTGTGTCTCTCCTGGAACTTCTAGCTGCCTTATTAGAGGGGCTTTTCCCTTCCACTCTGTTCGTCACAGAATGCTGAAGTGTAGCATCGGAAAAACAGAGAAAAACGAAATGTCCCTAGGAATCAACGGTTAAGAATGAGAGAGAAGCGTAGTGCAGAATGCATGGACACAAGGAGAAGACAAGAAGCGCTCCTTTGCGATGTGCGCAGAAGAAGCCGCTCGTCCGAGAAAAGCATCCGGCTGAAGTCGCTCTTTCTCGGCATGCGAGAGAGACGAGCCGCTGCTGAAGGCACACAGCGGCATTCGGGGAGAACCGCGATTTCTCGGCCAGCAACTGCAAACTCTCCGAAGCGGTTAACAGAGAGTGGCGCCGTCCACCCACGAGAGCGAAATAGCGAAATTGCTATGCCGAGAACGTGCGATTTCAGAATACTGCATTTCCTGAAAACAGGGGGTTTTTTCTCCGCAGGAAAGAATCCACATCTCTCGACTTTCTGTAACGTCCTCTCTGAAAGCACAACGTGTGTCGCTCCTGGAACTTCTAGCTGCCTTATTAGAGGGGCTTTTCCCTTCCACTCTGTTCGTCACAGAATGCTGAAGTGTAGCATCGGAAAAACAGAGAAAAACGAAATGTCCCTAGGAATCAACGGAAAGGCATAAGAATGAGAGAGAAGCGTAGTGCAGAATGCATGGACACAAGGAGAAGACAAGAACCGCTCCTTTGCGATGTGCGCAGAAGAAGCCGCTCGTCCGAGAAAAGCATCCGGCTGAAGTCGCTCTTTCTCGGCATGCGAGAGAGACGAGCCGCTGCTGAAGGCACACAGCGGCATTCGGGGAGAACCGCGATTTCTCGGCCAGCAACTGCAAACTCTCCGAAGCGGTTAACAGAGAGTGGCGCCGTCCACCCACGAGAGCGAAATAGCGAAATTGCTATGCCGAGAACGTGCGATTTCAGAATACTGCATTTCCTGAAAACAGGGGGTTTTTTCTCCGCAGGAAAGAATCCACATCTCTCGACTTTCTGTAACGACCTCTCTGAAAGCACAACGTGTGTCGCTCCTGGAACTTCTAGCTGCCTTATTAGAGGGGCTTTTCCCTTCCACTCTGTTCGTCACAGAATGCTGAAGTGTAGCATCGGAAAAACAGAGAAAAACGAAATGTCCCTAGGAATCAACGGTTAAGAATGAGAGAGAAGCGTAGTGCAGAATGCATGGACACAAGGAGAAGACAAGAACCGCTCCTTTGCGATGTGCGCAGAAGAAGCCGCTCGTCCGAAAAAAGCGTCCGGCTGAAGTCGCTCTTTCTCGGCATGCGAGAAAGACGAGACCGCTGCTGAAGGCACAAAGCGGCATTCGGGGAGAACCGCGATTTAACGGCCAGCAACTGCAAACTCTCCGAAGCGGTTAACAGAGAGTGGCGCTGTCCACCCACGAGAGCGAAATAGCGAAATTGCTATGCCGAGAACGTGCGATTTCAGAATACTGCATTTCCTGAAAACAGGGGGTTTTTTCTCCGCAGGAAAGAATCCACATCTCTCGACTTTCTGTAACGTCCTCTCTGAAAGCACAACGTGTGTCTCTCCTGGAACTTCTAGCTGCCTTATTAGAGGGGCTTTTCCCTTCCACTCTGTTCGTCACAGAATGCTGAAGTGTAGCATCGGAAAAACAGAGAAAAACGAAATGTCCCTAGGAATCAACGGTTAAGAATGAGAGAGAAGCGTAGTGCAGAATGCATGGACACAAGGAGAAGACAAGAACCGCTCCTTTGCGATGTGCGCAGAAGAAGCCGCTCGTCCGAGAAAAGCATCCGGCTGAAGTCGCTCTTTCTCGGCATGCGAGAGAGACGAGCCGCTGCTGAAGGCACACAGCGGCATTCGGGGAGAACCGCGATTTCTCGGCCAGCAACTGCAAACTCTCCGAAGCGGTTAACAGAGAGTGGCGCCGTCCACCCACGAGAGCGAAATAGCGAAATTGCTATGCCGAGAACGTGCGATTTCAGAATACTGCATTTCCTGAAAACAGGGGGTTTTTTCTCCGCAGGAAAGAATCCACATCTCTCGACTTTCTGTAACGACCTCTCTGAAAGCACAAAGTGTGTCGCTCCTGGAACTTCTAGCTGCCTTATTAGAGGGGCTTTTCCCTTCCACTCTGTTCGTCACAGAATGCTGAAGTGTAGCATCGGAAAAACAGAGAAAAACGAAATGTCCCTAGGAATCAACGGTTAAGAATGAGAGAGAAGCGTAGTGCAGAATGCATGGACACAAGGAGAAGACAAGAACCGCTCCTTTGCGATGTGCGCAGAAGAAGCCGCTCGTCCGAGAAAAGCATCCGGCTGAAGTCGCTCTTTCTCGGCATGCGAGAGAGACGAGCCGCTGCTGAAGGCACACAGCGGCATTCGGGGAGAACCGCGATTTCTCGGCCAGCAACTGCAAACTCTCCGAAGCGGTTAACAGAGAGTGGCGCCGTCCACCCACGAGAGCGAAATAGCGAAATTGCTATGCCGAGAACGTGCGATTTCAGAATACTGCATTTCCTGAAAACAGGGGGTTTTTTCTCCGCAGGAAAGAATCCACATCTCTCGACTTTCTGTAACGTCCTCTCTGAAAGCACAACGTGTGTCGCTCCTGGAACTTCTAGCTGCCTTATTAGAGGGGCTTTTCCCTTCCACTCTGTTCGTCACAGAATGCTGAAGTGTAGCATCGGAAAAACAGAGAAAAACGAAATGTCCCTAGGAATCAACGGTTAAGAATGAGAGAGAAGCGTAGTGCAGAATGCATGGACACAAGGAGAAGACAAGAACCGCTCCTTTGCGATGTGCGCAGAAGAAGCCGCTCGTCCGAAAAAAGCGTCCGGCTGAAGTCGCTCTTTCTCGGCATGCGAGAAAGACGAGACCGCTGCTGAAGGCACAAAGCGGCATTCGGGGAGAACCGCGATTTAACGGCCAGCAACTGCAAACTCTCCGAAGCGGTTAACAGAGAGTGGCGCTGTCCACCCACGAGAGCGAAATAGCGAAATTGCTATGCCGAGAACGTGCGATTTCAGAATACTGCAATTCCTGAAAACAGGGGGTTTTTTCTCCGCAGGAAAGAATCCACATCTCTCGACTTTCTGTAACGTCCTCTCTGAAAGCACAACGTGTGTCGCTCCTGGAACTTCTAGCTGCCTTATTAGAGGGGCTTTTCCCTTCCACTCTGTTCGTCACAGAATGCTGAAGTGTAGCATCGGAAAAACAGAGAAAAACGAAATGTCCCTAGGAATCAACGGAAAGGCATAAGAATGAGAGAGAAGCGTAGTGCAGAATGCATGGACACAAGGAGAAGACAAGAACCGCTCCTTTGCGATGTGCGCAGAAGAAGCCGCTCGTCCGAGAAAAGCATCCGGCTGAAGTCGCTCTTTCTCGGCATGCGAGAGAGACGAGCCGCTGCTGAAGGCACACAGCGGCATTCGGGGAGAACCGCGATTTCTCGGCCAGCAACTGCAAACTCTCCGAAGCGGTTAACAGAGAGTGGCGCCGTCCACCCACAAGAGCGGAATAGCGAAATTGCTATGCCGAGAACGTGCGATTTCAGAATACTGCATTTCCTGAAAACAGGGGGTTTTTTCTCCGCAGGAAAGAATCCACATCTCTCGACTTTCTGTAACGACCTCTCTGAAAGCACAAAGTGTGTCGCTCCTGGAACTTCTAGCTGCCTTATTAGAGGGGCTTTTCCCTTCCACTCTGTTCGTCACAGAATGCTGAAGTGTAGCATCGGAAAAACAGAGAAAAACGAAATGTCCCTAGGAATCAACGGTTAAGAATGAGAGAGAAGCGTAGTGCAGAATGCATGGACACAAGGAGAAGACAAGAACCGCTCCTTTGCGATGTGCGCAGAAGAAGCCGCTCATCCGAAAAAAGCATCCGGCTGAAGTCGCTCTTTCTCGGCATGCGAGAGAGACGAGACCGCTGCTGAAGGCACAAAGCGGCATTCGGGGAGAACCGCGATTTCTCGGCCAGCAACTGCAAACTCTCCGAAGCGGTTAACAGAGAGTGGCGTCGTCCACCCACGAGAGCGAAATAGCGAAATTGCTATGCCGAGAACGTGCGATTTCAGAATACTGCATTTCCTGAAAACAGGGGTTTTTTTCTCCGCAGGAAAGAATCCACATCTCTCGACTTTCTGTAACGTCCTCTCTGAAAGCACAAAGTGTGTCTCTCCTGGAACTTCTAGCTGCCTTATTAGAGGGGCTTTTCCCTTCCACTCTGTTCGTCACAGAATGCTGAAGTGTAGCATCGGAAAAACAGAGAAAAACGAAATGTCCCTAGGAATCAACGGTTAAGAATGAGAGAGAAGCGTAGTGCAGAATGCATGGACACAAGGAGAAGACAAGAACCGCTCCTTTGCGATGTGCGCAGAAGAAGCCGCTCGTCCGAGAAAAGCATCCGGCTGAAGTCGCTCTTTCTCGGCATGCGAGAGAGACGAGACCGCTGCTGAAGGCACACAGCGGCATTCGGGGAGAACCGCGATTTCTCGGCCAGCAACTGCAAACTCTCCGAAGCGGTTAACAGAGAGTGGCGCCGTCCACCCACGAGAGCGAAATAGCGAAATTGCTATGCCGAGAACGTGCGATTTCAGAATACTGCATTTCCTGAAAACAGGGGGTTTTTTCTCCGCAGGAAAGAATCCACATCTCTCGACTTTCTGTAACGTCCTCTCTGAAAGCACAACGTGTGTCGCTCCTGGAACTTCTAGCTGCCTTATTAGAGGGGCTTTTCCCTTCCACTCTGTTCGTCACAGAATGCTGAAGTGTAGCATCGGAAAAACAGAGAAAAACGAAATGTCCCTAGGAATCAACGGTTAAGAATGAGAGAGAAGCGTAGTGCAGAATGCATGGACACAAGGAGAAGACAAGAACCGCTCCTTTGCGATGTGCGCAGAAGAAGCCGCTCGTCCGAGAAAAGCATCCGGCTGAAGTCGCTCTTTCTCGGCATGCGAGAGAGACGAGACCGCTGTTGAAGTCTGAAAGTGGTATTCGGGGAGAAAAGCGATTTAACGGCCAGCAACTGCAAACTCTCCGAAGCGGTTAACAGAGAGTGGCGCTGTCCACCCACGAGAGCGAAATAGCGAAATTGCTATGCCGAGAACGTGCGATTTCAGAATACTGCATTTCCTGAAAACAGGGGGTTTTTTCTCCGCAGGAAAGAATCCACATCTCTCGACTTTCTGTAACGTCCTCTCTGAAAGCACAAAGTGTGTCTCTCCTGGAACTTCTAGCTGCCTTATTAGAGGGGCTTTTCCCTTCCACTCTGTTCGTCACAGAATGCTGAAGTGTAGCATCGGAAAAACAGAGAAAAACGAAATGTCCCTAGGAATCAACGGTTAAGAATGAGAGAGAAGCGTAGTGCAGAATGCATGGACACAAGGAGAAGACAAGAACCGCTCCTTTGCGATGTGCGCAGAAGAAGCCGCTCGTCCGAGAAAAGCATCCGGCTGAAGTCGCTCTTTCTCGGCATGCGAGAGAGACGAGACCGCTGCTGAAGGCACACAGCGGCATTCGGGGAGAACCGCGATTTCTCGGCCAGCAACTGCAAACTCTCCGAAGCGGTTAACAGAGAGTGGCGCCGTCCACCCACGAGAGCGAAATAGCGAAATTGCTATGCCGAGAACGTGCGATTTCAGAATACTGCATTTCCTGAAAACAGGGGGTTTTTTCTCCGCAGGAAAGAATCCACATCTCTCGACTTTCTGTAACGTCCTCTCTGAAAGCACAACGTGTGTCGCTCCTGGAACTTCTAGCTGCCTTATTAGAGGGGCTTTTCCCTTCCACTCTGTTCGTCACAGAATGCTGAAGTGTAGCATCGGAAAAACAGAGAAAAACGAAATGTCCCTAGGAATCAACGGAAAGGCATAAGAATGAGAGAGAAGCGTAGTGCAGAATGCATGGACACAAGGAGAAGACAAGAACCGCTCCTTTGCGATGTGCGCAGAAGAAGCCGCTCGTCCGAGAAAAGCATCCGGCTGAAGTCGCTCTTTCTCGGCATGCGAGAGAGACGAGACCGCTGTTGAAGTCTGAAAGTGGTATTCGGGGAGAAAAGCGATTTAACGGCCAGCAACTGCAAACTCTCCGAAGCGGTTAACAGAGAGTGGCGCTGTCCACCCACGAGAGCGAAATAGCGAAATTGCTATGCCGAGAACGTGCGATTTCAGAATACTGCATTTCCTGAAAACAGGGTGTTTTTTCTCCGCAGGAAAGAATCCACATCTCTCGACTTTCTGTAACGTCCTCTCTGAAAGCACAACGTATGTCTCTCCTGGAACTTCTAGCTGCCTTATTAGAGGGGCTTTTCCCTTCTACTATGTTCGTCACAGAATGCTGAAGTGTAGCATCGGAAAAACAGAGAAAAACGAAATGTCCCTAGGAATCAAGGGTTAAGAATGAGAGAGAAGCGTAGTGCAGAATGCATGGACACAAGGAGAAGTCAGAACCACTCCTTTGGGATGTGCGCAGAAGAAGCCGCTCGTCCGAGAAAAGCATCCGGCTGAAGTCGCCCTTTCTCGGCATCCGACAAGACCGCTGTTGAAGTCTGAAAGTGGTATTCGGGGAGAAAAGCGATTTAACGGGCAGCAACTGCAAACTCTCCGTAGAGATAATGTCATTGGATTGGAGAAATGTGGTATTTCGGGGAGATAATGTCCTAATTTGTGGAGAAGATGCCGTTCTGTGAGGGGGAAGCATACATTTCTGAGAGAAAATCTCCTATTTAGGGTGAAAGTGTCATCTTGCTAACGAACTTCATGGAGAAATTATGAGGTATTTTTATGAAACCTGGTATTACCTTGAAAGAGTATGTCTGTGATCAAATGCCATATTTCTGGGAGAAGAGGTCTGATGTGGGGGGGGGAAGGTGATGTATCTGTGAGAAAGCTGGTGTTTCTGGGAGAAAATGCCAGGTATTGGTGAGGAAACAGATGCTAGAGAGGGAAAAGGCCATCCCTTTGGGAGAGAAGTGGTATTTCTGGGAGAAAATGCCCCAAATCGGGGAGTAAGTGTCATCCTGAGGCGTGTCATGGAGTAGATTTGGGAGGAAATGGAGGTGTTTCACAGAGTAGCGGCACTTCTGGGAGAAAATGTCCTCAGTGGGAAAGACAATGTCCTCTTGAGGGAAGAAAACAGGTCTTTCTTACAGCAAATGTCATCCAATTGGGAGAAAATCTCCTCTCTTGGGGAGAAAAGTGGTCTTTCTGAGAGAAGGTGTCCTCTTCTTGGCTGCAAGTGTCCCATTTGGCATTGTCATGGAGGCTTTTTGGGGAGAAAGCGTGTGGCAGTTGTAAGAGAAGGGGTATTTCTGGGAGCAAATCTCCTCTTTTTGGAAGAGAAGGTGAAATTTCCAAGGGAAAAGTGGCATTTCTGGGAGGAAATGACATAGCTGGGGGAGAAAAGTGGGAACCGGTGGGAAAGAAGATCTTGTACTGGAGAGCAACGGTGGTCTTTTTGGTGTGCCAAGTGGTCTCTTGGGGAGACAACGTGGTAAATAGGGGAGACAATGTCCTCTGGAGGAGTGTCAAGTAGTATTTGGGAGAGCAAACGTCAGGTATTTCTCGGAAACCGGCTGTTTCTGGGAGATAGTAGCAGACTTGGTTGGAAAATGACAGGTGTTTGTGAGAAAGCTGGTATTTTGGGAAAAAAAGGCCGTTTTTTAAAGAATAAGCTGGCATTTCTGGGAGAATATGTCCCATCTTTGGGAGAAAACGGGTGTATGTGGGAGAAAATGTCGTGTATTTGGGAGAAAGCTGGTGTATGTGGGAGAAAAGGCCATTGTGATGGGAGTCAGTGTGATCTTGAGGAGTGGAAAGCAGTATTCTTGAGATGAAACGTGAGGTATTTCTAAGAGTCCTGGTATTTCTGGGAGAAAATGTCTTGTTTTGGAGAGCCAAAGTCCCATTTTGGGGGCAGAAGCTGGTATTTCTGTGACACTGCCATCTTGATGGGGGTAAGTGTGATCTTGAGGAGTGTAAAGCAGCATTTTGGTTAGAAAGTGGGAGCTCTTCCTAAGAGCAGTGCTATTTCTGGGAGAAAAGGAGCTCTACTGGGCATAAAAATGGTGTATCTGTGATAAAATGCCACATTTCTGAAAGAAACTGTCCTCTTGCGGAGTGTAATGCTGTATGTTCCGGAGGAAATGGGAAATATTCAGCAGAGTCCTGGTATTTCTGGGAGAAGAGGTCTGATGTGGGGGGGGAAGGTGATGTATCTGTGAGAAAGCTGGTGTTTCTGGGAGAAAATGCCAGGTATTGGTGAGGAAACAGATGCTAGAGAGGGAAAAGGCCATCCCTTTGGGAGAGAAGTGGTATTTCTGGGAGAAAATGCCCCAAATCGGGGAGTAAGTGTCATCCTGAGGCGTGTCATGGAGTAGATTTGGGAGGAAATGGAGGTGTTTCACAGAGTAGCGGCACTTCTGGGAGAAAATGTCCTCAGTGGGAAAGACAATGTCCTCTTGAGGGAAGAAAACGGGTCTTTCTTACAGCAAATGTCATCCAATTGGGAGAAAATCTCCTCTCTTGGGGAGAAAAGTGGTCTTTCTGAGAGAAGGTGTCCTCTTCTTGGCTGCAAGTGTCCCATTTGGCATTGTCATGGAGGCTTTTTGGGGAGAAAGCGTGTGGCAGTTGTAAGAGAAGGGGTATTTCTGGGAGCAAATCTCCTCTTTTTGGAAGAGAAGGTGAAATTTCCAAGGGAAAAGTGGCATTTCTGGGAGGAAATGACATAGCTGGGGGAGAAAAGTGGGAACCGGTGGGAAAGAAGATCTTGTACTGGAGAGCAACGGTGGTCTTTTTGGTGTGCCAAGTGGTCTCTTGGGGAGACAACGTGGTAAATAGGGGAGACAATGTCCTCTGGAGGAGTGTCAAGTAGTATTTGGGAGAGCAAACGTCAGGTATTTCTCGGAAACCGGCTGTTTCTGGGAGATAGTAGCAGACTTGGTTGGAAAATGACAGGTGTTTGTGAGAAAGCTGGTATTTTGGGAAAAAAAGGCCGTTTTTTAAAGAATAAGCTGGCATTTCTGGGAGAATATGTCCCATCTTTGGGAGAAAACGGGTGTATGTGGGAGAAAATGTCGTGTATTTGGGAGAAAGCTGGTGTATGTGGGAGAAAAGGCCATTGTGATGGGAGTCAGTGTGATCTTGAGGAGTGGAAAGCAGTATTCTTGAGATGAAACGTGAGGTATTTCTAAGAGTCCTGGTATTTCTGGGAGAAAATGTCTTGTTTTGGAGAGCCAAAGTCCCATTTTGGGGGCAGAAGCTGGTATTTCTGTGACACTGCCATCTTGATGGGGGTAAGTGTGATCTTGAGGAGTGTAAAGCAGCATTTTGGTTAGAAAATGGGAGCTCTTCCTAAGAGCAGTGCTATTTCTGGGAGAAAAGGAGCTCTACTGGGCATAAAAATGGTGTATCTGTGATAAAATGCCACGTTTCTGAAAGAAACTGTCCTCTTGCGGAGTGTAATGCTGTATGTTCCGGAGGAAATGGGAAATATTCAGCAGAGTCCTGGTATTTCTGGGAGAAGAGGTCTGATGGGGGGGGGGAAGGTGATGTATCTGTGAGAAAGCTGGTGTTTCTGGGAGAAAATGCCAGGTATTGGTGAGGAAACAGATGCTAGAGAGGGAAAAGGCCATCCCTTTGGGAGAGAAGTGGTATTTCTGGGAGAAAATGCCCCAAATCGGGGAGTAAGTGTCATCCTGAGGCGTGTCATGGAGTAGATTTGGGAGGAAATGGAGGTGTTTCACAGAGTAGCGGCACTTCTGGGAGAAAATGTCCTCAGTGGGAAAGACAATGTCCTCTTGAGGGAAGAAAACGGGTCTTTCTTACAGCAAATGTCATCCAATTGGGAGAAAATCTCCTCTCTTGGGGAGAAAAGTGGTCTTTCTGAGAGATGCTGTCCTCTTCTTGGCTGCAAGTGTCCCATTTGGCATTGTCATGGAGGCTTTTTGGGGAGAAAGCGTGTGGCAGTTGTAAGAGAAGGGGTATTTCTGGGAGCAAATCTCCTCTTTTTGGAAGAGAAGGTGAAATTTCCAAGGGAAAAGTGGCATTTCTGGGAGGAAATGACATAGCTGGGGGAGAAAAGTGGGAACCGGTGGGAAAGAAGATCTTGTACTGGAGAGCAACGGTGGTCTTTTTGGTGTGCCAAGTGGTCTCTTGGGGAGACAACGTGGTAAATAGGGGAGACAATGTCCTCTGGAGGAGTGTCAAGTAGTATTTGGGAGAGCAAACGTCAGGTATTTCTCGGAAACCGGCTGTTTCTGGGAGATAGTAGCAGACTTGGTTGGAAAATGACAGGTGTTTGTGAGAAAGCTGGTATTTTGGGAAAAAAAGGCCGTTTTTTAAAGAATAAGCTGGCATTTCTGGGAGAATATGTCCCATCTTTGGGAGAAAACGGGTGTATGTGGGAGAAAATGTCGTGTATTTGGGAGAAAGCTGGTGTATGTGGGAGAAAAGGCCATTGTGATGGGAGTCAGTGTGATCTTGAGGAGTGGAAAGCAGTATTCTTGAGATGAAACGTGAGGTATTTCTAAGAGTCCTGGTATTTCTGGGAGAAAATGTCTTGTTTTGGAGAGCCAAAGTCCCATTTTGGGGGCAGAAGCTGGTATTTCTGTGACACTGCCATCTTGATGGGGGTAAGTGTGATCTTGAGGAGTGTAAAGCAGCATTTTGGTTAGAAAATGGGAGCTCTTCCTAAGAGCAGTGCTATTTCTGGGAGAAAAGGAGCTCTACTGGGCATAAAAATGGTGTATCTGTGATAAAATGCCACATTTCTGAAAGAAACTGTCCTCTTGCGGAGTGTAATGCTGTATGTTCCGGAGGAAATGGGAAATATTCAGCAGAGTCCTGGTATTTCTGGGAGAAGAGGTCTGATGTGGGGGGGGGAAGGTGATGTATCTGTGAGAAAGCTGGTGTTTCTGGGAGAAAATGCCAGGTATTGGTGAGGAAACAGATGCTAGAGAGGGAAAAGGCCATCCCTTTGGGAGAGAAGTGGTATTTCTGGGAGAAAATGCCCCAAATCGGGGAGTAAGTGTCATCCTGAGGCGTGTCATGGAGTAGATTTGGGAGGAAATGGAGGTGTTTCACAGAGTAGCGGCACTTCTGGGAGAAAATGTCCTCAGTGGGAAAGACAATGTCCTCTTGAGGGAAGAAAACAGGTCTTTCTTACAGCAAATGTCATCCAATTGGGAGAAAATCTCCTCTCTTGGGGAGAAAAGTGGTCTTTCTGAGAGATGGTGTCCTCTTCTTGGCTGCAAGTGTCCCATTTGGCATTGTCATGGAGGCTTTTTGGGGAGAAAGCGTGTGGCAGTTGTAAGAGAAGGGGTATTTCTGGGAGCAAATCTCCTCTTTTTGGAAGAGAAGGTGAAATTTCCAAGGGAAAAGTGGCATTTCTGGGAGGAAATGACATAGCTGGGGGAGAAAAGTGGGAACCGGTGGGAAAGAAGATCTTGTACTGGAGAGCAACGGTGGTCTTTTTGGTGTGCCAAGTGGTCTCTTGGGGAGACAACGTGGTAAATAGGGGAGACAATGTCCTCTGGAGGAGTGTCAAGTAGTATTTGGGAGAGCAAACGTCAGGTATTTCTCGGAAACCGGCTGTTTCTGGGAGATAGTAGCAGACTTGGTTGGAAAATGACAGGTGTTTGTGAGAAAGCTGGTATTTTGGGGAAAAAAGGCCGTTTTTTAAAGAATAAGCTGGCATTTCTGGGAGAATATGTCCCATCTTTGGGAGAAAACGGGTGTATGTGGGAGAAAATGTCGTGTATTTGGGAGAAAGCTGGTGTATGTGGGAGAAAAGGCCATTGTGATGGGAGTCAGTGTGATCTTGAGGAATGGAAAGCAGTATTCTTGAGATGAAACGTGAGGTATTTCTAAGAGTCCTGGTATTTCTGGGAGAAAATGTCTTGTTTTGGAGAGCCAAAGTCCCATTTTGGGGGCAGAAGCTGGTATTTCTGTGACACTGCCATCTTGATGGGGGTAAGTGTGATCTTGAGGAGTGTAAAGCAGCATTTTGGTTAGAAAATGGGAGCTCTTCCTAAGAGCAGTGCTATTTCTGGGAGAAAAGGAGCTCTACTGGGCATAAAAATGGTGTATCTGTGATAAAATGCCACATTTCTGAAAGAAACTGTCCTCTTGCGGAGTGTAATGCTGTATGTTCCGGAGGAAATGGGAAATATTCAGCAGAGTCCTGGTATTTCTGGGAGAAGAGGTCTGATGGGGGGGGGGGAAGGTGATGTATCTGTGAGAAAGCTGGTGTTTCTGGGAGAAAATGCCAGGTATTGGTGAGGAAACAGATGCTAGAGAGGGAAAAGGCCATCCCTTTGGGAGAGAAGTGGTATTTCTGGGAGAAAATGCCCCAAATCGGGGAGTAAGTGTCATCCTGAGGCGTGTCATGGAGTAGATTTGGGAGGAAATGGAGGTGTTTCACAGAGTAGCGGCACTTCTGGGAGAAAATGTCCTCAGTGGGAAAGACAATGTCCTCTTGAGGGAAGAAAACGGGTCTTTCTTACAGCAAATGTCATCCAATTGGGAGAAAATCTCCTCTCTTGGGGAGAAAAGTGGTCTTTCTGAGAGATGCTGTCCTCTTCTTGGCTGCAAGTGTCCCATTTGGCATTGTCATGGAGGCTTTTTGGGGAGAAAGCGTGTGGCAGTTGTAAGAGAAGGGGTATTTCTGGGAGCAAATCTCCTCTTTTTGGAAGAGAAGGTGAAATTTCCAAGGGAAAAGTGGCATTTCTGGGAGGAAATGACATAGCTGGGGGAGAAAAGTGGGAACCGGTGGGAAAGAAGATCTTGTACTGGAGAGCAACGGTGGTCTTTTTGGTGTGCCAAGTGGTCTCTTGGGGAGACAACGTGGTAAATAGGGGAGACAATGTCCTCTGGAGGAGTGTCAAGTAGTATTTGGGAGAGCAAACGTCAGGTATTTCTCGGAAACCGGCTGTTTCTGGGAGATAGTAGCAGACTTGGTTGGAAAATGACAGGTGTTTGTGAGAAAGCTGGTATTTTGGGAAAAAAAGGCCGTTTTTTAAAGAATAAGCTGGCATTTCTGGGAGAATATGTCCCATCTTTGGGAGAAAACGGGTGTATGTGGGAGAAAATGTCGTGTATTTGGGAGAAAGCTGGTGTATGTGGGAGAAAAGGCCATTGTGATGGGAGTCAGTGTGATCTTGAGGAGTGGAAAGCAGTATTCTTGAGATGAAACGTGAGGTATTTCTAAGAGTCCTGGTATTTCTGGGAGAAAATGTCTTGTTTTGGAGAGCCAAAGTCCCATTTTGGGGGCAGAAGCTGGTATTTCTGTGACACTGCCATCTTGATGGGGGTAAGTGTGATCTTGAGGAGTGTAAAGCAGCATTTTGGTTAGAAAATGGGAGCTCTTCCTAAGAGCAGTGCTATTTCTGGGAGAAAAGGAGCTCTACTGGGCATAAAAATGGTGTATCTGTGATAAAATGCCACATTTCTGAAAGAAACTGTCCTCTTGCGGAGTGTAATGCTGTATGTTCCGGAGGAAATGGGAAATATTCAGCAGAGTCCTGGTATTTCTGGGAGAAGAGGTCTGATGTGGGGGGGGGAAGGTGATGTATCTGTGAGAAAGCTGGTGTTTCTGGGAGAAAATGCCAGGTATTGGTGAGGAAACAGATGCTAGAGAGGGAAAAGGCCATCCCTTTGGGAGAGAAGTGGTATTTCTGGGAGAAAATGCCCCAAATCGGGGAGTAAGTGTCATCCTGAGGCGTGTCATGGAGTAGATTTGGGAGGAAATGGAGGTGTTTCACAGAGTAGCGGCACTTCTGGGAGAAAATGTCCTCAGTGGGAAAGACAATGTCCTCTTGAGGGAAGAAAACAGGTCTTTCTTACAGCAAATGTCATCCAATTGGGAGAAAATCTCCTCTCTTGGGGAGAAAAGTGGTCTTTCTGAGAGATGGTGTCCTCTTCTTGGCTGCAAGTGTCCCATTTGGCATTGTCATGGAGGCTTTTTGGGGAGAAAGCGTGTGGCAGTTGTAAGAGAAGGGGTATTTCTGGGAGCAAATCTCCTCTTTTTGGAAGAGAAGGTGAAATTTCCAAGGGAAAAGTGGCATTTCTGGGAGGAAATGACATAGCTGGGGGAGAAAAGTGGGAACCGGTGGGAAAGAAGATCTTGTACTGGAGAGCAACGGTGGTCTTTTTGGTGTGCCAAGTGGTCTCTTGGGGAGACAACGTGGTAAATAGGGGAGACAATGTCCTCTGGAGGAGTGTCAAGTAGTATTTGGGAGAGCAAACGTCAGGTATTTCTCGGAAACCGGCTGTTTCTGGGAGATAGTAGCAGACTTGGTTGGAAAATGACAGGTGTTTGTGAGAAAGCTGGTATTTTGGGGAAAAAAGGCCGTTTTTTAAAGAATAAGCTGGCATTTCTGGGAGAATATGTCCCATCTTTGGGAGAAAACGGGTGTATGTGGGAGAAAATGTCGTGTATTTGGGAGAAAGCTGGTGTATGTGGGAGAAAAGGCCATTGTGATGGGAGTCAGTGTGATCTTGAGGAATGGAAAGCAGTATTCTTGAGATGAAACGTGAGGTATTTCTAAGAGTCCTGGTATTTCTGGGAGAAAATGTCTTGTTTTGGAGAGCCAAAGTCCCATTTTGGGGGCAGAAGCTGGTATTTCTGTGACACTGCCATCTTGATGGGGGTAAGTGTGATCTTGAGGAGTGTAAAGCAGCATTTTGGTTAGAAAATGGGAGCTCTTCCTAAGAGCAGTGCTATTTCTGGGAGAAAAGGAGCTCTACTGGGCATAAAAATGGTGTATCTGTGATAAAATGCCACATTTCTGAAAGAAACTGTCCTCTTGCGGAGTGTAATGCTGTATGTTCCGGAGGAAATGGGAAATATTCAGCAGAGTCCTGGTATTTCTGGGAGAAGAGGTCTGATGTGGGGGGGGGAAGGTGATGTATCTGTGAGAAAGCTGGTGTTTCTGGGAGAAAATGCCAGGTATTGGTGAGGAAACAGATGCTAGAGAGGGAAAAGGCCATCCCTTTGGGAGAGAAGTGGTATTTCTGGGAGAAAATGCCCCAAATCGGGGAGTAAGTGTCATCCTGAGGCGTGTCATGGAGTAGATTTGGGAGGAAATGGAGGTGTTTCACAGAGTAGCGGCACTTCTGGGAGAAAATGTCCTCAGTGGGAAAGACAATGTCCTCTTGAGGGAAGAAAACGGGTCTTTCTTACAGCAAATGTCATCCAATTGGGAGAAAATCTCCTCTCTTGGGGAGAAAAGTGGTCTTTCTGAGAGAAGGTGTCCTCTTCTTGGCTGCAAGTGTCCCATTTGGCATTGTCATGGAGGCTTTTTGGGGAGAAAGCGTGTGGCAGTTGTAAGAGAAGGGGTATTTCTGGGAGCAAATCTCCTCTTTTTGGAAGAGAAGGTGAAATTTCCAAGGGAAAAGTGGCATTTCTGGGAGGAAATGACATAGCTGGGGGAGAAAAGTGGGAACCGGTGGGAAAGAAGATCTTGTACTGGAGAGCAACGGTGGTCTTTTTGGTGTGCCAAGTGGTCTCTTGGGGAGACAACGTGGTAAATAGGGGAGACAATGTCCTCTGGAGGAGTGTCAAGTAGTATTTGGGAGAGCAAACGTCAGGTATTTCTCGGAAACCGGCTGTTTCTGGGAGATAGTAGCAGACTTGGTTGGAAAATGACAGGTGTTTGTGAGAAAGCTGGTATTTTGGGAAAAAAAGGCCGTTTTTTAAAGAATAAGCTGGCATTTCTGGGAGAATATGTCCCATCTTTGGGAGAAAACGGGTGTATGTGGGAGAAAATGTCGTGTATTTGGGAGAAAGCTGGTGTATGTGGGAGAAAAGGCCATTGTGATGGGAGTCAGTGTGATCTTGAGGAGTGGAAAGCAGTATTCTTGAGATGAAACGTGAGGTATTTCTAAGAGTCCTGGTATTTCTGGGAGAAAATGTCTTGTTTTGGAGAGCCAAAGTCCCATTTTGGGGGCAGAAGCTGGTATTTCTGTGACACTGCCATCTTGATGGGGGTAAGTGTGATCTTGAGGAGTGTAAAGCAGCATTTTGGTTAGAAAATGGGAGCTCTTCCTAAGAGCAGTGCTATTTCTGGGAGAAAAGGAGCTCTACTGGGCATAAAAATGGTGTATCTGTGATAAAATGCCACATTTCTGAAAGAAACTGTCCTCTTGCGGAGTGTAATGCTGTATGTTCCGGAGGAAATGGGAAATATTCAGCAGAGTCCTGGTATTTCTGGGAGAAGAGGTCTGATGTGGGGGGGGGAAGGTGATGTATCTGTGAGAAAGCTGGTGTTTCTGGGAGAAAATGCCAGGTATTGGTGAGGAAACAGATGCTAGAGAGGGAAAAGGCCATCCCTTTGGGAGAGAAGTGGTATTTCTGGGAGAAAATGCCCCAAATCGGGGAGTAAGTGTCATCCTGAGGCGTGTCATGGAGTAGATTTGGGAGGAAATGGAGGTGTTTCACAGAGTAGCGGCACTTCTGGGAGAAAATGTCCTCAGTGGGAAAGACAATGTCCTCTTGAGGGAAGAAAACGGGTCTTTCTTACAGCAAATGTCATCCAATTGGGAGAAAATCTCCTCTCTTGGGGAGAAAAGTGGTCTTTCTGAGAGAAGGTGTCCTCTTCTTGGCTGCAAGTGTCCCATTTGGCATTGTCATGGAGGCTTTTTGGGGAGAAAGCGTGTGGCAGTTGTAAGAGAAGGGGTATTTCTGGGAGCAAATCTCCTCTTTTTGGAAGAGAAGGTGAAATTTCCAAGGGAAAAGTGGCATTTCTGGGAGGAAATGACATAGCTGGGGGAGAAAAGTGGGAACCGGTGGGAAAGAAGATCTTGTACTGGAGAGCAACGGTGGTCTTTTTGGTGTGCCAAGTGGTCTCTTGGGGAGACAACGTGGTAAATAGGGGAGACAATGTCCTCTGGAGGAGTGTCAAGTAGTATTTGGGAGAGCAAACGTCAGGTATTTCTCGGAAACCGGCTGTTTCTGGGAGATAGTAGCAGACTTGGTTGGAAAATGACAGGTGTTTGTGAGAAAGCTGGTATTTTGGGAAAAAAAGGCCGTTTTTTAAAGAATAAGCTGGCATTTCTGGGAGAATATGTCCCATCTTTGGGAGAAAACGGGTGTATGTGGGAGAAAATGTCGTGTATTTGGGAGAAAGCTGGTGTATGTGGGAGAAAAGGCCATTGTGATGGGAGTCAGTGTGGTCTTGAGGAGTGGAAAGCAGTATTCTTGAGATGAAACGTGAGGTATTTCTAAGAGTCCTGGTATTTCTGGGAGAAAATGTCTTGTTTTGGAGAGCCAAAGTCCCATTTTGGGGGCAGAAGCTGGTATTTCTGTGACACTGCCATCTTGATGGGGGTAAGTGTGATCTTGAGGAGTGTAAAGCAGCATTTTGGTTAGAAAATGGGAGCTCTTCCTAAGAGCAGTGCTATTTCTGGGAGAAAAGGAGCTCTACTGGGCATAAAAATGGTGTATCTGTGATAAAATGCCACATTTCTGAAAGAAACTGTCCTCTTGCGGAGTGTAATGCTGTATGTTCCGGAGGAAATGGGAAATATTCAGCAGAGTCCTGGTATTTCTGGGAGAAGAGGTCTGATGTGGGGGGGGGAAGGTGATGTATCTGTGAGAAAGCTGGTGTTTCTGGGAGAAAATGCCAGGTATTGGTGAGGAAACAGATGCTAGAGAGGGAAAAGGCCATCCCTTTGGGAGAGAAGTGGTATTTCTGGGAGAAAATGCCCCAAATCGGGGAGTAAGTGTCATCCTGAGGCGTGTCATGGAGTAGATTTGGGAGGAAATGGAGGTGTTTCACAGAGTAGCGGCACTTCTGGGAGAAAATGTCCTCAGTGGGAAAGACAATGTCCTCTTGAGGGAAGAAAACGGGTCTTTCTTACAGCAAATGTCATCCAATTGGGAGAAAATCTCCTCTCTTGGGGAGAAAAGTGGTCTTTCTGAGAGATGGTGTCCTCTTCTTGGCTGCAAGTGTCCCATTTGGCATTGTCATGGAGGCTTTTTGGGGAGAAAGCGTGTGGCAGTTGTAAGAGAAGGGGTATTTCTGGGAGCAAATCTCCTCTTTTTGGAAGAGAAGGTGAAATTTCCAAGGGAAAAGTGGCATTTCTGGGAGGAAATGACATAGCTGGGGGAGAAAAGTGGGAACCGGTGGGAAAGAAGATCTTGTACTGGAGAGCAACGGTGGTCTTTTTGGTGTGCCAAGTGGTCTCTTGGGGAGACAACGTGGTAAATAGGGGAGACAATGTCCTCTGGAGGAGTGTCAAGTAGTATTTGGGAGAGCAAACGTCAGGTATTTCTCGGAAACCGGCTGTTTCTGGGAGATAGTAGCAGACTTGGTTGGAAAATGACAGGTGTTTGTGAGAAAGCTGGTATTTTGGGGAAAAAAGGCCGTTTTTTAAAGAATAAGCTGGCATTTCTGGGAGAATATGTCCCATCTTTGGGAGAAAACGGGTGTATGTGGGAGAAAATGTCGTGTATTTGGGAGAAAGCTGGTGTATGTGGGAGAAAAGGCCATTGTGATGGGAGTCAGTGTGATCTTGAGGAATGGAAAGCAGTATTCTTGAGATGAAACGTGAGGTATTTCTAAGAGTCCTGGTATTTCTGGGAGAAAATGTCTTGTTTTGGAGAGCCAAAGTCCCATTTTGGGGGCAGAAGCTGGTATTTCTGTGACACTGCCATCTTGATGGGGGTAAGTGTGATCTTGAGGAGTGTAAAGCAGCATTTTGGTTAGAAAATGGGAGCTCTTCCTAAGAGCAGTGCTATTTCTGGGAGAAAAGGAGCTCTACTGGGCATAAAAATGGTGTATCTGTGATAAAATGCCACATTTCTGAAAGAAACTGTCCTCTTGCGGAGTGTAATGCTGTATGTTCCGGAGGAAATGGGAAATATTCAGCAGAGTCCTGGTATTTCTGGGAGAAGAGGTCTGATGTGGGGGGGGGAAGGTGATGTATCTGTGAGAAAGCTGGTGTTTCTGGGAGAAAATGCCAGGTATTGGTGAGGAAACAGATGCTAGAGAGGGAAAAGGCCATCCCTTTGGGAGAGAAGTGGTATTTCTGGGAGAAAATGCCCCAAATCGGGGAGTAAGTGTCATCCTGAGGCGTGTCATGGAGTAGATTTGGGAGGAAATGGAGGTGTTTCACAGAGTAGCGGCACTTCTGGGAGAAAATGTCCTCAGTGGGAAAGACAATGTCCTCTTGAGGGAAGAAAACGGGTCTTTCTTACAGCAAATGTCATCCAATTGGGAGAAAATCTCCTCTCTTGGGGAGAAAAGTGGTCTTTCTGAGAGAAGGTGTCCTCTTCTTGGCTGCAAGTGTCCCATTTGGCATTGTCATGGAGGCTTTTTGGGGAGAAAGCGTGTGGCAGTTGTAAGAGAAGGGGTATTTCTGGGAGCAAATCTCCTCTTTTTGGAAGAGAAGGTGAAATTTCCAAGGGAAAAGTGGCATTTCTGGGAGGAAATGACATAGCTGGGGGAGAAAAGTGGGAACCGGTGGGAAAGAAGATCTTGTACTGGAGAGCAACGGTGGTCTTTTTGGTGTGCCAAGTGGTCTCTTGGGGAGACAACGTGGTAAATAGGGGAGACAATGTCCTCTGGAGGAGTGTCAAGTAGTATTTGGGAGAGCAAACGTCAGGTATTTCTCGGAAACCGGCTGTTTCTGGGAGATAGTAGCAGACTTGGTTGGAAAATGACAGGTGTTTGTGAGAAAGCTGGTATTTTGGGGAAAAAAGGCCGTTTTTTAAAGAATAAGCTGGCATTTCTGGGAGAATATGTCCCATCTTTGGGAGAAAACGGGTGTATGTGGGAGAAAATGTCGTGTATTTGGGAGAAAGCTGGTGTATGTGGGAGAAAAGGCCATTGTGATGGGAGTCAGTGTGATCTTGAGGAGTGGAAAGCAGTATTCTTGAGATGAAACGTGAGGTATTTCTAAGAGTCCTGGTATTTCTGGGAGAAAATGTCTTGTTTTGGAGAGCCAAAGTCCCATTTTGGGGGCAGAAGCTGGTATTTCTGTGACACTGCCATCTTGATGGGGGTAAGTGTGATCTTGAGGAGTGTAAAGCAGCATTTTGGTTAGAAAATGGGAGCTCTTCCTAAGAGCAGTGCTATTTCTGGGAGAAAAGGAGCTCTACTGGGCATAAAAATGGTGTATCTGTGATAAAATGCCACATTTCTGAAAGAAACTGTCCTCTTGCGGAGTGTAATGCTGTATGTTCCGGAGGAAATGGGAAATATTCAGCAGAGTCCTGGTATTTCTGGGAGAAGAGGTCTGATGTGGGGGGGGGAAGGTGATGTATCTGTGAGAAAGCTGGTGTTTCTGGGAGAAAATGCCAGGTATTGGTGAGGAAACAGATGCTAGAGAGGGAAAAGGCCATCCCTTTGGGAGAGAAGTGGTATTTCTGGGAGAAAATGCCCCAAATCGGGGAGTAAGTGTCATCCTGAGGCGTGTCATGGAGTAGATTTGGGAGGAAATGGAGGTGTTTCACAGAGTAGCGGCACTTCTGGGAGAAAATGTCCTCAGTGGGAAAGACAATGTCCTCTTGAGGGAAGAAAACGGGTCTTTCTTACAGCAAATGTCATCC
The DNA here is from genome assembly GCF_987193195.1 of Phasianus colchicus. Taxonomy (NCBI): domain Eukaryota; kingdom Metazoa; phylum Chordata; class Aves; order Galliformes; family Phasianidae; genus Phasianus; species Phasianus colchicus. The sequence continues at coordinate 385,214 of NC_143439.1, forward strand.
AATTGGGAGAAAATCTCCTCTCTTGGGGAGAAAAGTGGTCTTTCTGAGAGATGGTGTCCTCTTCTTGGCTGCAAGTGTCCCATTTGGCATTGTCATGGAGGCTTTTTGGGGAGAAAGCGTGTGGCAGTTGTAAGAGAAGGGGTATTTCTGGGAGCAAATCTCCTCTTTTTGGAAGAGAAGGTGAAATTTCCAAGGGAAAAGTGGCATTTCTGGGAGGAAATGACATAGCTGGGGGAGAAAAGTGGGAACCGGTGGGAAAGAAGATCTTGTACTGGAGAGCAACGGTGGTCTTTTTGGTGTGCCAAGTGGTCTCTTGGGGAGACAACGTGGTAAATAGGGGAGACAATGTCCTCTGGAGGAGTGTCAAGTAGTATTTGGGAGAGCAAACGTCAGGTATTTCTCGGAAACCGGCTGTTTCTGGGAGATAGTAGCAGACTTGGTTGGAAAATGACAGGTGTTTGTGAGAAAGCTGGTATTTTGGGGAAAAAAGGCCGTTTTTTAAAGAATAAGCTGGCATTTCTGGGAGAATATGTCCCATCTTTGGGAGAAAACGGGTGTATGTGGGAGAAAATGTCGTGTATTTGGGAGAAAGCTGGTGTATGTGGGAGAAAAGGCCATTGTGATGGGAGTCAGTGTGATCTTGAGGAGTGGAAAGCAGTATTCTTGAGATGAAACGTGAGGTATTTCTAAGAGTCCTGGTATTTCTGGGAGAAAATGTCTTGTTTTGGAGAGCCAAAGTCCCATTTTGGGGGCAGAAGCTGGTATTTCTGTGACACTGCCATCTTGATGGGGGTAAGTGTGATCTTGAGGAGTGTAAAGCAGCATTTTGGTTAGAAAATGGGAGCTCTTCCTAAGAGCAGTGCTATTTCTGGGAGAAAAGGAGCTCTACTGGGCATAAAAATGGTGTATCTGTGATAAAATGCCACATTTCTGAAAGAAACTGTCCTCTTGCGGAGTGTAATGCTGTATGTTCCGGAGGAAATGGGAAATATTCAGCAGAGTCCTGGTATTTCTGGGAGAAGAGGTCTGATGTGGGGGGGGGAAGGTGATGTATCTGTGAGAAAGCTGGTGTTTCTGGGAGAAAATGCCAGGTATTGGTGAGGAAACAGATGCTAGAGAGGGAAAAGGCCATCCCTTTGGGAGAGAAGTGGTATTTCTGGGAGAAAATGCCCCAAATCGGGGAGTAAGTGTCATCCTGAGGCGTGTCATGGAGTAGATTTGGGAGGAAATGGAGGTGTTTCACAGAGTAGCGGCACTTCTGGGAGAAAATGTCCTCAGTGGGAAAGACAATGTCCTCTTGAGGGAAGAAAACAGGTCTTTCTTACAGCAAATGTCATCCAATTGGGAGAAAATCTCCTCTCTTGGGGAGAAAAGTGGTCTTTCTGAGAGATGGTGTCCTCTTCTTGGCTGCAAGTGTCCCATTTGGCATTGTCATGGAGGCTTTTTGGGGAGAAAGCGTGTGGCAGTTGTAAGAGAAGGGGTATTTCTGGGAGCAAATCTCCTCTTTTTGGAAGAGAAGGTGAAATTTCCAAGGGAAAAGTGGCATTTCTGGGAGGAAATGACATAGCTGGGGGAGAAAAGTGGGAACCGGTGGGAAAGAAGATCTTGTACTGGAGAGCAACGGTGGTCTTTTTGGTGTGCCAAGTGGTCTCTTGGGGAGACAACGTGGTAAATAGGGGAGACAATGTCCTCTGGAGGAGTGTCAAGTAGTATTTGGGAGAGCAAAGGTCAGGTATTTCTCGGAAACCGGCTGTTTCTGGGAGATAGTAGCAGACTTGGTTGGAAAATGACAGGTGTTTGTGAGAAAGCTGGTATTTTGGGGAAAAAAGGCCGTTTTTTAAAGAATAAGCTGGCATTTCTGGGAGAATATGTCCCATCTTTGGGAGAAAACGGGTGTATGTGGGAGAAAATGTCGTGTATTTGGGAGAAAGCTGGTGTATGTGGGAGAAAAGGCCATTGTGATGGGAGTCAGTGTGATCTTGAGGAATGGAAAGCAGTATTCTTGAGATGAAACGTGAGGTATTTCTAAGAGTCCTGGTATTTCTGGGAGAAAATGTCTTGTTTTGGAGAGCCAAAGTCCCATTTTGGGGGCAGAAGCTGGTATTTCTGTGACACTGCCATCTTGATGGGGGTAAGTGTGATCTTGAGGAGTGTAAAGCAGCATTTTGGTTAGAAAATGGGAGCTCTTCCTAAGAGCAGTGCTATTTCTGGGAGAAAAGGAGCTCTACTGGGCATAAAAATGGTGTATCTGTGATAAAATGCCACATTTCTGAAAGAAACTGTCCTCTTGCGGAGTGTAATGCTGTATGTTCCGGAGGAAATGGGAAATATTCAGCAGAGTCCTGGTATTTCTGGGAGAAGAGGTCTGATGTGGGGGGGGGAAGGTGATGTATCTGTGAGAAAGCTGGTGTTTCTGGGAGAAAATGCCAGGTATTGGTGAGGAAACAGATGCTAGAGAGGGAAAAGGCCATCCCTTTGGGAGAGAAGTGGTATTTCTGGGAGAAAATGCCCCAAATCGGGGAGTAAGTGTCATCCTGAGGCGTGTCATGGAGTAGATTTGGGAGGAAATGGAGGTGTTTCACAGAGTAGCGGCACTTCTGGGAGAAAATGTCCTCAGTGGGAAAGACAATGTCCTCTTGAGGGAAGAAAACGGGTCTTTCTTACAGCAAATGTCATCCAATTGGGAGAAAATCTCCTCTCTTGGGGAGAAAAGTGGTCTTTCTGAGAGAAGGTGTCCTCTTCTTGGCTGCAAGTGTCCCATTTGGCATTGTCATGGAGGCTTTTTGGGGAGAAAGCGTGTGGCAGTTGTAAGAGAAGGGGTATTTCTGGGAGCAAATCTCCTCTTTTTGGAAGAGAAGGTGAAATTTCCAAGGGAAAAGTGGCATTTCTGGGAGGAAATGACATAGCTGGGGGAGAAAAGTGGGAACCGGTGGGAAAGAAGATCTTGTACTGGAGAGCAACGGTGGTCTTTTTGGTGTGCCAAGTGGTCTCTTGGGGAGACAACGTGGTAAATAAGGGAGACAATGTCCTCTGGAGGAGTGTCAAGTAGTATTTGGGAGAGCAAACGTCAGGTATTTCTCGGAAACCGGCTGTTTCTGGGAGATAGTAGCAGACTTGGTTGGAAAATGACAGGTGTTTGTGAGAAAGCTGGTATTTTGGGAAAAAAAGGCCGTTTTTTAAAGAATAAGCTGGCATTTCTGGGAGAATATGTCCCATCTTTGGGAGAAAACGGGTGTATGTGGGAGAAAATGTCGTGTATTTGGGAGAAAGCTGGTGTATGTGGGAGAAAAGGCCATTGTGATGGGAGTCAGTGTGATCTTGAGGAGTGGAAAGCAGTATTCTTGAGATGAAACGTGAGGTATTTCTAAGAGTCCTGGTATTTCTGGGAGAAAATGTCTTGTTTTGGAGAGCCAAAGTCCCATTTTGGGGGCAGAAGCTGGTATTTCTGTGACACTGCCATCTTGATGGGGGTAAGTGTGATCTTGAGGAGTGTAAAGCAGCATTTTGGTTAGAAAATGGGAGCTCTTCCTAAGAGCAGTGCTATTTCTGGGAGAAAAGGAGCTCTACTGGGCATAAAAATGGTGTATCTGTGATAAAATGCCACATTTCTGAAAGAAACTGTCCTCTTGCGGAGTGTAATGCTGTATGTTCCGGAGGAAATGGGAAATATTCAGCAGAGTCCTGGTATTTCTGGGAGAAGAGGTCTGATGTGGGGGGGGGAAGGTGATGTATCTGTGAGAAAGCTGGTGTTTCTGGGAGAAAATGCCAGGTATTGGTGAGGAAACAGATGCTAGAGAGGGAAAAGGCCATCCCTTTGGGAGAGAAGTGGTATTTCTGGGAGAAAATGCCCCAAATCGGGGAGTAAGTGTCATCCTGAGGCGTGTCATGGAGTAGATTTGGGAGGAAATGGAGGTGTTTCACAGAGTAGCGGCACTTCTGGGAGAAAATGTCCTCAGTGGGAAAGACAATGTCCTCTTGAGGGAAGAAAACGGGTCTTTCTTACAGCAAATGTCATCCAATTGGGAGAAAATCTCCTCTCTTGGGGAGAAAAGTGGTCTTTCTGAGAGAAGGTGTCCTCTTCTTGGCTGCAAGTGTCCCATTTGGCATTGTCATGGAGGCTTTTTGGGGAGAAAGCGTGTGGCAGTTGTAAGAGAAGGGGTATTTCTGGGAGCAAATCTCCTCTTTTTGGAAGAGAAGGTGAAATTTCCAAGGGAAAAGTGGCATTTCTGGGAGGAAATGACATAGCTGGGGGAGAAAAGTGGGAACCGGTGGGAAAGAAGATCTTGTACTGGAGAGCAACGGTGGTCTTTTTGGTGTGCCAAGTGGTCTCTTGGGGAGACAACGTGGTAAATAGGGGAGACAATGTCCTCTGGAGGAGTGTCAAGTAGTATTTGGGAGAGCAAACGTCAGGTATTTCTCGGAAACCGGCTGTTTCTGGGAGATAGTAGCAGACTTGGTTGGAAAATGACAGGTGTTTGTGAGAAAGCTGGTATTTTGGGGAAAAAAGGCCGTTTTTTAAAGAATAAGCTGGCATTTCTGGGAGAATATGTCCCATCTTTGGGAGAAAACGGGTGTATGTGGGAGAAAATGTCGTGTATTTGGGAGAAAGCTGGTGTATGTGGGAGAAAAGGCCATTGTGATGGGAGTCAGTGTGATCTTGAGGAGTGGAAAGCAGTATTCTTGAGATGAAACGTGAGGTATTTCTAAGAGTCCTGGTATTTCTGGGAGAAAATGTCTTGTTTTGGAGAGCCAAAGTCCCATTTTGGGGGCAGAAGCTGGTATTTCTGTGACACTGCCATCTTGATGGGGGTAAGTGTGATCTTGAGGAGTGTAAAGCAGCATTTTGGTTAGAAAGTGGGAGCTCTTCCTAAGAGCAGTGCTATTTCTGGGAGAAAAGGAGCTCTACTGGGCATAAAAATGGTGTATCTGTGATAAAATGCCACATTTCTGAAAGAAACTGTCCTCTTGCGGAGTGTAATGCTGTATGTTCCGGAGGAAATGGGAAATATTCAGCAGAGTCCTGGTATTTCTGGGAGAAGAGGTCTGATGTGGGGGGGGGAAGGTGATGTATCTGTGAGAAAGCTGGTGTTTCTGGGAGAAAATGCCAGGTATTGGTGAGGAAACAGATGCTAGAGAGGGAAAAGGCCATCCCTTTGGGAGAGAAGTGGTATTTCTGGGAGAAAATGCCCCAAATCGGGGAGTAAGTGTCATCCTGAGGCGTGTCATGGAGTAGATTTGGGAGGAAATGGAGGTGTTTCACAGAGTAGCGGCACTTCTGGGAGAAAATGTCCTCAGTGGGAAAGACAATGTCCTCTTGAGGGAAGAAAACAGGTCTTTCTTACAGCAAATGTCATCCAATTGGGAGAAAATCTCCTCTCTTGGGGAGAAAAGTGGTCTTTCTGAGAGAAGGTGTCCTCTTCTTGGCTGCAAGTGTCCCATTTGGCATTGTCATGGAGGCTTTTTGGGGAGAAAGCGTGTGGCAGTTGTAAGAGAAGGGGTATTTCTGGGAGCAAATCTCCTCTTTTTGGAAGAGAAGGTGAAATTTCCAAGGGAAAAGTGGCATTTATGGGAGGAAATGGCATAGCTGGGGGAGAAAAGTGGGAACCGGTGGGAAAGAAGATCTTGTACTGGAGAGCAACGGTGGTCTTTTTGGTGTGCCAAGTGGTCTCTTGGGGAGACAACGTGGTAAATAGGGGAGACAATGTCCTCTGGAGGAGTGTCAAGTAGTATTTGGGAGAGCAAACGTCAGGTATTTCTCGGAAACCGGCTGTTTCTGGGAGATAGTAGCAGACTTGGTTGGAAAATGACAGGTGTTTGTGAGAAAGCTGGTATTTTGGGGAAAAAAGGCCGTTTTTTAAAGAATAAGCTGGCATTTCTGGGAGAATATGTCCCATCTTTGGGAGAAAACGGGTGTATGTGGGAGAAAATGTCGTGTATTTGGGAGAAAGCTGGTGTATGTGGGAGAAAAGGCCATTGTGATGGGAGTCAGTGTGATCTTGAGGAATGGAAAGCAGTATTCTTGAGATGAAACGTGAGGTATTTCTAAGAGTCCTGGTATTTCTGGGAGAAAATGTCTTGTTTTGGAGAGCCAAAGTCCCATTTTGGGGGCAGAAGCTGGTATTTCTGTGACACTGCCATCTTGATGGGGGTAAGTGTGATCTTGAGGAGTGTAAAGCAGCATTTTGGTTAGAAAATGGGAGCTCTTCCTAAGAGCAGTGCTATTTCTGGGAGAAAAGGAGCTCTACTGGGCATAAAAATGGTGTATCTGTGATAAAATGCCACATTTCTGAAAGAAACTGTCCTCTTGCGGAGTGTAATGCTGTATGTTCCGGAGGAAATGGGAAATATTCAGCAGAGTCCTGGTATTTCTGGGAGAAGAGGTCTGATGTGGGGGGGGGAAGGTGATGTATCTGTGAGAAAGCTGGTGTTTCTGGGAGAAAATGCCAGGTATTGGTGAGGAAACAGATGCTAGAGAGGGAAAAGGCCATCCCTTTGGGAGAGAAGTGGTATTTCTGGGAGAAAATGCCCCAAATCGGGGAGTAAGTGTCATCCTGAGGCGTGTCATGGAGTAGATTTGGGAGGAAATGGAGGTGTTTCACAGAGTAGCGGCACTTCTGGGAGAAAATGTCCTCAGTGGGAAAGACAATGTCCTCTTGAGGGAAGAAAACAGGTCTTTCTTACAGCAAATGTCATCCAATTGGGAGAAAATCTCCTCTCTTGGGGAGAAAAGTGGTCTTTCTGAGAGAAGGTGTCCTCTTCTTGGCTGCAAGTGTCCCATTTGGCATTGTCATGGAGGCTTTTTGGGGAGAAAGCGTGTGGCAGTTGTAAGAGAAGGGGTATTTCTGGGAGCAAATCTCCTCTTTTTGGAAGAGAAGGTGAAATTTCCAAGGGAAAAGTGGCATTTCTGGGAGGAAATGACATAGCTGGGGGAGAAAAGTGGGAACCGGTGGGAAAGAAGATCTTGTACTGGAGAGCAACGGTGGTCTTTTTGGTGTGCCAAGTGGTCTCTTGGGGAGACAACGTGGTAAATAGGGGAGACAATGTCCTCTGGAGGAGTGTCAAGTAGTATTTGGGAGAGCAAACGTCAGGTATTTCTCGGAAACCGGCTGTTTCTGGGAGATAGTAGCAGACTTGGTTGGAAAATGACAGGTGTTTGTGAGAAAGCTGGTATTTTGGGGAAAAAAGGCCGTTTTTTAAAGAATAAGCTGGCATTTCTGGGAGAATATGTCCCATCTTTGGGAGAAAACGGGTGTATGTGGGAGAAAATGTCGTGTATTTGGGAGAAAGCTGGTGTATGTGGGAGAAAAGGCCATTGTGATGGGAGTCAGTGTGATCTTGAGGAGTGGAAAGCAGTATTCTTGAGATGAAACGTGAGGTATTTCTAAGAGTCCTGGTATTTCTGGGAGAAAATGTCTTGTTTTGGAGAGCCAAAGTCCCATTTTGGGGGCAGAAGCTGGTATTTCTGTGACACTGCCATCTTGATGGGGGTAAGTGTGATCTTGAGGAGTGTAAAGCAGCATTTTGGTTAGAAAGTGGGAGCTCTTCCTAAGAGCAGTGCTATTTCTGGGAGAAAAGGAGCTCTACTGGGCATAAAAATGGTGTATCTGTGATAAAATGCCACATTTCTGAAAGAAACTGTCCTCTTGCGGAGTGTAATGCTGTATGTTCCGGAGGAAATGGGAAATATTCAGCAGAGTCCTGGTATTTCTGGGAGAAGAGGTCTGATGTGGGGGGGGGAAGGTGATGTATCTGTGAGAAAGCTGGTGTTTCTGGGAGAAAATGCCAGGTATTGGTGAGGAAACAGATGCTAGAGAGGGAAAAGGCCATCCCTTTGGGAGAGAAGTGGTATTTCTGGGAGAAAATGCCCCAAATCGGGGAGTAAGTGTCATCCTGAGGCGTGTCATGGAGTAGATTTGGGAGGAAATGGAGGTGTTTCACAGAGTAGCGGCACTTCTGGGAGAAAATGTCCTCAGTGGGAAAGACAATGTCCTCTTGAGGGAAGAAAACGGGTCTTTCTTACAGCAAATGTCATCCAATTGGGAGAAAATCTCCTCTCTTGGGGAGAAAAGTGGTCTTTCTGAGAGAAGGTGTCCTCTTCTTGGCTGCAAGTGTCCCATTTGGCATTGTCATGGAGGCTTTTTGGGGAGAAAGCGTGTGGCAGTTGTAAGAGAAGGGGTATTTCTGGGAGCAAATCTCCTCTTTTTGGAAGAGAAGGTGAAATTTCCAAGGGAAAAGTGGCATTTCTGGGAGGAAATGACATAGCTGGGGGAGAAAAGTGGGAACCGGTGGGAAAGAAGATCTTGTACTGGAGAGCAACGGCGGTCTTTTTGGTGTGCCAAGTGGTCTCTTGGGGAGACAACGTGGTAAATAGGGGAGACAATGTCCTCTGGAGGAGTGTCAAGTAGTATTTGGGAGAGCAAACGTCAGGTATTTCTCGGAAACCGGCTGTTTCTGGGAGATAGTAGCAGACTTGGTTGGAAAATGACAGGTGTTTGTGAGAAAGCTGGTATTTTGGGGAAAAAAGGCCGTTTTTTAAAGAATAAGCTGGCATTTCTGGGAGAATATGTCCCATCTTTGGGAGAAAACGGGTGTATGTGGGAGAAAATGTCGTGTATTTGGGAGAAAGCTGGTGTATGTGGGAGAAAAGGCCATTGTGATGGGAGTCAGTGTGATCTTGAGGAGTGGAAAGCAGTATTCTTGAGATGAAACGTGAGGTATTTCTAAGAGTCCTGGTATTTCTGGGAGAAAATGTCTTGTTTTGGAGAGCCAAAGTCCCATTTTGGGGGCAGAAGCTGGTATTTCTGTGACACTGCCATCTTGATGGGGGTAAGTGTGATCTTGAGGAGTGTAAAGCAGCATTTTGGTTAGAAAGTGGGAGCTCTTCCTAAGAGCAGTGCTATTTCTGGGAGAAAAGGAGCTCTACTGGGCATAAAAATGGTGTATCTGTGATAAAATGCCACATTTCTGAAAGAAACTGTCCTCTTGCGGAGTGTAATGCTGTATGTTCCGGAGGAAATGGGAAATATTCAGCAGAGTCCTGGTATTTCTGGGAGAAGAGGTCTGATGTGGGGGGGGGAAGGTGATGTATCTGTGAGAAAGCTGGTGTTTCTGGGAGAAAATGCCAGGTATTGGTGAGGAAACAGATGCTAGAGAGGGAAAAGGCCATCCCTTTGGGAGAGAAGTGGTATTTCTGGGAGAAAATGCCCCAAATCGGGGAGTAAGTGTCATCCTGAGGCGTGTCATGGAGTAGATTTGGGAGGAAATGGAGGTGTTTCACAGAGTAGCGGCACTTCTGGGAGAAAATGTCCTCAGTGGGAAAGACAATGTCCTCTTGAGGGAAGAAAACGGGTCTTTCTTACAGCAAATGTCATCCAATTGGGAGAAAATCTCCTCTCTTGGGGAGAAAAGTGGTCTTTCTGAGAGAAGGTGTCCTCTTCTTGGCTGCAAGTGTCCCATTTGGCATTGTCATGGAGGCTTTTTGGGGAGAAAGCGTGTGGCAGTTGTAAGAGAAGGGGTATTTCTGGGAGCAAATCTCCTCTTTTTGGAAGAGAAGGTGAAATTTCCAAGGGAAAAGTGGCATTTCTGGGAGGAAATGACATAGCTGGGGGAGAAAAGTGGGAACCGGTGGGAAAGAAGATCTTGTACTGGAGAGCAACGGCGGTCTTTTTGGTGTGCCAAGTGGTCTCTTGGGGAGACAACGTGGTAAATAGGGGAGACAATGTCCTCTGGAGGAGTGTCAAGTAGTATTTGGGAGAGCAAACGTCAGGTATTTCTCGGAAACCGGCTGTTTCTGGGAGATAGTAGCAGACTTGGTTGGAAAATGACAGGTGTTTGTGAGAAAGCTGGTATTTTGGGGAAAAAAGGCCGTTTTTTAAAGAATAAGCTGGCATTTCTGGGAGAATATGTCCCATCTTTGGGAGAAAACGGGTGTATGTGGGAGAAAATGTCGTGTATTTGGGAGAAAGCTGGTGTATGTGGGAGAAAAGGCCATTGTGATGGGAGTCAGTGTGATCTTGAGGAGTGGAAAGCAGTATTCTTGAGATGAAACGTGAGGTATTTCTAAGAGTCCTGGTATTTCTGGGAGAAAATGTCTTGTTTTGGAGAGCCAAAGTCCCATTTTGGGGGCAGAAGCTGGTATTTCTGTGACACTGCCATCTTGATGGGGGTAAGTGTGATCTTGAGGAGTGTAAAGCAGCATTTTGGTTAGAAAATGGGAGCTCTTCCTAAGAGCAGTGCTATTTCTGGGAGAAAAGGAGCTCTACTGGGCATAAAAATGGTGTATCTGTGATAAAATGCCACATTTCTGAAAGAAACTGTCCTCTTGCGGAGTGTAATGCTGTATGTTCCGGAGGAAATGGGAAATATTCAGCAGAGTCCTGGTATTTCTGGGAGAAGAGGTCTGATGTGGGGGGGGGAAGGTGATGTATCTGTGAGAAAGCTGGTGTTTCTGGGAGAAAATGCCAGGTATTGGTGAGGAAACAGATGCTAGAGAGGGAAAAGGCCATCCCTTTGGGAGAGAAGTGGTATTTCTGGGAGAAAATGCCCCAAATCGGGGAGTAAGTGTCATCCTGAGGCGTGTCATGGAGTAGATTTGGGAGGAAATGGAGGTGTTTCACAGAGTAGCGGCACTTCTGGGAGAAAATGTCCTCAGTGGGAAAGACAATGTCCTCTTGAGGGAAGAAAACGGGTCTTTCTTACAGCAAATGTCATCCAATTGGGAGAAAATCTCCTCTCTTGGGGAGAAAAGTGGTCTTTCTGAGAGAAGGTGTCCTCTTCTTGGCTGCAAGTGTCCCATTTGGCATTGTCATGGAGGCTTTTTGGGGAGAAAGCGTGTGGCAGTTGTAAGAGAAGGGGTATTTCTGGGAGCAAATCTCCTCTTTTTGGAAGAGAAGGTGAAATTTCCAAGGGAAAAGTGGCATTTCTGGGAGGAAATGACATAGCTGGGGGAGAAAAGTGGGAACCGGTGGGAAAGAAGATCTTGTACTGGAGAGCAACGGCGGTCTTTTTGGTGTGCCAAGTGGTCTCTTGGGGAGACAACGTGGTAAATAGGGGAGACAATGTCCTCTGGAGGAGTGTCAAGTAGTATTTGGGAGAGCAAACGTCAGGTATTTCTCGGAAACCGGCTGTTTCTGGGAGATAGTAGCAGACTTGGTTGGAAAATGACAGGTGTTTGTGAGAAAGCTGGTATTTTGGGGAAAAAAGGCCGTTTTTTAAAGAATAAGCTGGCATTTCTGGGAGAATATGTCCCATCTTTGGGAGAAAACGGGTGTATGTGGGAGAAAATGTCGTGTATTTGGGAGAAAGCTGGTGTATGTGGGAGAAAAGGCCATTGTGATGGGAGTCAGTGTGATCTTGAGGAGTGGAAAGCAGTATTCTTGAGATGAAACGTGAGGTATTTCTAAGAGTCCTGGTATTTCTGGGAGAAAATGTCTTGTTTTGGAGAGCCAAAGTCCCATTTTGGGGGCAGAAGCTGGTATTTCTGTGACACTGCCATCTTGATGGGGGTAAGTGTGATCTTGAGGAGTGTAAAGCAGCATTTTGGTTAGAAAATGGGAGCTCTTCCTAAGAGCAGTGCTATTTCTGGGAGAAAAGGAGCTCTACTGGGCATAAAAATGGTGTATCTGTGATAAAATGCCACATTTCTGAAAGAAACTGTCCTCTTGCGGAGTGTAATGCTGTATGTTCCGGAGGAAATGGGAAATATTCAGCAGAGTCCTGGTATTTCTGGGAGAAGAGGTCTGATGTGGGGGGGGGAAGGTGATGTATCTGTGAGAAAGCTGGTGTTTCTGGGAGAAAATGCCAGGTATTGGTGAGGAAACAGATGCTAGAGAGGGAAAAGGCCATCCCTTTGGGAGAGAAGTGGTATTTCTGGGAGAAAATGCCCCAAATCGGGGAGTAAGTGTCATCCTGAGGCGTGTCATGGAGTAGATTTGGGAGGAAATGGAGGTGTTTCACAGAGTAGCGGCACTTCTGGGAGAAAATGTCCTCAGTGGGAAAGACAATGTCCTCTTGAGGGAAGAAAACGGGTCTTTCTTACAGCAAATGTCATCCAATTGGGAGAAAATCTCCTCTCTTGGGGAGAAAAGTGGTCTTTCTGAGAGAAGGTGTCCTCTTCTTGGCTGCAAGTGTCCCATTTGGCATTGTCATGGAGGCTTTTTGGGGAGAAAGCGTGTGGCAGTTGTAAGAGAAGGGGTATTTCTGGGAGCAAATCTCCTCTTTTTGGAAGAGAAGGTGAAATTTCCAAGGGAAAAGTGGCATTTCTGGGAGGAAATGACATAGCTGGGGGAGAAAAGTGGGAACCGGTGGGAAAGAAGATCTTGTACTGGAGAGCAACGGTGGTCTTTTTGGTGTGCCAAGTGGTCTCTTGGGGAGACAACGTGGTAAATAGGGGAGACAATGTCCTCTGGAGGAGTGTCAAGTAGTATTTGGGAGAGCAAACGTCAGGTATTTCTCGGAAACCGGCTGTTTCTGGGAGATAGTAGCAGACTTGGTTGGAAAATGACAGGTGTTTGTGAGAAAGCTGGTATTTTGGGGAAAAAAGGCCGTTTTTTAAAGAATAAGCTGGCATTTCTGGGAGAATATGTCCCATCTTTGGGAGAAAACGGGTGTATGTGGGAGAAAATGTCGTGTATTTGGGAGAAAGCTGGTGTATGTGGGAGAAAAGGCCATTGTGATGGGAGTCAGTGTGATCTTGAGGAGTGGAAAGCAGTATTCTTGAGATGAAACGTGAGGTATTTCTAAGAGTCCTGGTATTTCTGGGAGAAAATGTCTTGTTTTGGAGAGCCAAAGTCCCATTTTGGGGGCAGAAGCTGGTATTTCTGTGACACTGCCATCTTGATGGGGGTAAGTGTGATCTTGAGGAGTGTAAAGCAGCATTTTGGTTAGAAAATGGGAGCTCTTCCTAAGAGCAGTGCTATTTCTGGGAGAAAAGGAGCTCTACTGGGCATAAATATGGTGTATCTGTGATAAATTGCCACATTTCTGAAAGAAACTGTCCTCTTGCGGAGTGTAATGCTGTATGTTCCGGAGGAAAAGGGAAATATTCAGCAGAGTCCTGGTATTTCTGGGAGAAGAGGTCTGATGTGGGGGGGGGAAGGTGATGTATCTGTGAGAAAGCTGGTGTTTCTGGGAGAAAATGCCAGGTATTGGTGAGGAAACAGATGCTAGAGAGGGAAAAGGCCATCCCTTTGGGAGAGAAGTGGTATTTCTGGGAGAAAATGCCCCAAATCGGGGAGTAAGTGTCATCCTGAGGCGTGTCATGGAGTAGATTTGGGAGGAAATGGAGGTGTTTCACAGAGTAGCGGCACTTCTGGGAGAAAATGTCCTCAGTGGGAAAGACAATGTCCTCTTGAGGGAAGAAAACGGGTCTTTCTTACAGCAAATGTCATCCAATTGGGAGAAAATCTCCTCTCTTGGGGAGAAAAGTGGTCTTTCTGAGAGAAGGTGTCCTCTTCTTGGCTGCAAGTGTCCCATTTGGCATTGTCATGGAGGCTTTTTGGGGAGAAAGCGTGTGGCAGTTGTAAGAGAAGGGGTATTTCTGGGAGCAAATCTCCTCTTTTTGGAAGAGAAGGTGAAATTTCCAAGGGAAAAGTGGCATTTCTGGGAGGAAATGACATAGCTGGGGGAGAAAAGTGGGAACCGGTGGGAAAGAAGATCTTGTACTGGAGAGCAACGGCGGTCTTTTTGGTGTGCCAAGTGGTCTCTTGGGGAGACAACGTGGTAAATAGGGGAGACAATGTCCTCTGGAGGAGTGTCAAGTAGTATTTGGGAGAGCAAACGTCAGGTATTTCTCGGAAACCGGCTGTTTCTGGGAGATAGTAGCAGACTTGGTTGGAAAATGACAGGTGTTTGTGAGAAAGCTGGTATTTTGGGGAAAAAAGGCCGTTTTTTAAAGAATAAGCTGGCATTTCTGGGAGAATATGTCCCATCTTTGGGAGAAAACGGGTGTATGTGGGAGAAAATGTCGTGTATTTGGGAGAAAGCTGGTGTATGTGGGAGAAAAGGCCATTGTGATGGGAGTCAGTGTGATCTTGAGGAGTGGAAAGCAGTATTCTTGAGATGAAACGTGAGGTATTTCTAAGAGTCCTGGTATTTCTGGGAGAAAATGTCTTGTTTTGGAGAGCCAAAGTCCCATTTTGGGGGCAGAAGCTGGTATTTCTGTGACACTGCCATCTTGATGGGGGTAAGTGTGATCTTGAGGAGTGTAAAGCAGCATTTTGGTTAGAAAATGGGAGCTCTTCCTAAGAGCAGTGCTATTTCTGGGAGAAAAGGAGCTCTACTGGGCATAAAAATGGTGTATCTGTGATAAAATGCCACATTTCTGAAAGAAACTGTCCTCTTGCGGAGTGTAATGCTGTATGTTCCGGAGGAAATGGGAAATATTCAGCAGAGTCCTGGTATTTCTGGGAGAAGAGGTCTGATGTGGGGGGGGGAAGGTGATGTATCTGTGAGAAAGCTGGTGTTTCTGGGAGAAAATGCCAGGTATTGGTGAGGAAACAGATGCTAGAGAGGGAAAAGGCCATCCCTTTGGGAGAGAAGTGGTATTTCTGGGAGAAAATGCCCCAAATCGGGGAGTAAGTGTCATCCTGAGGCGTGTCATGGAGTAGATTTGGGAGGAAATGGAGGTGTTTCACAGAGTAGCGGCACTTCTGGGAGAAAATGTCCTCAGTGGGAAAGACAATGTCCTCTTGAGGGAAGAAAACGGGTCTTTCTTACAGCAAATGTCATCCAATTGGGAGAAAATCTCCTCTCTTGGGGAGAAAAGTGGTCTTTCTGAGAGAAGGTGTCCTCTTCTTGGCTGCAAGTGTCCCATTTGGCATTGTCATGGAGGCTTTTTGGGGAGAAAGCGTGTGGCAGTTGTAAGAGAAGGGGTATTTCTGGGAGCAAATCTCCTCTTTTTGGAAGAGAAGGTGAAATTTCCAAGGGAAAAGTGGCATTTCTGGGAGGAAATGACATAGCTGGGGGAGAAAAGTGGGAACCGGTGGGAAAGAAGATCTTGTACTGGAGAGCAACGGTGGTCTTTTTGGTGTGCCAAGTGGTCTCTTGGGGAGACAACGTGGTAAATAGGGGAGACAATGTCCTCTGGAGGAGTGTCAAGTAGTATTTGGGAGAGCAAACGTCAGGTATTTCTCGGAAACCGGCTGTTTCTGGGAGATAGTAGCAGACTTGGTTGGAAAATGACAGGTGTTTGTGAGAAAGCTGGTATTTTGGGGAAAAAAGGCCGTTTTTTAAAGAATAAGCTGGCATTTCTGGGAGAATATGTCCCATCTTTGGGAGAAAACGGGTGTATGTGGGAGAAAATGTCGTGTATTTGGGAGAAAGCTGGTGTATGTGGGAGAAAAGGCCATTGTGATGGGAGTCAGTGTGATCTTGAGGAGTGGAAAGCAGTATTCTTGAGATGAAACGTGAGGTATTTCTAAGAGTCCTGGTATTTCTGGGAGAAAATGTCTTGTTTTGGAGAGCCAAAGTCCCATTTTGGGGGCAGAAGCTGGTATTTCTGTGACACTGCCATCTTGATGGGGGTAAGTGTGATCTTGAGGAGTGTAAAGCAGCATTTTGGTTAGAAAATGGGAGCTCTTCCTAAGAGCAGTGCTATTTCTGGGAGAAAAGGAGCTCTACTGGGCATAAAAATGGTGTATCTGTGATAAAATGCCACATTTCTGAAAGAAACTGTCCTCTTGCGGAGTGTAATGCTGTATGTTCCGGAGGAAATGGGAAATATTCAGCAGAGTCCTGGTATTTCTGGGAGAAGAGGTCTGATGGGGGGGGGAAGGTGATGTATCTGTGAGAAAGCTGGTGTTTCTGGGAGAAAATGCCAGGTATTGGTGAGGAAACAGATGCTAGAGAGGGAAAAGGCCATCCCTTTGGGAGAGAAGTGGTATTTCTGGGAGAAAATGCCCCAAATCGGGGAGTAAGTGTCATCCTGAGGCGTGTCATGGAGTAGATTTGGGAGGAAATGGAGGTGTTTCACAGAGTAGCGGCACTTCTGGGAGAAAATGTCCTCAGTGGGAAAGACAATGTCCTCTTGAGGGAAGAAAACGGGTCTTTCTTACAGCAAATGTCATCCAATTGGGAGAAAATCTCCTCTCTTGGGGAGAAAAGTGGTCTTTCTGAGAGAAGGTGTCCTCTTCTTGGCTGCAAGTGTCCCATTTGGCATTGTCATGGAGGCTTTTTGGGGAGAAAGCGTGTGGCAGTTGTAAGAGAAGGGGTATTTCTGGGAGCAAATCTCCTCTTTTTGGAAGAGAAGGTGAAATTTCCAAGGGAAAAGTGGCATTTCTGGGAGGAAATGACATAGCTGGGGGAGAAAAGTGGGAACCGGTGGGAAAGAAGATCTTGTACTGGAGAGCAACGGCGGTCTTTTTGGTGTGCCAAGTGGTCTCTTGGGGAGACAACGTGGTAAATAGGGGAGACAATGTCCTCTGGAGGAGTGTCAAGTAGTATTTGGGAGAGCAAACGTCAGGTATTTCTCGGAAACCGGCTGTTTCTGGGAGATAGTAGCAGACTTGGTTGGAAAATGACAGGTGTTTGTGAGAAAGCTGGTATTTTGGGGAAAAAAGGCCGTTTTTTAAAGAATAAGCTGGCATTTCTGGGAGAATATGTCCCATCTTTGGGAGAAAACGGGTGTATGTGGGAGAAAATGTCGTGTATTTGGGAGAAAGCTGGTGTATGTGGGAGAAAAGGCCATTGTGATGGGAGTCAGTGTGATCTTGAGGAGTGGAAAGCAGTATTCTTGAGATGAAACGTGAGGTATTTCTAAGAGTCCTGGTATTTCTGGGAGAAAATGTCTTGTTTTGGAGAGCCAAAGTCCCATTTTGGGGGCAGAAGCTGGTATTTCTGTGACACTGCCATCTTGATGGGGGTAAGTGTGATCTTGAGGAGTGTAAAGCAGCATTTTGGTTAGAAAATGGGAGCTCTTCCTAAGAGCAGTGCTATTTCTGGGAGAAAAGGAGCTCTACTGGGCATAAAAATGGTGTATCTGTGATAAAATGCCACATTTCTGAAAGAAACTGTCCTCTTGCGGAGTGTAATGCTGTATGTTCCGGAGGAAATGGGAAATATTCAGCAGAGTCCTGGTATTTCTGGGAGAAGAGGTCTGATGTGGGGGGGGGAAGGTGATGTATCTGTGAGAAAGCTGGTGTTTCTGGGAGAAAATGCCAGGTATTGGTGAGGAAACAGATGCTAGAGAGGGAAAAGGCCATCCCTTTGGGAGAGAAGTGGTATTTCTGGGAGAAAATGCCCCAAATCGGGGAGTAAGTGTCATCCTGAGGCGTGTCATGGAGTAGATTTGGGAGGAAATGGAGGTGTTTCACAGAGTAGCGGCACTTCTGGGAGAAAATGTCCTCAGTGGGAAAGACAATGTCCTCTTGAGGGAAGAAAACGGGTCTTTCTTACAGCAAATGTCATCCAATTGGGAGAAAATCTCCTCTCTTGGGGAGAAAAGTGGTCTTTCTGAGAGAAGGTGTCCTCTTCTTGGCTGCAAGTGTCCCATTTGGCATTGTCATGGAGGCTTTTTGGGGAGAAAGCGTGTGGCAGTTGTAAGAGAAGGGGTATTTCTGGGAGCAAATCTCCTCTTTTTGGAAGAGAAGGTGAAATTTCCAAGGGAAAAGTGGCATTTCTGGGAGGAAATGACATAGCTGGGGGAGAAAAGTGGGAACCGGTGGGAAAGAAGATCTTGTACTGGAGAGCAACGGTGGTCTTTTTGGTGTGCCAAGTGGTCTCTTGGGGAGACAACGTGGTAAATAGGGGAGACAATGTCCTCTGGAGGAGTGTCAAGTAGTATTTGGGAGAGCAAACGTCAGGTATTTCTCGGAAACCGGCTGTTTCTGGGAGATAGTAGCAGACTTGGTTGGAAAATGACAGGTGTTTGTGAGAAAGCTGGTATTTTGGGGAAAAAAGGCCGTTTTTTAAAGAATAAGCTGGCATTTCTGGGAGAATATGTCCCATCTTTGGGAGAAAACGGGTGTATGTGGGAGAAAATGTCGTGTATTTGGGAGAAAGCTGGTGTATGTGGGAGAAAAGGCCATTGTGATGGGAGTCAGTGTGATCTTGAGGAGTGGAAAGCAGTATTCTTGAGATGAAACGTGAGGTATTTCTAAGAGTCCTGGTATTTCTGGGAGAAAATGTCTTGTTTTGGAGAGCCAAAGTCCCATTTTGGGGGCAGAAGCTGGTATTTCTGTGACACTGCCATCTTGATGGGGGTAAGTGTGATCTTGAGGAGTGTAAAGCAGCATTTTGGTTAGAAAATGGGAGCTCTTCCTAAGAGCAGTGCTATTTCTGGGAGAAAAGGAGCTCTACTGGGCATAAAAATGGTGTATCTGTGATAAAATGCCACATTTCTGAAAGAAACTGTCCTCTTGCGGAGTGTAATGCTGTATGTTCCGGAGGAAATGGGAAATATTCAGCAGAGTCCTGGTATTTCTGGGAGAAGAGGTCTGATGGGGGGGGGGAAGGTGATGTATCTGTGAGAAAGCTGGTGTTTCTGGGAGAAAATGCCAGGTATTGGTGAGGAAACAGATGCTAGAGAGGGAAAAGGCCATCCCTTTGGGAGAGAAGTGGTATTTCTGGGAGAAAATGCCCCAAATCGGGGAGTAAGTGTCATCCTGAGGCGTGTCATGGAGTAGATTTGGGAGGAAATGGAGGTGTTTCACAGAGTAGCGGCACTTCTGGGAGAAAATGTCCTCAGTGGGAAAGACAATGTCCTCTTGAGGGAAGAAAACGGGTCTTTCTTACAGCAAATGTCATCCAATTGGGAGAAAATCTCCTCTCTTGGGGAGAAAAGTGGTCTTTCTGAGAGAAGGTGTCCTCTTCTTGGCTGCAAGTGTCCCATTTGGCATTGTCATGGAGGCTTTTTGGGGAGAAAGCGTGTGGCAGTTGTAAGAGAAGGGGTATTTCTGGGAGCAAATCTCCTCTTTTTGGAAGAGAAGGTGAAATTTCCAAGGGAAAAGTGGCATTTCTGGGAGGAAATGACATAGCTGGGGGAGAAAAGTGGGAACCGGTGGGAAAGAAGATCTTGTACTGGAGAGCAACGGCGGTCTTTTTGGTGTGCCAAGTGGTCTCTTGGGGAGACAACGTGGTAAATAGGGGAGACAATGTCCTCTGGAGGAGTGTCAAGTAGTATTTGGGAGAGCAAACGTCAGGTATTTCTCGGAAACCGGCTGTTTCTGGGAGATAGTAGCAGACTTGGTTGGAAAATGACAGGTGTTTGTGAGAAAGCTGGTATTTTGGGGAAAAAAGGCCGTTTTTTAAAGAATAAGCTGGCATTTCTGGGAGAATATGTCCCATCTTTGGGAGAAAACGGGTGTATGTGGGAGAAAATGTCGTGTATTTGGGAGAAAGCTGGTGTATGTGGGAGAAAAGGCCATTGTGATGGGAGTCAGTGTGATCTTGAGGAGTGGAAAGCAGTATTCTTGAGATGAAACGTGAGGTATTTCTAAGAGTCCTGGTATTTCTGGGAGAAAATGTCTTGTTTTGGAGAGCCAAAGTCCCATTTTGGGGGCAGAAGCTGGTATTTCTGTGACACTGCCATCTTGATGGGGGTAAGTGTGATCTTGAGGAGTGTAAAGCAGCATTTTGGTTAGAAAATGGGAGCTCTTCCTAAGAGCAGTGCTATTTCTGGGAGAAAAGGAGCTCTACTGGGCATAAAAATGGTGTATCTGTGATAAAATGCCACATTTCTGAAAGAAACTGTCCTCTTGCGGAGTGTAATGCTGTATGTTCCGGAGGAAATGGGAAATATTCAGCAGAGTCCTGGTATTTCTGGGAGAAGAGGTCTGATGTGGGGGGGGGAAGGTGATGTATCTGTGAGAAAGCTGGTGTTTCTGGGAGAAAATGCCAGGTATTGGTGAGGAAACAGATGCTAGAGAGGGAAAAGGCCATCCCTTTGGGAGAGAAGTGGTATTTCTGGGAGAAAATGCCCCAAATCGGGGAGTAAGTGTCATCCTGAGGCGTGTCATGGAGTAGATTTGGGAGGAAATGGAGGTGTTTCACAGAGTAGCGGCACTTCTGGGAGAAAATGTCCTCAGTGGGAAAGACAATGTCCTCTTGAGGGAAGAAAACGGGTCTTTCTTACAGCAAATGTCATCCAATTGGGAGAAAATCTCCTCTCTTGGGGAGAAAAGTGGTCTTTCTGAGAGAAGGTGTCCTCTTCTTGGCTGCAAGTGTCCCATTTGGCATTGTCATGGAGGCTTTTTGGGGAGAAAGCGTGTGGCAGTTGTAAGAGAAGGGGTATTTCTGGGAGCAAATCTCCTCTTTTTGGAAGAGAAGGTGAAATTTCCAAGGGAAAAGTGGCATTTCTGGGAGGAAATGACATAGCTGGGGGAGAAAAGTGGGAACCGGTGGGAAAGAAGATCTTGTACTGGAGAGCAACGGTGGTCTTTTTGGTGTGCCAAGTGGTCTCTTGGGGAGACAACGTGGTAAATAGGGGAGACAATGTCCTCTGGAGGAGTGTCAAGTAGTATTTGGGAGAGCAAACGTCAGGTATTTCTCGGAAACCGGCTGTTTCTGGGAGATAGTAGCAGACTTGGTTGGAAAATGACAGGTGTTTGTGAGAAAGCTGGTATTTTGGGGAAAAAAGGCCGTTTTTTAAAGAATAAGCTGGCATTTCTGGGAGAATATGTCCCATCTTTGGGAGAAAACGGGTGTATGTGGGAGAAAATGTCGTGTATTTGGGAGAAAGCTGGTGTATGTGGGAGAAAAGGCCATTGTGATGGGAGTCAGTGTGATCTTGAGGAGTGGAAAGCAGTATTCTTGAGATGAAACGTGAGGTATTTCTAAGAGTCCTGGTATTTCTGGGAGAAAATGTCTTGTTTTGGAGAGCCAAAGTCCCATTTTGGGGGCAGAAGCTGGTATTTCTGTGACACTGCCATCTTGATGGGGGTAAGTGTGATCTTGAGGAGTGTAAAGCAGCATTTTGGTTAGAAAATGGGAGCTCTTCCTAAGAGCAGTGCTATTTCTGGGAGAAAAGGAGCTCTACTGGGCATAAAAATGGTGTATCTGTGATAAAATGCCACATTTCTGAAAGAAACTGTCCTCTTGCGGAGTGTAATGCTGTATGTTCCGGAGGAAATGGGAAATATTCAGCAGAGTCCTGGTATTTCTGGGAGAAGAGGTCTGATGTGGGGGGGGGAAGGTGATGTATCTGTGAGAAAGCTGGTGTTTCTGGGAGAAAATGCCAGGTATTGGTGAGGAAACAGATGCTAGAGAGGGAAAAGGCCATCCCTTTGGGAGAGAAGTGGTATTTCTGGGAGAAAATGCCCCAAATCGGGGAGTAAGTGTCATCCTGAGGCGTGTCATGGAGTAGATTTGGGAGGAAATGGAGGTGTTTCACAGAGTAGCGGCACTTCTGGGAGAAAATGTCCTCAGTGGGAAAGACAATGTCCTCTTGAGGGAAGAAAACGGGTCTTTCTTACAGCAAATGTCATCCAATTGGGAGAAAATCTCCTCTCTTGGGGAGAAAAGTGGTCTTTCTGAGAGAAGGTGTCCTCTTCTTGGCTGCAAGTGTCCCATTTGGCATTGTCATGGAGGCTTTTTGGGGAGAAAGCGTGTGGCAGTTGTAAGAGAAGGGGTATTTCTGGGAGCAAATCTCCTCTTTTTGGAAGAGAAGGTGAAATTTCCAAGGGAAAAGTGGCATTTCTGGGAGGAAATGACATAGCTGGGGGAGAAAAGTGGGAACCGGTGGGAAAGAAGATCTTGTACTGGAGAGCAACGGTGGTCTTTTTGGTGTGCCAAGTGGTCTCTTGGGGAGACAACGTGGTAAATAGGGGAGACAATGTCCTCTGGAGGAGTGTCAAGTAGTATTTGGGAGAGCAAACGTCAGGTATTTCTCGGAAACCGGCTGTTTCTGGGAGATAGTAGCAGACTTGGTTGGAAAATGACAGGTGTTTGTGAGAAAGCTGGTATTTTGGGGAAAAAAGGCCGTTTTTTAAAGAATAAGCTGGCATTTCTGGGAGAATATGTCCCATCTTTGGGAGAAAACGGGTGTATGTGGGAGAAAATGTCGTGTATTTGGGAGAAAGCTGGTGTATGTGGGAGAAAAGGCCATTGTGATGGGAGTCAGTGTGATCTTGAGGAGTGGAAAGCAGTATTCTTGAGATGAAACGTGAGGTATTTCTAAGAGTCCTGGTATTTCTGGGAGAAAATGTCTTGTTTTGGAGAGCCAAAGTCCCATTTTGGGGGCAGAAGCTGGTATTTCTGTGACACTGCCATCTTGATGGGGGTAAGTGTGATCTTGAGGAGTGTAAAGCAGCATTTTGGTTAGAAAATGGGAGCTCTTCCTAAGAGCAGTGCTATTTCTGGGAGAAAAGGAGCTCTACTGGGCATAAAAATGGTGTATCTGTGATAAAATGCCACATTTCTGAAAGAAACTGTCCTCTTGCGGAGTGTAATGCTGTATGTTCCGGAGGAAATGGGAAATATTCAGCAGAGTCCTGGTATTTCTGGGAGAAGAGGTCTGATGTGGGGGGGGGAAGGTGATGTATCTGTGAGAAAGCTGGTGTTTCTGGGAGAAAATGCCAGGTATTGGTGAGGAAACAGATGCTAGAGAGGGAAAAGGCCATCCCTTTGGGAGAGAAGTGGTATTTCTGGGAGAAAATGCCCCAAATCGGGGAGTAAGTGTCATCCTGAGGCGTGTCATGGAGTAGATTTGGGAGGAAATGGAGGTGTTTCACAGAGTAGCGGCACTTCTGGGAGAAAATGTCCTCAGTGGGAAAGACAATGTCCTCTTGAGGGAAGAAAACGGGTCTTTCTTACAGCAAATGTCATCCAATTGGGAGAAAATCTCCTCTCTTGGGGAGAAAAGTGGTCTTTCTGAGAGAAGGTGTCCTCTTCTTGGCTGCAAGTGTCCCATTTGGCATTGTCATGGAGGCTTTTTGGGGAGAAAGCGTGTGGCAGTTGTAAGAGAAGGGGTATTTCTGGGAGCAAATCTCCTCTTTTTGGAAGAGAAGGTGAAATTTCCAAGGGAAAAGTGGCATTTCTGGGAGGAAATGACATAGCTGGGGGAGAAAAGTGGGAACCGGTGGGAAAGAAGATCTTGTACTGGAGAGCAACGGTGGTCTTTTTGGTGTGCCAAGTGGTCTCTTGGGGAGACAACGTGGTAAATAGGGGAGACAATGTCCTCTGGAGGAGTGTCAAGTAGTATTTGGGAGAGCAAACGTCAGGTATTTCTCGGAAACCGGCTGTTTCTGGGAGATAGTAGCAGACTTGGTTGGAAAATGACAGGTGTTTGTGAGAAAGCTTGTATTTTGGGGAAAAAAGGCCGTTTTTTAAAGAATAAGCTGGCATTTCTGGGAGAATATGTCCCATCTTTGGGAGAAAACGGGTGTATGTGGGAGAAAATGTCGTGTATTTGGGAGAAAGCTGGTGTATGTGGGAGAAAAGGCCATTGTGATGGGAGTCAGTGTGATCTTGAGGAGTGGAAAGCAGTATTCTTGAGATGAAACGTGAGGTATTTCTAAGAGTCCTGGTATTTCTGGGAGAAAATGTCTTGTTTTGGAGAGCCAAAGTCCCATTTTGGGGGCAGAAGCTGGTATTTCTGTGACACTGCCATCTTGATGGGGGTAAGTGTGATCTTGAGGAGTGTAAAGCAGCATTTTGGTTAGAAAATGGGAGCTCTTCCTAAGAGCAGTGCTATTTCTGGGAGAAAAGGAGCTCTACTGGGCATAAAAATGGTGTATCTGTGATAAAATGCCACATTTCTGAAAGAAACTGTCCTCTTGCGGAGTGTAATGCTGTATGTTCCGGAGGAAATGGGAAATATTCAGCAGAGTCCTGGTATTTCTGGGAGAAGAGGTCTGATGTGGGGGGGGGGAAGGTGATGTATCTGTGAGAAAGCTGGTGTTTCTGGGAGAAAATGCCAGGTATTGGTGAGGAAACAGATGCTAGAGAGGGAAAAGGCCATCCCTTTGGGAGAGAAGTGGTATTTCTGGGAGAAAATGCCCCAAATCGGGGAGTAAGTGTCATCCTGAGGCGTGTCATGGAGTAGATTTGGGAGGAAATGGAGGTGTTTCACAGAGTAGCGGCACTTCTGGGAGAAAATGTCCTCAGTGGGAAAGACAATGTCCTCTTGAGGGAAGAAAACGGGTCTTTCTTACAGCAAATGTCATCCAATTGGGAGAAAATCTCCTCTCTTGGGGAGAAAAGTGGTCTTTCTGAGAGAAGGTGTCCTCTTCTTGGCTGCAAGTGTCCCATTTGGCATTGTCATGGAGGCTTTTTGGGGAGAAAGCGTGTGGCAGTTGTAAGAGAAGGGGTATTTCTGGGAGCAAATCTCCTCTTTTTGGAAGAGAAGGTGAAATTTCCAAGGGAAAAGTGGCATTTCTGGGAGGAAATGACATAGCTGGGGGAGAAAAGTGGGAACCGGTGGGAAAGAAGATCTTGTACTGGAGAGCAACGGTGGTCTTTTTGGTGTGCCAAGTGGTCTCTTGGGGAGACAACGTGGTAAATAGGGGAGACAATGTCCTCTGGAGGAGTGTCAAGTAGTATTTGGGAGAGCAAACGTCAGGTATTTCTCGGAAACCGGCTGTTTCTGGGAGATAGTAGCAGACTTGGTTGGAAAATGACAGGTGTTTGTGAGAAAGCTGGTATTTTGGGGAAAAAAGGCCGTTTTTTAAAGAATAAGCTGGCATTTCTGGGAGAATATGTCCCATCTTTGGGAGAAAACGGGTGTATGTGGGAGAAAATGTCGTGTATTTGGGAGAAAGCTGGTGTATGTGGGAGAAAAGGCCATTGTGATGGGAGTCAGTGTGATCTTGAGGAGTGGAAAGCAGTATTCTTGAGATGAAACGTGAGGTATTTCTAAGAGTCCTGGTATTTCTGGGAGAAAATGTCTTGTTTTGGAGAGCCAAAGTCCCATTTTGGGGGCAGAAGCTGGTATTTCTGTGACACTGCCATCTTGATGGGGGTAAGTGTGATCTTGAGGAGTGTAAAGCAGCATTTTGGTTAGAAAGTGGGAGCTCTTCCTAAGAGCAGTGCTATTTCTGGGAGAAAAGGAGCTCTACTGGGCATAAAAATGGTGTATCTGTGATAAAATGCCACATTTCTGAAAGAAACTGTCCTCTTGCGGAGTGTAATGCTGTATGTTCCGGAGGAAATGGGAAATATTCAGCAGAGTCCTGGTATTTCTGGGAGAAGAGGTCTGATGTGGGGGGGGGGAAGGTGATGTATCTGTGAGAAAGCTGGTATTTCTGGGAGAAAATGCCCCAAATCGGGGAGTAAGTGTCATCCTGAGGCGTGTCATGGAGTAGATTTGGGAGGAAATGGAGGTGTTTCACAGAGTAGCGGCACTTCTGGGAGAAAATGTCCTCAGTGGGAAAGACAATGTCCTCTTGAGGGAAGAAAACGGGTCTTTCTTACAGCAAATGTCATCCAATTGGGAGAAAATCTCCTCTCTTGGGGAGAAAAGTGGTCTTTCTGAGAGAAGGTGTCCTCTTCTTGGCTGCAAGTGTCCCATTTGGCATTGTCATGGAGGCTTTTTGGGGAGAAAGCGTGTGGCAGTTGTAAGAGAAGGGGTATTTCTGGGAGCAAATCTCCTCTTTTTGGAAGAGAAGGTGAAATTTCCAAGGGAAAAGTGGCATTTCTGGGAGGAAATGACATAGCTGGGGGAGAAAAGTGGGAACCGGTGGGAAAGAAGATCTTGTACTGGAGAGCAACGGTGGTCTTTTTGGTGTGCCAAGTGGTCTCTTGGGGAGACAACGTGGTAAATAGGGGAGACAATGTCCTCTGGAGGAGTGTCAAGTAGTATTTGGGAGAGCAAACGTCAGGTATTTCTCGGAAACCGGCTGTTTCTGGGAGATAGTAGCAGACTTGGTTGGAAAATGACAGGTGTTTGTGAGAAAGCTGGTATTTTGGGGAAAAAAGGCCGTTTTTTAAAGAATAAGCTGGCATTTCTGGGAGAATATGTCCCATCTTTGGGAGAAAACGGGTGTATGTGGGAGAAAATGTCGTGTATTTGGGAGAAAGCTGGTGTATGTGGGAGAAAAGGCCATTGTGATGGGAGTCAGTGTGATCTTGAGGAGTGGAAAGCAGTATTCTTGAGATGAAACGTGAGGTATTTCTAAGAGTCCTGGTATTTCTGGGAGAAAATGTCTTGTTTTGGAGAGCCAAAGTCCCATTTTGGGGGCAGAAGCTGGTATTTCTGTGACACTGCCATCTTGATGGGGGTAAGTGTGATCTTGAGGAGTGTAAAGCAGCATTTTGGTTAGAAAGTGGGAGCTCTTCCTAAGAGCAGTGCTATTTCTGGGAGAAAAGGAGCTCTACTGGGCATAAAAATGGTGTATCTGTGATAAAATGCCACATTTCTGAAAGAAACTGTCCTCTTGCGGAGTGTAATGCTGTATGTTCCGGAGGAAATGGGAAATATTCAGCAGAGTCCTGGTATTTCTGGGAGAAGAGGTCTGATGTGGGGGGGGGAAGGTGATGTATCTGTGAGAAAGCTGGTGTTTCTGGGAGAAAATGCCAGGTATTGGTGAGGAAACAGATGCTAGAGAGGGAAAAGGCCATCCCTTTGGGAGAGAAGTGGTATTTCTGGGAGAAAATGCCCCAAATCGGGGAGTAAGTGTCATCCTGAGGCGTGTCATGGAGTAGATTTGGGAGGAAATGGAGGTGTTTCACAGAGTAGCGGCACTTCTGGGAGAAAATGTCCTCAGTGGGAAAGACAATGTCCTCTTGAGGGAAGAAAACGGGTCTTTCTTACAGCAAATGTCATCCAATTGGGAGAAAATCTCCTCTCTTGGGGAGAAAAGTGGTCTTTCTGAGAGAAGGTGTCCTCTTCTTGGCTGCAAGTGTCCCATTTGGCATTGTCATGGAGGCTTTTTGGGGAGAAAGCGTGTGGCAGTTGTAAGAGAAGGGGTATTTCTGGGAGCAAATCTCCTCTTTTTGGAAGAGAAGGTGAAATTTCCAAGGGAAAAGTGGCATTTCTGGGAGGAAATGACATAGCTGGGGGAGAAAAGTGGGAACCGGTGGGAAAGAAGATCTTGTACTGGAGAGCAACGGTGGTCTTTTTGGTGTGCCAAGTGGTCTCTTGGGGAGACAACGTGGTAAATAGGGGAGACAATGTCCTCTGGAGGAGTGTCAAGTAGTATTTGGGAGAGCAAACGTCAGGTATTTCTCGGAAACCGGCTGTTTCTGGGAGATAGTAGCAGACTTGGTTGGAAAATGACAGGTGTTTGTGAGAAAGCTGGTATTTTGGGGAAAAAAGGCCGTTTTTTAAAGAATAAGCTGGCATTTCTGGGAGAATATGTCCCATCTTTGGGAGAAAACGGGTGTATGTGGGAGAAAATGTCGTGTATTTGGGAGAAAGCTGGTGTATGTGGGAGAAAAGGCCATTGTGATGGGAGTCAGTGTGATCTTGAGGAGTGGAAAGCAGTATTCTTGAGATGAAACGTGAGGTATTTCTAAGAGTCCTGGTATTTCTGGGAGAAAATGTCTTGTTTTGGAGAGCCAAAGTCCCATTTTGGGGGCAGAAGCTGGTATTTCTGTGACACTGCCATCTTGATGGGGGTAAGTGTGATCTTGAGGAGTGTAAAGCAGCATTTTGGTTAGAAAATGGGAGCTCTTCCTAAGAGCAGTGCTATTTCTGGGAGAAAAGGAGCTCTACTGGGCATAAAAATGGTGTATCTGTGATAAAATGCCACATTTCTGAAAGAAACTGTCCTCTTGCGGAGTGTAATGCTGTATGTTCCGGAGGAAATGGGAAATATTCAGCAGAGTCCTGGTATTTCTGGGAGAAGAGGTCTGATGTGGGGGGGGGAAGGTGATGTATCTGTGAGAAAGCTGGTATTTCTGGGAGAAAATGCCCCAAATCGGGGAGTAAGTGTCATCCTGAGGCGTGTCATGGAGTAGATTTGGGAGGAAATGGAGGTGTTTCACAGAGTAGCGGCACTTCTGGGAGAAAATGTCCTCAGTGGGAAAGACAATGTCCTCTTGAGGGAAGAAAACAGGTCTTTCTTACAGCAAATGTCATCCAATTGGGAGAAAATCTCCTCTCTTGGGGAGAAAAGTGGTCTTTCTGAGAGAAGGTGTCCTCTTCTTGGCTGCAAGTGTCCCATTTGGCATTGTCATGGAGGCTTTTTGGGGAGAAA
Source organism: Phasianus colchicus (assembly GCF_987193195.1). Classification (NCBI taxonomy): domain Eukaryota; kingdom Metazoa; phylum Chordata; class Aves; order Galliformes; family Phasianidae; genus Phasianus; species Phasianus colchicus. The sequence continues at coordinate 413,284 of NC_143439.1, forward strand.
GCGTGTGGCAGTTGTAAGAGAAGGGGTATTTCTGGGAGCAAATCTCCTCTTTTTGGAAGAGAAGGTGAAATTTCCAAGGGAAAAGTGGCATTTCTGGGAGGAAATGACATAGCTGGGGGAGAAAAGTGGGAACCGGTGGGAAAGAAGATCTTGTACTGGAGAGCAACGGTGGTCTTTTTGGTGTGCCAAGTGGTCTCTTGGGGAGACAACGTGGTAAATAGGGGAGACAATGTCCTCTGGAGGAGTGTCAAGTAGTATTTGGGAGAGCAAACGTCAGGTATTTCTCGGAAACCGGCTGTTTCTGGGAGATAGTAGCAGACTTGGTTGGAAAATGACAGGTGTTTGTGAGAAAGCTGGTATTTTGGGGAAAAAAGGCCGTTTTTTAAAGAATAAGCTGGCATTTCTGGGAGAATATGTCCCATCTTTGGGAGAAAACGGGTGTATGTGGGAGAAAATGTCGTGTATTTGGGAGAAAGCTGGTGTATGTGGGAGAAAAGGCCATTGTGATGGGAGTCAGTGTGATCTTGAGGAGTGGAAAGCAGTATTCTTGAGATGAAACGTGAGGTATTTCTAAGAGTCCTGGTATTTCTGGGAGAAAATGTCTTGTTTTGGAGAGTCAAAGTCCCATTTTGGGGGCAGAAGCTGGTATTTCTGTGACACTGCCATCTTGATGGGGGTAAGTGTGATCTTGAGGAGTGTAAAGCAGCATTTTGGTTAGAAAATGGGAGCTCTTCCTAAGAGCAGTGCTATTTCTGGGAGAAAAGGAGCTCTACTGGGCATAAAAATGGTGTATCTGTGATAAAATGCCACATTTCTGAAAGAAACTGTCCTCTTGCGGAGTGTAATGCTGTATGTTCCGGAGGAAATGGGAAATATTCAGCAGAGTCCTGGTATTTCTGGGAGAAGAGGTCTGATGTGGGGGGGGGAAGGTGATGTATCTGTGAGAAAGCTGGTATTTCTGGGAGAAAATGCCCCAAATCGGGGAGTAAGTGTCATCCTGAGGCGTGTCATGGAGTAGATTTGGGAGGAAATGGAGGTGTTTCACAGAGTAGCGGCACTTCTGGGAGAAAATGTCCTCAGTGGGAAAGACAATGTCCTCTTGAGGGAAGAAAACAGGTCTTTCTTACAGCAAATGTCATCCAATTGGGAGAAAATCTCCTCTCTTGGGGAGAAAAGTGGTCTTTCTGAGAGAAGGTGTCCTCTTCTTGGCTGCAAGTGTCCCATTTGGCATTGTCATGGAGGCTTTTTGGGGAGAAAGCGTGTGGCAGTTGTAAGAGAAGGGGTATTTCTGGGAGCAAATCTCCTCTTTTTGGAAGAGAAGGTGAAATTTCCAAGGGAAAAGTGGCATTTCTGGGAGGAAATGACATAGCTGGGGGAGAAAAGTGGGAACCGGTGGGAAAGAAGATCTTGTACTGGAGAGCAACGGTGGTCTTTTTGGTGTGCCAAGTGGTCTCTTGGGGAGACAACGTGGTAAATAGGGGAGACAATGTCCTCTGGAGGAGTGTCAAGTAGTATTTGGGAGAGCAAACGTCAGGTATTTCTCGGAAACCGGCTGTTTCTGGGAGATAGTAGCAGACTTGGTTGGAAAATGACAGGTGTTTGTGAGAAAGCTGGTATTTTGGGGAAAAAAGGCCGTTTTTTAAAGAATAAGCTGGCATTTCTGGGAGAATATGTCCCATCTTTGGGAGAAAACGGGTGTATGTGGGAGAAAATGTCGTGTATTTGGGAGAAAGCTGGTGTATGTGGGAGAAAAGGCCATTGTGATGGGAGTCAGTGTGATCTTGAGGAGTGGAAAGCAGTATTCTTGAGATGAAACGTGAGGTATTTCTAAGAGTCCTGGTATTTCTGGGAGAAAATGTCTTGTTTTGGAGAGCCAAAGTCCCATTTTGGGGGCAGAAGCTGGTATTTCTGTGACACTGCCATCTTGATGGGGGTAAGTGTGATCTTGAGGAGTGTAAAGCAGCATTTTGGTTAGAAAATGGGAGCTCTTCCTAAGAGCAGTGCTATTTCTGGGAGAAAAGGAGCTCTACTGGGCATAAAAATGGTGTATCTGTGATAAAATGCCACATTTCTGAAAGAAACTGTCCTCTTGCGGAGTGTAATGCTGTATGTTCCGGAGGAAATGGGAAATATTCAGCAGAGTCCTGGTATTTCTGGGAGAAGAGGTCTGATGTGGGGGGGGGAAGGTGATGTATCTGTGAGAAAGCTGGTGTTTCTGGAAGAAAATGCCAGGTATTGGTGAGGAAACAGATGCTAGAGAGGGAAAAGGCCATCCCTTTGGGAGAGAAGTGGTATTTCTGGGAGAAAATGCCCCAAATCGGGGAGTAAGTGTCATCCTGAGGCGTGTCATGGAGTAGATTTGGGAGGAAATGGAGGTGTTTCACAGAGTAGCGGCACTTCTGGGAGAAAATGTCCTCAGTGGGAAAGACAATGTCCTCTTGAGGGAAGAAAACGGGTCTTTCTTACAGCAAATGTCATCCAATTGGGAGAAAATCTCCTCTCTTGGGGAGAAAAGTGGTCTTTCTGAGAGAAGGTGTCCTCTTCTTGGCTGCAAGTGTCCCATTTGGCATTGTCATGGAGGCTTTTTGGGGAGAAAGCGTGTGGCAGTTGTAAGAGAAGGGGTATTTCTGGGAGCAAATCTCCTCTTTTTGGAAGAGAAGGTGAAATTTCCAAGGGAAAAGTGGCATTTCTGGGAGGAAATGACATAGCTGGGGGAGAAAAGTGGGAACCGGTGGGAAAGAAGATCTTGTACTGGAGAGCAACGGTGGTCTTTTTGGTGTGCCAAGTGGTCTCTTGGGGAGACAACGTGGTAAATAGGGGAGACAATGTCCTCTGGAGGAGTGTCAAGTAGTATTTGGGAGAGCAAACGTCAGGTATTTCTCGGAAACCGGCTGTTTCTGGGAGATAGTAGCAGACTTGGTTGGAAAATGACAGGTGTTTGTGAGAAAGCTGGTATTTTGGGGAAAAAAGGCCGTTTTTTAAAGAATAAGCTGGCATTTCTGGGAGAATATGTCCCATCTTTGGGAGAAAACGGGTGTATGTGGGAGAAAATGTCGTGTATTTGGGAGAAAGCTGGTGTATGTGGGAGAAAAGGCCATTGTGATGGGAGTCAGTGTGATCTTGAGGAGTGGAAAGCAGTATTCTTGAGATGAAACGTGAGGTATTTCTAAGAGTCCTGGTATTTCTGGGAGAAAATGTCTTGTTTTGGAGAGCCAAAGTCCCATTTTGGGGGCAGAAGCTGGTATTTCTGTGACACTGCCATCTTGATGGGGGTAAGTGTGATCTTGAGGAGTGTAAAGCAGCATTTTGGTTAGAAAATGGGAGCTCTTCCTAAGAGCAGTGCTATTTCTGGGAGAAAAGGAGCTCTACTGGGCATAAAAATGGTGTATCTGTGATAAAATGCCACATTTCTGAAAGAAACTGTCCTCTTGCGGAGTGTAATGCTGTATGTTCCGGAGGAAATGGGAAATATTCAGCAGAGTCCTGGTATTTCTGGGAGAAGAGGTCTGATGTGGGGGGGGGAAGGTGATGTATCTGTGAGAAAGCTGGTGTTTCTGGGAGAAAATGCCAGGTATTGGTGAGGAAACAGATGCTAGAGAGGGAAAAGGCCATCCCTTTGGGAGAGAAGTGGTATTTCTGGGAGAAAATGCCCCAAATCGGGGAGTAAGTGTCATCCTGAGGCGTGTCATGGAGTAGATTTGGGAGGAAATGGAGGTGTTTCACAGAGTAGCGGCACTTCTGGGAGAAAATGTCCTCAGTGGGAAAGACAATGTCCTCTTGAGGGAAGAAAACGGGTCTTTCTTACAGCAAATGTCATCCAATTGGGAGAAAATCTCCTCTCTTGGGGAGAAAAGTGGTCTTTCTGAGAGAAGGTGTCCTCTTCTTGGCTGCAAGTGTCCCATTTGGCATTGTCATGGAGGCTTTTTGGGGAGAAAGCGTGTGGCAGTTGTAAGAGAAGGGGTATTTCTGGGAGCAAATCTCCTCTTTTTGGAAGAGAAGGTGAAATTTCCAAGGGAAAAGTGGCATTTCTGGGAGGAAATGACATAGCTGGGGGAGAAAAGTGGGAACCGGTGGGAAAGAAGATCTTGTACTGGAGAGCAACGGTGGTCTTTTTGGTGTGCCAAGTGGTCTCTTGGGGAGACAACGTGGTAAATAGGGGAGACAATGTCCTCTGGAGGAGTGTCAAGTAGTATTTGGGAGAGCAAACGTCAGGTATTTCTCGGAAACCGGCTGTTTCTGGGAGATAGTAGCAGACTTGGTTGGAAAATGACAGGTGTTTGTGAGAAAGCTGGTATTTTGGGGAAAAAAGGCCGTTTTTTAAAGAATAAGCTGGCATTTCTGGGAGAATATGTCCCATCTTTGGGAGAAAACGGGTGTATGTGGGAGAAAATGTCGTGTATTTGGGAGAAAGCTGGTGTATGTGGGAGAAAAGGCCATTGTGATGGGAGTCAGTGTGATCTTGAGGAGTGGAAAGCAGTATTCTTGAGATGAAACGTGAGGTATTTCTAAGAGTCCTGGTATTTCTGGGAGAAAATGTCTTGTTTTGGAGAGCCAAAGTCCCATTTTGGGGGCAGAAGCTGGTATTTCTGTGACACTGCCATCTTGATGGGGGTAAGTGTGATCTTGAGGAGTGTAAAGCAGCATTTTGGTTAGAAAGTGGGAGCTCTTCCTAAGAGCAGTGCTATTTCTGGGAGAAAAGGAGCTCTACTGGGCATAAAAATGGTGTATCTGTGATAAAATGCCACATTTCTGAAAGAAACTGTCCTCTTGCGGAGTGTAATGCTGTATGTTCCGGAGGAAATGGGAAATATTCAGCAGAGTCCTGGTATTTCTGGGAGAAGAGGTCTGATGTGGGGGGGGGGAAGGTGATGTATCTGTGAGAAAGCTGGTATTTCTGGGAGAAAATGCCCCAAATCGGGGAGTAAGTGTCATCCTGAGGCGTGTCATGGAGTAGATTTGGGAGGAAATGGAGGTGTTTCACAGAGTAGCGGCACTTCTGGGAGAAAATGTCCTCAGTGGGAAAGACAATGTCCTCTTGAGGGAAGAAAACGGGTCTTTCTTACAGCAAATGTCATCCAATTGGGAGAAAATCTCCTCTCTTGGGGAGAAAAGTGGTCTTTCTGAGAGAAGGTGTCCTCTTCTTGGCTGCAAGTGTCCCATTTGGCATTGTCATGGAGGCTTTTTGGGGAGAAAGCGTGTGGCAGTTGTAAGAGAAGGGGTATTTCTGGGAGCAAATCTCCTCTTTTTGGAAGAGAAGGTGAAATTTCCAAGGGAAAAGTGGCATTTCTGGGAGGAAATGACATAGCTGGGGGAGAAAAGTGGGAACCGGTGGGAAAGAAGATCTTGTACTGGAGAGCAACGGTGGTCTTTTTGGTGTGCCAAGTGGTCTCTTGGGGAGACAACGTGGTAAATAGGGGAGACAATGTCCTCTGGAGGAGTGTCAAGTAGTATTTGGGAGAGCAAACGTCAGGTATTTCTCGGAAACCGGCTGTTTCTGGGAGATAGTAGCAGACTTGGTTGGAAAATGACAGGTGTTTGTGAGAAAGCTGGTATTTTGGGGAAAAAAGGCCGTTTTTTAAAGAATAAGCTGGCATTTCTGGGAGAATATGTCCCATCTTTGGGAGAAAACGGGTGTATGTGGGAGAAAATGTCGTGTATTTGGGAGAAAGCTGGTGTATGTGGGAGAAAAGGCCATTGTGATGGGAGTCAGTGTGATCTTGAGGAGTGGAAAGCAGTATTCTTGAGATGAAACGTGAGGTATTTCTAAGAGTCCTGGTATTTCTGGGAGAAAATGTCTTGTTTTGGAGAGCCAAAGTCCCATTTTGGGGGCAGAAGCTGGTATTTCTGTGACACTGCCATCTTGATGGGGGTAAGTGTGATCTTGAGGAGTGTAAAGCAGCATTTTGGTTAGAAAATGGGAGCTCTTCCTAAGAGCAGTGCTATTTCTGGGAGAAAAGGAGCTCTACTGGGCATAAAAATGGTGTATCTGTGATAAAATGCCACATTTCTGAAAGAAACTGTCCTCTTGCGGAGTGTAATGCTGTATGTTCCGGAGGAAATGGGAAATATTCAGCAGAGTCCTGGTATTTCTGGGAGAAGAGGTCTGATGTGGGGGGGGGAAGGTGATGTATCTGTGAGAAAGCTGGTGTTTCTGGGAGAAAATGCCAGGTATTGGTGAGGAAACAGATGCTAGAGAGGGAAAAGGCCATCCCTTTGGGAGAGAAGTGGTATTTCTGGGAGAAAATGCCCCAAATCGGGGAGTAAGTGTCATCCTGAGGCGTGTCATGGAGTAGATTTGGGAGGAAATGGAGGTGTTTCACAGAGTAGCGGCACTTCTGGGAGAAAATGTCCTCAGTGGGAAAGACAATGTCCTCTTGAGGGAAGAAAACGGGTCTTTCTTACAGCAAATGTCATCCAATTGGGAGAAAATCTCCTCTCTTGGGGAGAAAAGTGGTCTTTCTGAGAGAAGGTGTCCTCTTCTTGGCTGCAAGTGTCCCATTTGGCATTGTCATGGAGGCTTTTTGGGGAGAAAGCGTGTGGCAGTTGTAAGAGAAGGGGTATTTCTGGGAGCAAATCTCCTCTTTTTGGAAGAGAAGGTGAAATTTCCAAGGGAAAAGTGGCATTTCTGGGAGGAAATGACATAGCTGGGGGAGAAAAGTGGGAACCGGTGGGAAAGAAGATCTTGTACTGGAGAGCAACGGTGGTCTTTTTGGTGTGCCAAGTGGTCTCTTGGGGAGACAACGTGGTAAATAGGGGAGACAATGTCCTCTGGAGGAGTGTCAAGTAGTATTTGGGAGAGCAAACGTCAGGTATTTCTCGGAAACCGGCTGTTTCTGGGAGATAGTAGCAGACTTGGTTGGAAAATGACAGGTGTTTGTGAGAAAGCTGGTATTTTGGGGAAAAAAGGCCGTTTTTTAAAGAATAAGCTGGCATTTCTGGGAGAATATGTCCCATCTTTGGGAGAAAACGGGTGTATGTGGGAGAAAATGTCGTGTATTTGGGAGAAAGCTGGTGTATGTGGGAGAAAAGGCCATTGTGATGGGAGTCAGTGTGATCTTGAGGAGTGGAAAGCAGTATTCTTGAGATGAAACGTGAGGTATTTCTAAGAGTCCTGGTATTTCTGGGAGAAAATGTCTTGTTTTGGAGAGCCAAAGTCCCATTTTGGGGGCAGAAGCTGGTATTTCTGTGACACTGCCATCTTGATGGGGGTAAGTGTGATCTTGAGGAGTGTAAAGCAGCATTTTGGTTAGAAAATGGGAGCTCTTCCTAAGAGCAGTGCTATTTCTGGGAGAAAAGGAGCTCTACTGGGCATAAAAATGGTGTATCTGTGATAAAATGCCACATTTCTGAAAGAAACTGTCCTCTTGCGGAGTGTAATGCTGTATGTTCCGGAGGAAATGGGAAATATTCAGCAGAGTCCTGGTATTTCTGGGAGAAGAGGTCTGATGTGGGGGGGGGAAGGTGATGTATCTGTGAGAAAGCTGGTATTTCTGGGAGAAAATGCCCCAAATCGGGGAGTAAGTGTCATCCTGAGGCGTGTCATGGAGTAGATTTGGGAGGAAATGGAGGTGTTTCACAGAGTAGCGGCACTTCTGGGAGAAAATGTCCTCAGTGGGAAAGACAATGTCCTCTTGAGGGAAGAAAACAGGTCTTTCTTACAGCAAATGTCATCCAATTGGGAGAAAATCTCCTCTCTTGGGGAGAAAAGTGGTCTTTCTGAGAGAAGGTGTCCTCTTCTTGGCTGCAAGTGTCCCATTTGGCATTGTCATGGAGGCTTTTTGGGGAGAAAGCGTGTGGCAGTTGTAAGAGAAGGGGTATTTCTGGGAGCAAATCTCCTCTTTTTGGAAGAGAAGGTGAAATTTCCAAGGGAAAAGTGGCATTTCTGGGAGGAAATGACATAGCTGGGGGAGAAAAGTGGGAACCGGTGGGAAAGAAGATCTTGTACTGGAGAGCAACGGTGGTCTTTTTGGTGTGCCAAGTGGTCTCTTGGGGAGACAACGTGGTAAATAGGGGAGACAATGTCCTCTGGAGGAGTGTCAAGTAGTATTTGGGAGAGCAAACGTCAGGTATTTCTCGGAAACCGGCTGTTTCTGGGAGATAGTAGCAGACTTGGTTGGAAAATGACAGGTGTTTGTGAGAAAGCTGGTATTTTGGGGAAAAAAGGCCGTTTTTTAAAGAATAAGCTGGCATTTCTGGGAGAATATGTCCCATCTTTGGGAGAAAACGGGTGTATGTGGGAGAAAATGTCATGTATTTGGGAGAAAGCTGGTGTATGTGGGAGAAAAGGCCATTGTGATGGGAGTCAGTGTGATCTTGAGGAGTGGAAAGCAGTATTCTTGAGATGAAACGTGAGGTATTTCTAAGAGTCCTGGTATTTCTGGGAGAAAATGTCTTGTTTTGGAGAGCCAAAGTCCCATTTTGGGGGCAGAAGCTGGTATTTCTGTGACACTGCCATCTTGATGGGGGTAAGTGTGATCTTGAGGAGTGTAAAGCAGCATTTTGGTTAGAAAATGGGAGCTCTTCCTAAGAGCAGTGCTATTTCTGGGAGAAAAGGAGCTCTACTGGGCATAAAAATGGTGTATCTGTGATAAAATGCCACATTTCTGAAAGAAACTGTCCTCTTGCGGAGTGTAATGCTGTATGTTCCGGAGGAAATGGGAAATATTCAGCAGAGTCCTGGTATTTCTGGGAGAAGAGGTCTGATGTGGGGGGGGGAAGGTGATGTATCTGTGAGAAAGCTGGTGTTTCTGGGAGAAAATGCCAGGTATTGGTGAGGAAACAGATGCTAGAGAGGGAAAAGGCCATCCCTTTGGGAGAGAAGTGGTATTTCTGGGAGAAAATGCCCCAAATCGGGGAGTAAGTGTCATCCTGAGGCGTGTCATGGAGTAGATTTGGGAGGAAATGGAGGTGTTTCACAGAGTAGCGGCACTTCTGGGAGAAAATGTCCTCAGTGGGAAAGACAATGTCCTCTTGAGGGAAGAAAACGGGTCTTTCTTACAGCAAATGTCATCCAATTGGGAGAAAATCTCCTCTCTTGGGGAGAAAAGTGGTCTTTCTGAGAGAAGGTGTCCTCTTCTTGGCTGCAAGTGTCCCATTTGGCATTGTCATGGAGGCTTTTTGGGGAGAAAGCGTGTGGCAGTTGTAAGAGAAGGGGTATTTCTGGGAGCAAATCTCCTCTTTTTGGAAGAGAAGGTGAAATTTCCAAGGGAAAAGTGGCATTTCTGGGAGGAAATGACATAGCTGGGGGAGAAAAGTGGGAACCGGTGGGAAAGAAGATCTTGTACTGGAGAGCAACGGTGGTCTTTTTGGTGTGCCAAGTGGTCTCTTGGGGAGACAACGTGGTAAATAGGGGAGACAATGTCCTCTGGAGGAGTGTCAAGTAGTATTTGGGAGAGCAAACGTCAGGTATTTCTCGGAAACCGGCTGTTTCTGGGAGATAGTAGCAGACTTGGTTGGAAAATGACAGGTGTTTGTGAGAAAGCTGGTATTTTGGGAAAAAAAGGCCGTTTTTTAAAGAATAAGCTGGCATTTCTGGGAGAATATGTCCCATCTTTGGGAGAAAACGGGTGTATGTGGGAGAAAATGTCGTGTATTTGGGAGAAAGCTGGTGTATGTGGGAGAAAAGGCCATTGTGATGGGAGTCAGTGTGATCTTGAGGAGTGGAAAGCAGTATTCTTGAGATGAAACGTGAGGTATTTCTAAGAGTCCTGGTATTTCTGGGAGAAAATGTCTTGTTTTGGAGAGCCAAAGTCCCATTTTGGGGGCAGAAGCTGGTATTTCTGTGACACTGCCATCTTGATGGGGGTAAGTGTGATCTTGAGGAGTGTAAAGCAGCATTTTGGTTAGAAAATGGGAGCTCTTCCTAAGAGCAGTGCTATTTCTGGGAGAAAAGGAGCTCTACTGGGCATAAAAATGGTGTATCTGTGATAAAATGCCACATTTCTGAAAGAAACTGTCCTCTTGCGGAGTGTAATGCTGTATGTTCCGGAGGAAATGGGAAATATTCAGCAGAGTCCTGGTATTTCTGGGAGAAGAGGTCTGATGTGGGGGGGGGAAGGTGATGTATCTGTGAGAAAGCTGGTATTTCTGGGAGAAAATGCCCCAAATCGGGGAGTAAGTGTCATCCTGAGGCGTGTCATGGAGTAGATTTGGGAGGAAATGGAGGTGTTTCACAGAGTAGCGGCACTTCTGGGAGAAAATGTCCTCAGTGGGAAAGACAATGTCCTCTTGAGGGAAGAAAACAGGTCTTTCTTACAGCAAATGTCATCCAATTGGGAGAAAATCTCCTCTCTTGGGGAGAAAAGTGGTCTTTCTGAGAGAAGGTGTCCTCTTCTTGGCTGCAAGTGTCCCATTTGGCATTGTCATGGAGGCTTTTTGGGGAGAAAGCGTGTGGCAGTTGTAAGAGAAGGGGTATTTCTGGGAGCAAATCTCCTCTTTTTGGAAGAGAAGGTGAAATTTCCAAGGGAAAAGTGGCATTTCTGGGAGGAAATGACATAGCTGGGGGAGAAAAGTGGGAACCGGTGGGAAAGAAGATCTTGTACTGGAGAGCAACGGTGGTCTTTTTGGTGTGCCAAGTGGTCTCTTGGGGAGAAAACGTGGTAAATAGGGGAGACAATGTCCTCTGGAGGAGTGTCAAGTAGTATTTGGGAGAGCAAACGTCAGGTATTTCTCGGAAACCGGCTGTTTCTGGGAGATAGTAGCAGACTTGGTTGGAAAATGACAGGTGTTTGTGAGAAAGCTGGTATTTTGGGGAAAAAAGGCCGTTTTTTAAAGAATAAGCTGGCATTTCTGGGAGAATATGTCCCATCTTTGGGAGAAAACGGGTGTATGTGGGAGAAAATGTCGTGTATTTGGGAGAAAGCTGGTGTATGTGGGAGAAAAGGCCATTGTGATGGGAGTCAGTGTGATCTTGAGGAGTGGAAAGCAGTATTCTTGAGATGAAACGTGAGGTATTTCTAAGAGTCCTGGTATTTCTGGGAGAAAATGTCTTGTTTTGGAGAGCCAAAGTCCCATTTTGGGGGCAGAAGCTGGTATTTCTGTGACACTGCCATCTTGATGGGGGTAAGTGTGATCTTGAGGAGTGTAAAGCAGCATTTTGGTTAGAAAATGGGAGCTCTTCCTAAGAGCAGTGCTATTTCTGGGAGAAAAGGAGCTCTACTGGGCATAAAAATGGTGTATCTGTGATAAAATGCCACGTTTCTGAAAGAAACTGTCCTCTTGCGGAGTGTAATGCTGTATGTTCCGGAGGAAATGGGAAATATTCAGCAGAGTCCTGGTATTTCTGGGAGAAGAGGTCTGATGTGGGGGGGGGAAGGTGATGTATCTGTGAGAAAGCTGGTGTTTCTGGGAGAAAATGCCCCAAATCGGGGAGTAAGTGTCATCCTGAGGCGTGTCATGGAGTAGATTTGGGAGGAAATGGAGGTGTTTCACAGAGTAGCGGCACTTCTGGGAGAAAATGTCCTCAGTGGGAAAGACAATGTCCTCTTGAGGGAAGAAAACAGGTCTTTCTTACAGCAAATGTCATCCAATTGGGAGAAAATCTCCTCTCTTGGGGAGAAAAGTGGTCTTTCTGAGAGAAGGTGTCCTCTTCTTGGCTGCAAGTGTCCCATTTGGCATTGTCATGGAGGCTTTTTGGGGAGAAAGCGTGTGGCAGTTGTAAGAGAAGGGGTATTTCTGGGAGCAAATCTCCTCTTTTTGGAAGAGAAGGTGAAATTTCCAAGGGAAAAGTGGCATTTCTGGGAGGAAATGACATAGCTGGGGGAGAAAAGTGGGAACCGGTGGGAAAGAAGATCTTGTACTGGAGAGCAACGGTGGTCTTTTTGGTGTGCCAAGTGGTCTCTTGGGGAGACAACGTGGTAAATAGGGGAGACAATGTCCTCTGGAGGAGTGTCAAGTAGTATTTGGGAGAGCAAACGTCAGGTATTTCTCGGAAACCGGCTGTTTCTGGGAGATAGTAGCAGACTTGGTTGGAAAATGACAGGTGTTTGTGAGAAAGCTGGTATTTTGGGGAAAAAAGGCCGTTTTTTAAAGAATAAGCTGGCATTTCTGGGAGAATATGTCCCATCTTTGGGAGAAAACGGGTGTATGTGGGAGAAAATGTCGTGTATTTGGGAGAAAGCTGGTGTATGTGGGAGAAAAGGCCATTGTGATGGGAGTCAGTGTGATCTTGAGGAGTGGAAAGCAGTATTCTTGAGATGAAACGTGAGGTATTTCTAAGAGTCCTGGTATTTCTGGGAGAAAATGTCTTGTTTTGGAGAGCCAAAGTCCCATTTTGGGGGCAGAAGCTGGTATTTCTGTGACACTGCCATCTTGATGGGGGTAAGTGTGATCTTGAGGAGTGTAAAGCAGCATTTTGGTTAGAAAATGGGAGCTCTTCCTAAGAGCAGTGCTATTTCTGGGAGAAAAGGAGCTCTACTGGGCATAAAAATGGTGTATCTGTGATAAAATGCCACGTTTCTGAAAGAAACTGTCCTCTTGCGGAGTGTAATGCTGTATGTTCCGGAGGAAATGGGAAATATTCAGCAGAGTCCTGGTATTTCTGGGAGAAGAGGTCTGATGTGGGGGGGGGAAGGTGATGTATCTGTGAGAAAGCTGGTGTTTCTGGGAGAAAATGCCAGGTATTGGTGAGGAAACAGATGCTAGAGAGGGAAAAGGCCATCCCTTTGGGAGAGAAGTGGTATTTCTGGGAGAAAATGCCCCAAATCGGGGAGTAAGTGTCATCCTGAGGCGTGTCATGGAGTAGATTTGGGAGGAAATGGAGGTGTTTCACAGAGTAGCGGCACTTCTGGGAGAAAATGTCCTCAGTGGGAAAGACAATGTCCTCTTGAGGGAAGAAAACGGGTCTTTCTTACAGCAAATGTCATCCAATTGGGAGAAAATCTCCTCTCTTGGGGAGAAAAGTGGTCTTTCTGAGAGAAGGTGTCCTCTTCTTGGCTGCAAGTGTCCCATTTGGCATTGTCATGGAGGCTTTTTGGGGAGAAAGCGTGTGGCAGTTGTAAGAGAAGGGGTATTTCTGGGAGCAAATCTCCTCTTTTTGGAAGAGAAGGTGAAATTTCCAAGGGAAAAGTGGCATTTCTGGGAGGAAATGACATAGCTGGGGGAGAAAAGTGGGAACCGGTGGGAAAGAAGATCTTGTACTGGAGAGCAACGGTGGTCTTTTTGGTGTGCCAAGTGGTCTCTTGGGGAGACAACGTGGTAAATAGGGGAGACAATGTCCTCTGGAGGAGTGTCAAGTAGTATTTGGGAGAGCAAACGTCAGGTATTTCTCGGAAACCGGCTGTTTCTGGGAGATAGTAGCAGACTTGGTTGGAAAATGACAGGTGTTTGTGAGAAAGCTGGTATTTTGGGGAAAAAAGGCCGTTTTTTAAAGAATAAGCTGGCATTTCTGGGAGAATATGTCCCATCTTTGGGAGAAAACGGGTGTATGTGGGAGAAAATGTCGTGTATTTGGGAGAAAGCTGGTGTATGTGGGAGAAAAGGCCATTGTGATGGGAGTCAGTGTGATCTTGAGGAGTGGAAAGCAGTATTCTTGAGATGAAACGTGAGGTATTTCTAAGAGTCCTGGTATTTCTGGGAGAAAATGTCTTGTTTTGGAGAGCCAAAGTCCCATTTTGGGGGCAGAAGCTGTTATTTCTGTGACACTGCCATCTTGATGGGGGTAAGTGTGATCTTGAGGAGTGTAAAGCAGCATTTTGGTTAGAAAATGGGAGCTCTTCCTAAGAGCAGTGCTATTTCTGGGAGAAAAGGAGCTCTACTGGGCATAAAAATGGTGTATCTGTGATAAAATGCCACGTTTCTGAAAGAAACTGTCCTCTTGCGGAGTGTAATGCTGTATGTTCCGGAGGAAATGGGAAATATTCAGCAGAGTCCTGGTATTTCTGGGAGAAGAGGTCTGATGTGGGGGGGGGAAGGTGATGTATCTGTGAGAAAGCTGGTGTTTCTGGGAGAAAATGCCAGGTATTGGTGAGGAAACAGATGCTAGAGAGGGAAAAGGCCATCCCTTTGGGAGAGAAGTGGTATTTCTGGGAGAAAATGCCCCAAATCGGGGAGTAAGTGTCATCCTGAGCCGTGTCATGGAGTAGATTTGGGAGGAAATGGAGGTGTTTCACAGAGTAGCGGCACTTCTGGGAGAAAATGTCCTCAGTGGGAAAGACAATGTCCTCTTGAGGGAAGAAAACGGGTCTTTCTTACAGCAAATGTCATCCAATTGGGAGAAAATCTCCTCTCTTGGGGAGAAAAGTGGTCTTTCTGAGAGAAGGTGTCCTCTTCTTGGCTGCAAGTGTCCCATTTGGCATTGTCATGGAGGCTTTTTGGGGAGAAAGCGTGTGGCAGTTGTAAGAGAAGGGGTATTTCTGGGAGCAAATCTCCTCTTTTTGGAAGAGAAGGTGAAATTTCCAAGGGAAAAGTGGCATTTCTGGGAGGAAATGACATAGCTGGGGGAGAAAAGTGGGAACCGGTGGGAAAGAAGATCTTGTACTGGAGAGCAACGGTGGTCTTTTTGGTGTGCCAAGTGGTCTCTTGGGGAGACAACGTGGTAAATAGGGGAGACAATGTCCTCTGGAGGAGTGTCAAGTAGTATTTGGGAGAGCAAACGTCAGGTATTTCTCGGAAACCGGCTGTTTCTGGGAGATAGTAGCAGACTTGGTTGGAAAATGACAGGTGTTTGTGAGAAAGCTGGTATTTTGGGGAAAAAAGGCCGTTTTTTAAAGAATAAGCTGGCATTTCTGGGAGAATATGTCCCATCTTTGGGAGAAAACGGGTGTATGTGGGAGAAAATGTCGTGTATTTGGGAGAAAGCTGGTGTATGTGGGAGAAAAGGCCATTGTGATGGGAGTCAGTGTGATCTTGAGGAGTGGAAAGCAGTATTCTTGAGATGAAACGTGAGGTATTTCTAAGAGTCCTGGTATTTCTGGGAGAAAATGTCTTGTTTTGGAGAGCCAAAGTCCCATTTTGGGGGCAGAAGCTGGTATTTCTGTGACACTGCCATCTTGATGGGGGTAAGTGTGATCTTGAGGAGTGTAAAGCAGCATTTTGGTTAGAAAATGGGAGCTCTTCCTAAGAGCAGTGCTATTTCTGGGAGAAAAGGAGCTCTACTGGGCATAAAAATGGTGTATCTGTGATAAAATGCCACGTTTCTGAAAGAAACTGTCCTCTTGCGGAGTGTAATGCTGTATGTTCCGGAGGAAATGGGAAATATTCAGCAGAGTCCTGGTATTTCTGGGAGAAGAGGTCTGATGTGGGGGGGGGAAGGTGATGTATCTGTGAGAAAGCTGGTGTTTCTGGGAGAAAATGCCAGGTATTGGTGAGGAAACAGATGCTAGAGAGGGAAAAGGCCATCCCTTTGGGAGAGAAGTGGTATTTCTGGGAGAAAATGCCCCAAATCGGGGAGTAAGTGTCATCCTGAGGCGTGTCATGGAGTAGATTTGGGAGGAAATGGAGGTGTTTCACAGAGTAGCGGCACTTCTGGGAGAAAATGTCCTCAGTGGGAAAGACAATGTCCTCTTGAGGGAAGAAAACGGGTCTTTCTTACAGCAAATGTCATCCAATTGGGAGAAAATCTCCTCTCTTGGGGAGAAAAGTGGTCTTTCTGAGAGAAGGTGTCCTCTTCTTGGCTGCAAGTGTCCCATTTGGCATTGTCATGGAGGCTTTTTGGGGAGAAAGCGTGTGGCAGTTGTAAGAGAAGGGGTATTTCTGGGAGCAAATCTCCTCTTTTTGGAAGAGAAGGTGAAATTTCCAAGGGAAAAGTGGCATTTCTGGGAGGAAATGACATAGCTGGGGGAGAAAAGTGGGAACCGGTGGGAAAGAAGATCTTGTACTGGAGAGCAACGGTGGTCTTTTTGGTGTGCCAAGTGGTCTCTTGGGGAGACAACGTGGTAAATAGGGGAGACAATGTCCTCTGGAGGAGTGTCAAGTAGTATTTGGGAGAGCAAACGTCAGGTATTTCTCGGAAACCGGCTGTTTCTGGGAGATAGTAGCAGACTTGGTTGGAAAATGACAGGTGTTTGTGAGAAAGCTGGTATTTTGGGGAAAAAAGGCCGTTTTTTAAAGAATAAGCTGGCATTTCTGGGAGAATATGTCCCATCTTTGGGAGAAAACGGGTGTATGTGGGAGAAAATGTCGTGTATTTGGGAGAAAGCTGGTGTATGTGGGAGAAAAGGCCATTGTGATGGGAGTCAGTGTGATCTTGAGGAGTGGAAAGCAGTATTCTTGAGATGAAACGTGAGGTATTTCTAAGAGTCCTGGTATTTCTGGGAGAAAATGTCTTGTTTTGGAGAGCCAAAGTCCCATTTTGGGGGCAGAAGCTGGTATTTCTGTGACACTGCCATCTTGATGGGGGTAAGTGTGATCTTGAGGAGTGTAAAGCAGCATTTTGGTTAGAAAATGGGAGCTCTTCCTAAGAGCAGTGCTATTTCTGGGAGAAAAGGAGCTCTACTGGGCATAAAAATGGTGTATCTGTGATAAAATGCCACATTTCTGAAAGAAACTGTCCTCTTGCGGAGTGTAATGCTGTATGTTCCGGAGGAAATGGGAAATATTCAGCAGAGTCCTGGTATTTCTGGGAGAAGAGGTCTGATGTGGGGGGGGGAAGGTGATGTATCTGTGAGAAAGCTGGTGTTTCTGGGAGAAAATGCCAGGTATTGGTGAGGAAACAGATGCTAGAGAGGGAAAAGGCCATCCCTTTGGGAGAGAAGTGGTATTTCTGGGAGAAAATGCCCCAAATCGGGGAGTAAGTGTCATCCTGAGGCGTGTCATGGAGTAGATTTGGGAGGAAATGGAGGTGTTTCACAGAGTAGCGGCACTTCTGGGAGAAAATGTCCTCAGTGGGAAAGACAATGTCCTCTTGAGGGAAGAAAACGGGTCTTTCTTACAGCAAATGTCATCCAATTGGGAGAAAATCTCCTCTCTTGGGGAGAAAAGTGGTCTTTCTGAGAGAAGGTGTCCTCTTCTTGGCTGCAAGTGTCCCATTTGGCATTGTCATGGAGGCTTTTTGGGGAGAAAGCGTGTGGCAGTTGTAAGAGAAGGGGTATTTCTGGGAGCAAATCTCCTCTTTTTGGAAGAGAAGGTGAAATTTCCAAGGGAAAAGTGGCATTTCTGGGAGGAAATGACATAGCTGGGGGAGAAAAGTGGGAACCGGTGGGAAAGAAGATCTTGTACTGGAGAGCAACGGTGGTCTTTTTGGTGTGCCAAGTGGTCTCTTGGGGAGACAACGTGGTAAATAGGGGAGACAATGTCCTCTGGAGGAGTGTCAAGTAGTATTTGGGAGAGCAAACGTCAGGTATTTCTCGGAAACCGGCTGTTTCTGGGAGATAGTAGCAGACTTGGTTGGAAAATGACAGGTGTTTGTGAGAAAGCTGGTATTTTGGGGAAAAAAGGCCGTTTTTTAAAGAATAAGCTGGCATTTCTGGGAGAATATGTCCCATCTTTGGGAGAAAACGGGTGTATGTGGGAGAAAATGTCGTGTATTTGGGAGAAAGCTGGTGTATGTGGGAGAAAAGGCCATTGTGATGGGAGTCAGTGTGATCTTGAGGAGTGGAAAGCAGTATTCTTGAGATGAAACGTGAGGTATTTCTAAGAGTCCTGGTATTTCTGGGAGAAAATGTCTTGTTTTGGAGAGCCAAAGTCCCATTTTGGGGGCAGAAGCTGGTATTTCTGTGACACTGCCATCTTGATGGGGGTAAGTGTGATCTTAAGGAGTGTAAAGCAGCATTTTGGTTAGAAAATGGGAGCTCTTCCTAAGAGCAGTGCTATTTCTGGGAGAAAAGGAGCTCTACTGGGCATAAAAATGGTGTATCTGTGATAAAATGCCACGTTTCTGAAAGAAACTGTCCTCTTGCGGAGTGTAATGCTGTATGTTCCGGAGGAAATGGGAAATATTCAGCAGAGTCCTGGTATTTCTGGGAGAAGAGGTCTGATGTGGGGGGGGGAAGGTGATGTATCTGTGAGAAAGCTGGTATTTCTGGGAGAAAATGCCCCAAATCGGGGAGTAAGTGTCATCCTGAGGCGTGTCATGGAGTAGATTTGGGAGGAAATGGAGGTGTTTCACAGAGTAGCGGCACTTCTGGGAGAAAATGTCCTCAGTGGGAAAGACAATGTCCTCTTGAGGGAAGAAAACAGGTCTTTCTTACAGCAAATGTCATCCAATTGGGAGAAAATCTCCTCTCTTGGGGAGAAAAGTGGTCTTTCTGAGAGAAGGTGTCCTCTTCTTGGCTGCAAGTGTCCCATTTGGCATTGTCATGGAGGCTTTTTGGGGAGAAAGCGTGTGGCAGTTGTAAGAGAAGGGGTATTTCTGGGAGCAAATCTCCTCTTTTTGGAAGAGAAGGTGAAATTTCCAAGGGAAAAGTGGCATTTCTGGGAGGAAATGACATAGCTGGGGGAGAAAAGTGGGAACCGGTGGGAAAGAAGATCTTGTACTGGAGAGCAACGGTGGTCTTTTTGGTGTGCCAAGTGGTCTCTTGGGGAGACAACGTGGTAAATAGGGGAGACAATGTCCTCTGGAGGAGTGTCAAGTAGTATTTGGGAGAGCAAACGTCAGGTATTTCTCGGAAACCGGCTGTTTCTGGGAGATAGTAGCAGACTTGGTTGGAAAATGACAGGTGTTTGTGAGAAAGCTGGTATTTTGGGGAAAAAAGGCCGTTTTTTAAAGAATAAGCTGGCATTTCTGGGAGAATATGTCCCATCTTTGGGAGAAAACGGGTGTATGTGGGAGAAAATGTCGTGTATTTGGGAGAAAGCTGGTGTATGTGGGAGAAAAGGCCATTGTGATGGGAGTCAGTGTGATCTTGAGGAGTGGAAAGCAGTATTCTTGAGATGAAACGTGAGGTATTTCTAAGAGTCCTGGTATTTCTGGGAGAAAATGTCTTGTTTTGGAGAGCCAAAGTCCCATTTTGGGGGCAGAAGCTGGTATTTCTGTGACACTGCCATCTTGATGGGGGTAAGTGTGATCTTGAGGAGTGTAAAGCAGCATTTTGGTTAGAAAATGGGAGCTCTTCCTAAGAGCAGTGCTATTTCTGGGAGAAAAGGAGCTCTACTGGGCATAAAAATGGTGTATCTGTGATAAAATGCCACGTTTCTGAAAGAAACTGTCCTCTTGCGGAGTGTAATGCTGTATGTTCCGGAGGAAATGGGAAATATTCAGCAGAGTCCTGGTATTTCTGGGAGAAGAGGTCTGATGTGGGGGGGGGAAGGTGATGTATCTGTGAGAAAGCTGGTGTTTCTGGGAGAAAATGCCAGGTATTGGTGAGGAAACAGATGCTAGAGAGGGAAAAGGCCATCCCTTTGGGAGAGAAGTGGTATTTCTGGGAGAAAATGCCCCAAATCGGGGAGTAAGTGTCATCCTGAGCCGTGTCATGGAGTAGATTTGGGAGGAAATGGAGGTGTTTCACAGAGTAGCGGCACTTCTGGGAGAAAATGTCCTCAGTGGGAAAGACAATGTCCTCTTGAGGGAAGAAAACGGGTCTTTCTTACAGCAAATGTCATCCAATTGGGAGAAAATCTCCTCTCTTGGGGAGAAAAGTGGTCTTTCTGAGAGAAGGTGTCCTCTTCTTGGCTGCAAGTGTCCCATTTGGCATTGTCATGGAGGCTTTTTGGGGAGAAAGCGTGTGGCAGTTGTAAGAGAAGGGGTATTTCTGGGAGCAAATCTCCTCTTTTTGGAAGAGAAGGTGAAATTTCCAAGGGAAAAGTGGCATTTCTGGGAGGAAATGACATAGCTGGGGGAGAAAAGTGGGAACCGGTGGGAAAGAAGATCTTGTACTGGAGAGCAACGGTGGTCTTTTTGGTGTGCCAAGTGGTCTCTTGGGGAGACAACGTGGTAAATAGGGGAGACAATGTCCTCTGGAGGAGTGTCAAGTAGTATTTGGGAGAGCAAACGTCAGGTATTTCTCGGAAACCGGCTGTTTCTGGGAGATAGTAGCAGACTTGGTTGGAAAATGACAGGTGTTTGTGAGAAAGCTGGTATTTTGGGGAAAAAAGGCCGTTTTTTAAAGAATAAGCTGGCATTTCTGGGAGAATATGTCCCATCTTTGGGAGAAAACGGGTGTATGTGGGAGAAAATGTCGTGTATTTGGGAGAAAGCTGGTGTATGTGGGAGAAAAGGCCATTGTGATGGGAGTCAGTGTGATCTTGAGGAGTGGAAAGCAGTATTCTTGAGATGAAACGTGAGGTATTTCTAAGAGTCCTGGTATTTCTGGGAGAAAATGTCTTGTTTTGGAGAGCCAAAGTCCCATTTTGGGGGCAGAAGCTGGTATTTCTGTGACACTGCCATCTTGATGGGGGTAAGTGTGATCTTGAGGAGTGTAAAGCAGCATTTTGGTTAGAAAATGGGAGCTCTTCCTAAGAGCAGTGCTATTTCTGGGAGAAAAGGAGCTCTACTGGGCATAAAAATGGTGTATCTGTGATAAAATGCCACGTTTCTCAAAGAAACTGTCCTCTTGCGGAGTGTAATGCTGTATGTTCCGGAGGAAATGGGAAATATTCAGCAGAGTCCTGGTATTTCTGGGAGAAGAGGTCTGATGTGGGGGGGGGAAGGTGATGTATCTGTGAGAAAGCTGGTATTTCTGGGAGAAAATGCCCCAAATCGGGGAGTAAGTGTCATCCTGAGGCGTGTCATGGAGTAGATTTGGGAGGAAATGGAGGTGTTTCACAGAGTAGCGGCACTTCTGGGAGAAAATGTCCTCAGTGGGAAAGACAATGTCCTCTTGAGGGAAGAAAACAGGTCTTTCTTACAGCAAATGTCATCCAATTGGGAGAAAATCTCCTCTCTTGGGGAGAAAAGTGGTCTTTCTGAGAGAAGGTGTCCTCTTCTTGGCTGCAAGTGTCCCATTTGGCATTGTCATGGAGGCTTTTTGGGGAGAAAGCGTGTGGCAGTTGTAAGAGAAGGGGTATTTCTGGGAGCAAATCTCCTCTTTTTGGAAGAGAAGGTGAAATTTCCAAGGGAAAAGTGGCATTTCTGGGAGGAAATGACATAGCTGGGGGAGAAAAGTGGGAACCGGTGGGAAAGAAGATCTTGTACTGGAGAGCAACGGTGGTCTTTTTGGTGTGCCAAGTGGTCTCTTGGGGAGACAACGTGGTAAATAGGGGAGACAATGTCCTCTGGAGGAGTGTCAAGTAGTATTTGGGAGAGCAAACGTCAGGTATTTCTCGGAAACCGGCTGTTTCTGGGAGATAGTAGCAGACTTGGTTGGAAAATGACAGGTGTTTGTGAGAAAGCTGGTATTTTGGGGAAAAAAGGCCGTTTTTTAAAGAATAAGCTGGCATTTCTGGGAGAATATGTCCCATCTTTGGGAGAAAACGGGTGTATGTGGGAGAAAATGTCGTGTATTTGGGAGAAAGCTGGTGTATGTGGGAGAAAAGGCCATTGTGATGGGAGTCAGTGTGATCTTGAGGAGTGGAAAGCAGTATTCTTGAGATGAAACGTGAGGTATTTCTAAGAGTCCTGGTATTTCTGGGAGAAAATGTCTTGTTTTGGAGAGCCAAAGTCCCATTTTGGGGGCAGAAGCTGGTATTTCTGTGACACTGCCATCTTGATGGGGGTAAGTGTGATCTTGAGGAGTGTAAAGCAGCATTTTGGTTAGAAAATGGGAGCTCTTCCTAAGAGCAGTGCTATTTCTGGGAGAAAAGGAGCTCTACTGGGCATAAAAATGGTGTATCTGTGATAAAATGCCACGTTTCTGAAAGAAACTGTCCTCTTGCGGAGTGTAATGCTGTATGTTCCGGAGGAAATGGGAAATATTCAGCAGAGTCCTGGTATTTCTGGGAGAAGAGGTCTGATGTGGGGGGGGGAAGGTGATGTATCTGTGAGAAAGCTGGTGTTTCTGGGAGAAAATGCCAGGTATTGGTGAGGAAACAGATGCTAGAGAGGGAAAAGGCCATCCCTTTGGGAGAGAAGTGGTATTTCTGGGAGAAAATGCCCCAAATCGGGGAGTAAGTGTCATCCTGAGCCGTGTCATGGAGTAGATTTGGGAGGAAATGGAGGTGTTTCACAGAGTAGCGGCACTTCTGGGAGAAAATGTCCTCAGTGGGAAAGACAATGTCCTCTTGAGGGAAGAAAACGGGTCTTTCTTACAGCAAATGTCATCCAATTGGGAGAAAATCTCCTCTCTTGGGGAGAAAAGTGGTCTTTCTGAGAGAAGGTGTCCTCTTCTTGGCTGCAAGTGTCCCATTTGGCATTGTCATGGAGGCTTTTTGGGGAGAAAGCGTGTGGCAGTTGTAAGAGAAGGGGTATTTCTGGGAGCAAATCTCCTCTTTTTGGAAGAGAAGGTGAAATTTCCAAGGGAAAAGTGGCATTTCTGGGAGGAAATGACATAGCTGGGGGAGAAAAGTGGGAACCGGTGGGAAAGAAGATCTTGTACTGGAGAGCAACGGTGGTCTTTTTGGTGTGCCAAGTGGTCTCTTGGGGAGACAACGTGGTAAATAGGGGAGACAATGTCCTCTGGAGGAGTGTCAAGTAGTATTTGGGAGAGCAAACGTCAGGTATTTCTCGGAAACCGGCTGTTTCTGGGAGATAGTAGCAGACTTGGTTGGAAAATGACAGGTGTTTGTGAGAAAGCTGGTATTTTGGGGAAAAAAGGCCGTTTTTTAAAGAATAAGCTGGCATTTCTGGGAGAATATGTCCCATCTTTGGGAGAAAACGGGTGTATGTGGGAGAAAATGTCGTGTATTTGGGAGAAAGCTGGTGTATGTGGGAGAAAAGGCCATTGTGATGGGAGTCAGTGTGATCTTGAGGAGTGGAAAGCAGTATTCTTGAGATGAAACGTGAGGTATTTCTAAGAGTCCTGGTATTTCTGGGAGAAAATGTCTTGTTTTGGAGAGCCAAAGTCCCATTTTGGGGGCAGAAGCTGGTATTTCTGTGACACTGCCATCTTGATGGGGGTAAGTGTGATCTTGAGGAGTGTAAAGCAGCATTTTGGTTAGAAAATGGGAGCTCTTCCTAAGAGCAGTGCTATTTCTGGGAGAAAAGGAGCTCTACTGGGCATAAAAATGGTGTATCTGTGATAAAATGCCACGTTTCTGAAAGAAACTGTCCTCTTGCGGAGTGTAATGCTGTATGTTCCGGAGGAAATGGGAAATATTCAGCAGAGTCCTGGTATTTCTGGGAGAAGAGGTCTGATGTGGGGGGGGAAGGTGATGTATCTGTGAGAAAGCTGGTGTTTCTGGGAGAAAATGCCAGGTATTGGTGAGGAAACAGATGCTAGAGAGGGAAAAGGCCATCCCTTTGGGAGAGAAGTGGTATTTCTGGGAGAAAATGCCCCAAATCGGGGAGTAAGTGTCATCCTGAGGCGTGTCATGGAGTAGATTTGGGAGGAAATGGAGGTGTTTCACAGAGTAGCGGCACTTCTGGGAGAAAATGTCCTCAGTGGGAAAGACAATGTCCTCTTGAGGGAAGAAAACGGGTCTTTCTTACAGCAAATGTCATCCAATTGGGAGAAAATCTCCTCTCTTGGGGAGAAAAGTGGTCTTTCTGAGAGAAGGTGTCCTCTTCTTGGCTGCAAGTGTCCCATTTGGCATTGTCATGGAGGCTTTTTGGGGAGAAAGCGTGTGGCAGTTGTAAGAGAAGGGGTATTTCTGGGAGCAAATCTCCTCTTTTTGGAAGAGAAGGTGAAATTTCCAAGGGAAAAGTGGCATTTCTGGGAGGAAATGACATAGCTGGGGGAGAAAAGTGGGAACCGGTGGGAAAGAAGATCTTGTACTGGAGAGCAACGGTGGTCTTTTTGGTGTGCCAAGTGGTCTCTTGGGGAGACAACGTGGTAAATAGGGGAGACAATGTCCTCTGGAGGAGTGTCAAGTAGTATTTGGGAGAGCAAACGTCAGGTATTTCTCGGAAACCGGCTGTTTCTGGGAGATAGTAGCAGACTTGGTTGGAAAATGACAGGTGTTTGTGAGAAAGCTGGTATTTTGGGGAAAAAAGGCCGTTTTTTAAAGAATAAGCTGGCATTTCTGGGAGAATATGTCCCATCTTTGGGAGAAAACGGGTGTATGTGGGAGAAAATGTCGTGTATTTGGGAGAAAGCTGGTGTATGTGGGAGAAAAGGCCATTGTGATGGGAGTCAGTGTGATCTTGAGGAGTGGAAAGCAGTATTCTTGAGATGAAACGTGAGGTATTTCTAAGAGTCCTGGTATTTCTGGGAGAAAATGTCTTGTTTTGGAGAGCCAAAGTCCCATTTTGGGGGCAGAAGCTGGTATTTCTGTGACACTGCCATCTTGATGGGGGTAAGTGTGATCTTGAGGAGTGTAAAGCAGCATTTTGGTTAGAAAATGGGAGCTCTTCCTAAGAGCAGTGCTATTTCTGGGAGAAAAGGAGCTCTACTGGGCATTAAAATGGTGTATCTGTGATAAAATGCCACGTTTCTGAAAGAAACTGTCCTCTTGCGGAGTGTAATGCTGTATGTTCCGGAGGAAATGGGAAATATTCAGCAGAGTCCTGGTATTTCTGGGAGAAGAGGTCTGATGTGGGGGGGGGAAGGTGATGTATCTGTGAGAAAGCTGGTGTTTCTGGGAGAAAATGCCAGGTATTGGTGAGGAAACAGATGCTAGAGAGGGAAAAGGCCATCCCTTTGGGAGAGAAGTGGTATTTCTGGGAGAAAATGCCCCAAATCGGGGAGTAAGTGTCATCCTGAGGCGTGTCATGGAGTAGATTTGGGAGGAAATGGAGGTGTTTCACAGAGTAGCGGCACTTCTGGGAGAAAATGTCCTCAGTGGGAAAGACAATGTCCTCTTGAGGGAAGAAAACGGGTCTTTCTTACAGCAAATGTCATCCAATTGGGAGAAAATCTCCTCTCTTGGGGAGAAAAGTGGTCTTTCTGAGAGAAGGTGTCCTCTTCTTGGCTGCAAGTGTCCCATTTGGCATTGTCATGGAGGCTTTTTGGGGAGAAAGCGTGTGGCAGTTGTAAGAGAAGGGGTATTTCTGGGAGCAAATCTCCTCTTTTTGGAAGAGAAGGTGAAATTTCCAAGGGAAAAGTGGCATTTCTGGGAGGAAATGACATAGCTGGGGGAGAAAAGTGGGAACCGGTGGGAAAGAAGATCTTGTACTGGAGAGCAACGGTGGTCTTTTTGGTGTGCCAAGTGGTCTCTTGGGGAGACAACGTGGTAAATAGGGGAGACAATGTCCTCTGGAGGAGTGTCAAGTAGTATTTGGGAGAGCAAACGTCAGGTATTTCTCGGAAACCGGCTGTTTCTGGGAGATAGTAGCAGACTTGGTTGGAAAATGACAGGTGTTTGTGAGAAAGCTGGTATTTTGGGGAAAAAAGGCCGTTTTTTAAAGAATAAGCTGGCATTTCTGGGAGAATATGTCCCATCTTTGGGAGAAAACGGGTGTATGTGGGAGAAAATGTCGTGTATTTGGGAGAAAGCTGGTGTATGTGGGAGAAAAGGCCATTGTGATGGGAGTCAGTGTGATCTTGAGGAGTGGAAAGCAGTATTCTTGAGATGAAACGTGAGGTATTTCTAAGAGTCCTGGTATTTCTGGGAGAAAATGTCTTGTTTTGGAGAGCCAAAGTCCCATTTTGGGGGCAGAAGCTGGTATTTCTGTGACACTGCCATCTTGATGGGGGTAAGTGTGATCTTGAGGAGTGTAAAGCAGCATTTTGGTTAGAAAATGGGAGCTCTTCCTAAGAGCAGTGCTATTTCTGGGAGAAAAGGAGCTCTACTGGGCATAAAAATGGTGTATCTGTGATAAAATGCCACGTTTCTGAAAGAAACTGTCCTCTTGCGGAGTGTAATGCTGTATGTTCCGGAGGAAATGGGAAATATTCAGCAGAGTCCTGGTATTTCTGGGAGAAGAGGTCTGATGTGGGGGGGGGAAGGTGATGTATCTGTGAGAAAGCTGGTGTTTCTGGGAGAAAATGCCAGGTATTGGTGAGGAAACAGATGCTAGAGAGGGAAAAGGCCATCCCTTTGGGAGAGAAGTGGTATTTCTGGGAGAAAATGCCCCAAATCGGGGAGTAAGTGTCATCCTGAGGCGTGTCATGGAGTAGATTTGGGAGGAAATGGAGGTGTTTCACAGAGTAGCGGCACTTCTGGGAGAAAATGTCCTCAGTGGGAAAGACAATGTCCTCTTGAGGGAAGAAAACGGGTCTTTCTTACAGCAAATGTCATCCAATTGGGAGAAAATCTCCTCTCTTGGGGAGAAAAGTGGTCTTTCTGAGAGAAGGTGTCCTCTTCTTGGCTGCAAGTGTCCCATTTGGCATTGTCATGGAGGCTTTTTGGGGAGAAAGCGTGTGGCAGTTGTAAGAGAAGGGGTATTTCTGGGAGCAAATCTCCTCTTTTTGGAAGAGAAGGTGAAATTTCCAAGGGAAAAGTGGCATTTCTGGGAGGAAATGACATAGCTGGGGGAGAAAAGTGGGAACCGGTGGGAAAGAAGATCTTGTACTGGAGAGCAACGGTGGTCTTTTTGGTGTGCCAAGTGGTCTCTTGGGGAGACAACGTGGTAAATAGGGGAGACAATGTCCTCTGGAGGAGTGTCAAGTAGTATTTGGGAGAGCAAACGTCAGGTATTTCTCGGAAACCGGCTGTTTCTGGGAGATAGTAGCAGACTTGGTTGGAAAATGACAGGTGTTTGTGAGAAAGCTGGTATTTTGGGGAAAAAAGGCCGTTTTTTAAAGAATAAGCTGGCATTTCTGGGAGAATATGTCCCATCTTTGGGAGAAAACGGGTGTATGTGGGAGAAAATGTCGTGTATTTGGGAGAAAGCTGGTGTATGTGGGAGAAAAGGCCATTGTGATGGGAGTCAGTGTGATCTTGAGGAGTGGAAAGCAGTATTCTTGAGATGAAACGTGAGGTATTTCTAAGAGTCCTGGTATTTCTGGGAGAAAATGTCTTGTTTTGGAGAGCCAAAGTCCCATTTTGGGGGCAGAAGCTGGTATTTCTGTGACACTGCCATCTTGATGGGGGTAAGTGTGATCTTGAGGAGTGTAAAGCAGCATTTTGGTTAGAAAATGGGAGCTCTTCCTAAGAGCAGTGCTATTTCTGGGAGAAAAGGAGCTCTACTGGGCATAAAAATGGTGTATCTGTGATAAAATGCCACATTTCTGAAAGAAACTGTCCTCTTGCGGAGTGTAATGCTGTATGTTCCGGAGGAAATGGGAAATATTCAGCAGAGTCCTGGTATTTCTGGGAGAAGAGGTCTGATGTGGGGGGGGGAAGGTGATGTATCTGTGAGAAAGCTGGTGTTTCTGGGAGAAAATGCCAGGTATTGGTGAGGAAACAGATGCTAGAGAGGGAAAAGGCCATCCCTTTGGGAGAGAAGTGGTATTTCTGGGAGAAAATGCCCCAAATCGGGGAGTAAGTGTCATCCTGAGGCGTGTCATGGAGTAGATTTGGGAGGAAATGGAGGTGTTTCACAGAGTAGCGGCACTTCTGGGAGAAAATGTCCTCAGTGGGAAAGACAATGTCCTCTTGAGGGAAGAAAACGGGTCTTTCTTACAGCAAATGTCATCCAATTGGGAGAAAATCTCCTCTCTTGGGGAGAAAAGTGGTCTTTCTGAGAGAAGGTGTCCTCTTCTTGGCTGCAAGTGTCCCATTTGGCATTGTCATGGAGGCTTTTTGGGGAGAAAGCGTGTGGCAGTTGTAAGAGAAGGGGTATTTCTGGGAGCAAATCTCCTCTTTTTGGAAGAGAAGGTGAAATTTCCAAGGGAAAAGTGGCATTTCTGGGAGGAAATGACATAGCTGGGGGAGAAAAGTGGGAACCGGTGGGAAAGAAGATCTTGTACTAGAGAGCAACGGTGGTCTTTTTGGTGTGCCAAGTGGTCTCTTGGGGAGACAACGTGGTAAATAGGGGAGACAATGTCCTCTGGAGGAGTGTCAAGTAGTATTTGGGAGAGCAAACGTCAGGTATTTCTCGGAAACCGGCTGTTTCTGGGAGATAGTAGCAGACTTGGTTGGAAAATGACAGGTGTTTGTGAGAAAGCTGGTATTTTGGGGAAAAAAGGCCGTTTTTTAAAGAATAAGCTGGCATTTCTGGGAGAATATGTCCCATCTTTGGGAGAAAACGGGTGTATGTGGGAGAAAATGTCGTGTATTTGGGAGAAAGCTGGTGTATGTGGGAGAAAAGGCCATTGTGATGGGAGTCAGTGTGATCTTGAGGAGTGGAAAGCAGTATTCTTGAGATGAAACGTGAGGTATTTCTAAGAGTCCTGGTATTTCTGGGAGAAAATGTCTTGTTTTGGAGAGCCAAAGTCCCATTTTGGGGGCAGAAGCTGTTATTTCTGTGACACTGCCATCTTGATGGGGGTAAGTGTGATCTTGAGGAGTGTAAAGCAGCATTTTGGTTAGAAAATGGGAGCTCTTCCTAAGAGCAGTGCTATTTCTGGGAGAAAAGGAGCTCTACTGGGCATAAAAATGGTGTATCTGTGATAAAATGCCACATTTCTGAAAGAAACTGTCCTCTTGCGGAGTGTAATGCTGTATGTTCCGGAGGAAATGGGAAATATTCAGCAGAGTCCTGGTATTTCTGGGAGAAGAGGTCTGATGTGGGGGGGGGAAGGTGATGTATCTGTGAGAAAGCTGGTATTTCTGGGAGAAAATGCCCCAAATCGGGGAGTAAGTGTCATCCTGAGGCGTGTCATGGAGTAGATTTGGGAGGAAATGGAGGTGTTTCACAGAGTAGCGGCACTTCTGGGAGAAAATGTCCTCAGTGGGAAAGACAATGTCCTCTTGAGGGAAGAAAACAGGTCTTTCTTACAGCAAATGTCATCCAATTGGGAGAAAATCTCCTCTCTTGGGGAGAAAAGTGGTCTTTCTGAGAGAAGGTGTCCTCTTCTTGGCTGCAAGTGTCCCATTTGGCATTGTCATGGAGGCTTTTTGGGGAGAAAGCGTGTGGCAGTTGTAAGAGAAGGGGTATTTCTGGGAGCAAATCTCCTCTTTTTGGAAGAGAAGGTGAAATTTCCAAGGGAAAAGTGGCATTTCTGGGAGGAAATGACATAGCTGGGGGAGAAAAGTGGGAACCGGTGGGAAAGAAGATCTTGTACTGGAGAGCAACGGTGGTCTTTTTGGTGTGCCAAGTGGTCTCTTGGGGAGACAACGTGGTAAATAGGGGAGACAATGTCCTCTGGAGGAGTGTCAAGTAGTATTTGGGAGAGCAAACGTCAGGTATTTCTCGGAAACCGGCTGTTTCTGGGAGATAGTAGCAGACTTGGTTGGAAAATGACAGGTGTTTGTGAGAAAGCTGGTATTTTGGGGAAAAAAGGCCGTTTTTTAAAGAATAAGCTGGCATTTCTGGGAGAATATGTCCCATCTTTGGGAGAAAACGGGTGTATGTGGGAGAAAATGTCGTGTATTTGGGAGAAAGCTGGTGTATGTGGGAGAAAAGGCCATTGTGATGGGAGTCAGTGTGATCTTGAGGAGTGGAAAGCAGTATTCTTGAGATGAAACGTGAGGTATTTCTAAGAGTCCTGGTATTTCTGGGAGAAAATGTCTTGTTTTGGAGAGCCAAAGTCCCATTTTGGGGGCAGAAGCTGGTATTTCTGTGACACTGCCATCTTGATGGGGGTAAGTGTGATCTTGAGGAGTGTAAAGCAGCATTTTGGTTAGAAAATGGGAGCTCTTCCTAAGAGCAGTGCTATTTCTGGGAGAAAAGGAGCTCTACTGGGCATAAAAATGGTGTATCTGTGATAAAATGCCACGTTTCTGAAAGAAACTGTCCTCTTGCGGAGTGTAATGCTGTATGTTCCGGAGGAAATGGGAAATATTCAGCAGAGTCCTGGTATTTCTGGGAGAAGAGGTCTGATGTGGGGGGGGGAAGGTGATGTATCTGTGAGAAAGCTGGTATTTCTGGGAGAAAATGCCCCAAATCGGGGAGTAAGTGTCATCCTGAGGCGTGTCATGGAGTAGATTTGGGAGGAAATGGAGGTGTTTCACAGAGTAGCGGCACTTCTGGGAGAAAATGTCCTCAGTGGGAAAGACAATGTCCTCTTGAGGGAAGAAAACAGGTCTTTCTTACAGCAAATGTCATCCAATTGGGAGAAAATCTCCTCTCTTGGGGAGAAAAGTGGTCTTTCTGAGAGAAGGTGTCCTCTTCTTGGCTGCAAGTGTCCCATTTGGCATTGTCATGGAGGCTTTTTGGGGAGAAAGCGTGTGGCAGTTGTAAGAGAAGGGGTATTTCTGGGAGCAAATCTCCTCTTTTTGGAAGAGAAGGTGAAATTTCCAAGGGAAAAGTGGCATTTCTGGGAGGAAATGACATAGCTGGGGGAGAAAAGTGGGAACCGGTGGGAAAGAAGATCTTGTACTGGAGAGCAACGGTGGTCTTTTTGGTGTGCCAAGTGGTCTCTTGGGGAGACAACGTGGTAAATAGGGGAGACAATGTCCTCTGGAGGAGTGTCAAGTAGTATTTGGGAGAGCAAACGTCAGGTATTTCTCGGAAACCGGCTGTTTCTGGGAGATAGTAGCAGACTTGGTTGGAAAATGACAGGTGTTTGTGAGAAAGCTGGTATTTTGGGGAAAAAAGGCCGTTTTTTAAAGAATAAGCTGGCATTTCTGGGAGAATATGTCCCATCTTTGGGAGAAAACGGGTGTATGTGGGAGAAAATGTCGTGTATTTGGGAGAAAGCTGGTGTATGTGGGAGAAAAGGCCATTGTGATGGGAGTCAGTGTGATCTTGAGGAGTGGAAAGCAGTATTCTTGAGATGAAACGTGAGGTATTTCTAAGAGTCCTGGTATTTCTGGGAGAAAATGTCTTGTTTTGGAGAGCCAAAGTCCCATTTTGGGGGCAGAAGCTGGTATTTCTGTGACACTGCCATCTTGATGGGGGTAAGTGTGATCTTGAGGAGTGTAAAGCAGCATTTTGGTTAGAAAATGGGAGCTCTTCCTAAGAGCAGTGCTATTTCTGGGAGAAAAGGAGCTCTACTGGGCATAAAAATGGTGTATCTGTGATAAAATGCCACGTTTCTGAAAGAAACTGTCCTCTTGCGGAGTGTAATGCTGTATGTTCCGGAGGAAATGGGAAATATTCAGCAGAGTCCTGGTATTTCTGGGAGAAGAGGTCTGATGTGGGGGGGGGAAGGTGATGTATCTGTGAGAAAGCTGGTGTTTCTGGGAGAAAATGCCAGGTATTGGTGAGGAAACAGATGCTAGAGAGGGAAAAGGCCATCCCTTTGGGAGAGAAGTGGTATTTCTGGGAGAAAATGCCCCAAATCGGGGAGTAAGTGTCATCCTGAGCCGTGTCATGGAGTAGATTTGGGAGGAAATGGAGGTGTTTCACAGAGTAGCGGCACTTCTGGGAGAAAATGTCCTCAGTGGGAAAGACAATGTCCTCTTGAGGGAAGAAAACGGGTCTTTCTTACAGCAAATGTCATCCAATTGGGAGAAAATCTCCTCTCTTGGGGAGAAAAGTGGTCTTTCTGAGAGAAGGTGTCCTCTTCTTGGCTGCAAGTGTCCCATTTGGCATTGTCATGGAGGCTTTTTGGGGAGAAAGCGTGTGGCAGTTGTAAGAGAAGGGGTATTTCTGGGAGCAAATCTCCTCTTTTTGGAAGAGAAGGTGAAATTTCCAAGGGAAAAGTGGCATTTCTGGGAGGAAATGACATAGCTGGGGGAGAAAAGTGGGAACCGGTGGGAAAGAAGATCTTGTACTGGAGAGCAACGGTGGTCTTTTTGGTGTGCCAAGTGGTCTCTTGGGGAGACAACGTGGTAAATAGGGGAGACAATGTCCTCTGGAGGAGTGTCAAGTAGTATTTGGGAGAGCAAACGTCAGGTATTTCTCGGAAACCGGCTGTTTCTGGGAGATAGTAGCAGACTTGGTTGGAAAATGACAGGTGTTTGTGAGAAAGCTGGTATTTTGGGGAAAAAAGGCCGTTTTTTAAAGAATAAGCTGGCATTTCTGGGAGAATATGTCCCATCTTTGGGAGAAAACGGGTGTATGTGGGAGAAAATGTCGTGTATTTGGGAGAAAGCTGGTGTATGTGGGAGAAAAGGCCATTGTGATGGGAGTCAGTGTGATCTTGAGGAGTGGAAAGCAGTATTCTTGAGATGAAACGTGAGGTATTTCTAAGAGTCCTGGTATTTCTGGGAGAAAATGTCTTGTTTTGGAGAGCCAAAGTCCCATTTTGGGGGCAGAAGCTGGTATTTCTGTGACACTGCCATCTTGATGGGGGTAAGTGTGATCTTGAGGAGTGTAAAGCAGCATTTTGGTTAGAAAATGGGAGCTCTTCCTAAGAGCAGTGCTATTTCTGGGAGAAAAGGAGCTCTACTGGGCATAAAAATGGTGTATCTGTGATAAAATGCCACATTTCTGAAAGAAACTGTCCTCTTGCGGAGTGTAATGCTGTATGTTCCGGAGGAAATGGGAAATATTCAGCAGAGTCCTGGTATTTCTGGGAGAAGAGGTCTGATGTGGGGGGGGGAAGGTGATGTATCTGTGAGAAAGCTGGTGTTTCTGGGAGAAAATGCCAGGTATTGGTGAGGAAACAGATGCTAGAGAGGGAAAAGGCCATCCCTTTGGGAGAGAAGTGGTATTTCTGGGAGAAAATGCCCCAAATCGGGGAGTAAGTGTCATCCTGAGGCGTGTCATGGAGTAGATTTGGGAGGAAATGGAGGTGTTTCACAGAGTAGCGGCACTTCTGGGAGAAAATGTCCTCAGTGGGAAAGACAATGTCCTCTTGAGGGAAGAAAACGGGTCTTTCTTACAGCAAATGTCATCCAATTGGGAGAAAATCTCCTCTCTTGGGGAGAAAAGTGGTCTTTCTGAGAGAAGGTGTCCTCTTCTTGGCTGCAAGTGTCCCATTTGGCATTGTCATGGAGGCTTTTTGGGGAGAAAGCGTGTGGCAGTTGTAAGAGAAGGGGTATTTCTGGGAGCAAATCTCCTCTTTTTGGAAGAGAAGGTGAAATTTCCAAGGGAAAAGTGGCATTTCTGGGAGGAAATGACATAGCTGGGGGAGAAAAGTGGGAACCGGTGGGAAAGAAGAACTTGTACTGGAGAGCAACGGTGGTCTTTTTGGTGTGCCAAGTGGTCTCTTGGGGAGACAACGTGGTAAATAGGGGAGACAATGTCCTCTGGAGGAGTGTCAAGTAGTATTTGGGAGAGCAAACGTCAGGTATTTCTCGGAAACCGGCTGTTTCTGGGAGATAGTAGCAGACTTGGTTGGAAAATGACAGGTGTTTGTGAGAAAGCTGGTATTTTGGGGAAAAAAGGCCGTTTTTTAAAGAATAAGCTGGCATTTCTGGGAGAATATGTCCCATCTTTGGGAGAAAACGGGTGTATGTGGGAGAAAATGTCGTGTATTTGGGAGAAAGCTGGTGTATGTGGGAGAAAAGGCCATTGTGATGGGAGTCAGTGTGATCTTGAGGAGTGGAAAGCAGTATTCTTGAGATGAAACGTGAGGTATTTCTAAGAGTCCTGGTATTTCTGGGAGAAAATGTCTTGTTTTGGAGAGCCAAAGTCCCATTTTGGGGGCAGAAGCTGGTATTTCTGTGACACTGCCATCTTGATGGGGGTAAGTGTGATCTTGAGGAGTGTAAAGCAGCATTTTGGTTAGAAAATGGGAGCTCTTCCTAAGAGCAGTGCTATTTCTGGGAGAAAAGGAGCTCTACTGGGCATAAAAATGGTGTATCTGTGATAAAATGCCACGTTTCTGAAAGAAACTGTCCTCTTGCGGAGTGTAATGCTGTATGTTCCGGAGGAAATGGGAAATATTCAGCAGAGTCCTGGTATTTCTGGGAGAAGAGGTCTGATGTGGGGGGGGGAAGGTGATGTATCTGTGAGAAAGCTGGTGTTTCTGGGAGAAAATGCCAGGTATTGGTGAGGAAACAGATGCTAGAGAGGGAAAAGGCCATCCCTTTGGGAGAGAAGTGGTATTTCTGGGAGAAAATGCCCCAAATCGGGGAGTAAGTGTCATCCTGAGGCGTGTCATGGAGTAGATTTGGGAGGAAATGGAGGTGTTTCACAGAGTAGCGGCACTTCTGGGAGAAAATGTCCTCAGTGGGAAAGACAATGTCCTCTTGAGGGAAGAAAACGGGTCTTTCTTACAGCAAATGTCATCCAATTGGGAGAAAATCTCCTCTCTTGGGGAGAAAAGTGGTCTTTCTGAGAGAAGGTGTCCTCTTCTTGGCTGCAAGTGTCCCATTTGGCATTGTCATGGAGGCTTTTTGGGGAGAAAGCGTGTGGCAGTTGTAAGAGAAGGGGTATTTCTGGGAGCAAATCTCCTCTTTTTGGAAGAGAAGGTGAAATTTCCAAGGGAAAAGTGGCATTTCTGGGAGGAAATGACATAGCTGGGGGAGAAAAGTGGGAACCGGTGGGAAAGAAGAACTTGTACTGGAGAGCAACGGTGGTCTTTTTGGTGTGCCAAGTGGTCTCTTGGGGAGACAACGTGGTAAATAGGGGAGACAATGTCCTCTGGAGGAGTGTCAAGTAGTATTTGGGAGAGCAAACGTCAGGTATTTCTCGGAAACCGGCTGTTTCTGGGAGATAGTAGCAGACTTGGTTGGAAAATGACAGGTGTTTGTGAGAAAGCTGGTATTTTGGGGAAAAAAGGCCGTTTTTTAAAGAATAAGCTGGCATTTCTGGGAGAATATGTCCCATCTTTGGGAGAAAACGGGTGTATGTGGGAGAAAATGTCGTGTATTTGGGAGAAAGCTGGTGTATGTGGGAGAAAAGGCCATTGTGATGGGAGTCAGTGTGATCTTGAGGAGTGGAAAGCAGTATTCTTGAGATGAAACGTGAGGTATTTCTAAGAGTCCTGGTATTTCTGGGAGAAAATGTCTTGTTTTGGAGAGCCAAAGTCCCATTTTGGGGGCAGAAGCTGGTATTTCTGTGACACTGCCATCTTGATGGGGGTAAGTGTGATCTTGAGGAGTGTAAAGCAGCATTTTGGTTAGAAAATGGGAGCTCTTCCTAAGAGCAGTGCTATTTCTGGGAGAAAAGGAGCTCTACTGGGCATAAAAATGGTGTATCTGTGATAAAATGCCACGTTTCTGAAAGAAACTGTCCTCTTGCGGAGTGTAATGCTGTATGTTCCGGAGGAAATGGGAAATATTCAGCAGAGTCCTGGTATTTCTGGGAGAAGAGGTCTGATGTGGGGGGGGGAAGGTGATGTATCTGTGAGAAAGCTGGTATTTCTGGGAGAAAATGCCCCAAATCGGGGAGTAAGTGTCATCCTGAGGCGTGTCATGGAGTAGATTTGGGAGGAAATGGAGGTGTTTCACAGAGTAGCGGCACTTCTGGGAGAAAATGTCCTCAGTGGGAAAGACAATGTCCTCTTGAGGGAAGAAAACAGGTCTTTCTTACAGCAAATGTCATCCAATTGGGAGAAAATCTCCTCTCTTGGGGAGAAAAGTGGTCTTTCTGAGAGAAGGTGTCCTCTTCTTGGCTGCAAGTGTCCCATTTGGCATTGTCATGGAGGCTTTTTGGGGAGAAAGCGTGTGGCAGTTGTAAGAGAAGGGGTATTTCTGGGAGCAAATCTCCTCTTTTTGGAAGAGAAGGTGAAATTTCCAAGGGAAAAGTGGCATTTCTGGGAGGAAATGACATAGCTGGGGGAGAAAAGTGGGAACCGGTGGGAAAGAAGATCTTGTACTGGAGAGCAACGGTGGTCTTTTTGGTGTGCCAAGTGGTCTCTTGGGGAGACAACGTGGTAAATAGGGGAGACAATGTCCTCTGGAGGAGTGTCAAGTAGTATTTGGGAGAGCAAACGTCAGGTATTTCTCGGAAACCGGCTGTTTCTGGGAGATAGTAGCAGACTTGGTTGGAAAATGACAGGTGTTTGTGAGAAAGCTGGTATTTTGGGGAAAAAAGGCCGTTTTTTAAAGAATAAGCTGGCATTTCTGGGAGAATATGTCCCATCTTTGGGAGAAAACGGGTGTATGTGGGAGAAAATGTCGTGTATTTGGGAGAAAGCTGGTGTATGTGGGAGAAAAGGCCATTGTGATGGGAGTCAGTGTGATCTTGAGGAGTGGAAAGCAGTATTCTTGAGATGAAACGTGAGGTATTTCTAAGAGTCCTGGTATTTCTGGGAGAAAATGTCTTGTTTTGGAGAGCCAAAGTCCCATTTTGGGGGCAGAAGCTGGTATTTCTGTGACACTGCCATCTTGATGGGGGTAAGTGTGATCTTGAGGAGTGTAAAGCAGCATTTTGGTTAGAAAATGGGAGCTCTTCCTAAGAGCAGTGCTATTTCTGGGAGAAAAGGAGCTCTACTGGGCATAAAAATGGTGTATCTGTGATAAAATGCCACGTTTCTGAAAGAAACTGTCCTCTTGCGGAGTGTAATGCTGTATGTTCCGGAGGAAATGGGAAATATTCAGCAGAGTCCTGGTATTTCTGGGAGAAGAGGTCTGATGTGGGGGGGGGAAGGTGATGTATCTGTGAGAAAGCTGGTGTTTCTGGGAGAAAATGCCAGGTATTGGTGAGGAAACAGATGCTAGAGAGGGAAAAGGCCATCCCTTTGGGAGAGAAGTGGTATTTCTGGGAGAAAATGCCCCAAATCGGGGAGTAAGTGTCATCCTGAGGCGTGTCATGGAGTAGATTTGGGAGGAAATGGAGGTGTTTCACAGAGTAGCGGCACTTCTGGGAGAAAATGTCCTCAGTGGGAAAGACAATGTCCTCTTGAGGGAAGAAAACGGGTCTTTCTTACAGCAAATGTCATCCAATTGGGAGAAAATCTCCTCTCTTGGGGAGAAAAGTGGTCTTTCTGAGAGAAGGTGTCCTCTTCTTGGCTGCAAGTGTCCCATTTGGCATTGTCATGGAGGCTTTTTGGGGAGAAAGCGTGTGGCAGTTGTAAGAGAAGGGGTATTTCTGGGAGCAAATCTCCTCTTTTTGGAAGAGAAGGTGAAATTTCCAAGGGAAAAGTGGCATTTCTGGGAGGAAATGACATAGCTGGGGGAGAAAAGTGGGAACCGGTGGGAAAGAAGATCTTGTACTGGAGAGCAACGGTGGTCTTTTTGGTGTGCCAAGTGGTCTCTTGGGGAGACAACGTGGTAAATAGGGGAGACAATGTCCTCTGGAGGAGTGTCAAGTAGTATTTGGGAGAGCAAACGTCAGGTATTTCTCGGAAACCGGCTGTTTCTGGGAGATAGTAGCAGACTTGGTTGGAAAATGACAGGTGTTTGTGAGAAAGCTGGTATTTTGGGGAAAAAAGGCCGTTTTTTAAAGAATAAGCTGGCATTTCTGGGAGAATATGTCCCATCTTTGGGAGAAAACGGGTGTATGTGGGAGAAAATGTCGTGTATTTGGGAGAAAGCTGGTGTATGTGGGAGAAAAGGCCATTGTGATGGGAGTCAGTGTGATCTTGAGGAGTGGAAAGCAGTATTCTTGAGATGAAACGTGAGGTATTTCTAAGAGTCCTGGTATTTCTGGGAGAAAATGTCTTGTTTTGGAGAGCCAAAGTCCCATTTTGGGGGCAGAAGCTGGTATTTCTGTGACACTGCCATCTTGATGGGGGTAAGTGTGATCTTGAGGAGTGTAAAGCAGCATTTTGGTTAGAAAATGGGAGCTCTTCCTAAGAGCAGTGCTATTTCTGGGAGAAAAGGAGCTCTACTGGGCATAAAAATGGTGTATCTGTGATAAAATGCCACATTTCTGAAAGAAACTGTCCTCTTGCGGAGTGTAATGCTGTATGTTCCGGAGGAAATGGGAAATATTCAGCAGAGTCCTGGTATTTCTGGGAGAAGAGGTCTGATGTGGGGGGGGGAAGGTGATGTATCTGTGAGAAAGCTGGTGTTTCTGGGAGAAAATGCCAGGTATTGGTGAGGAAACAGATGCTAGAGAGGGAAAAGGCCATCCCTTTGGGAGAGAAGTGGTATTTCTGGGAGAAAATGCCCCAAATCGGGGAGTAAGTGTCATCCTGAGGCGTGTCATGGAGTAGATTTGGGAGGAAATGGAGGTGTTTCACAGAGTAGCGGCACTTCTGGGAGAAAATGTCCTCAGTGGGAAAGACAATGTCCTCTTGAGGGAAGAAAACGGGTCTTTCTTACAGCAAATGTCATCCAATTGGGAGAAAATCTCCTCTCTTGGGGAGAAAAGTGGTCTTTCTGAGAGAAGGTGTCCTCTTCTTGGCTGCAAGTGTCCCATTTGGCATTGTCATGGAGGCTTTTTGGGGAGAAAGCGTGTGGCAGTTGTAAGAGAAGGGGTATTTCTGGGAGCAAATCTCCTCTTTTTGGAAGAGAAGGTGAAATTTCCAAGGGAAAAGTGGCATTTCTGGGAGGAAATGACATAGCTGGGGGAGAAAAGTGGGAACCGGTGGGAAAGAAGAACTTGTACTGGAGAGCAACGGTGGTCTTTTTGGTGTGCCAAGTGGTCTCTTGGGGAGACAACGTGGTAAATAGGGGAGACAATGTCCTCTGGAGGAGTGTCAAGTAGTATTTGGGAGAGCAAACGTCAGGTATTTCTCGGAAACCGGCTGTTTCTGGGAGATAGTAGCAGACTTGGTTGGAAAATGACAGGTGTTTGTGAGAAAGCTGGTATTTTGGGGAAAAAAGGCCGTTTTTTAAAGAATAAGCTGGCATTTCTGGGAGAATATGTCCCATCTTTGGGAGAAAACGGGTGTATGTGGGAGAAAATGTCGTGTATTTGGGAGAAAGCTGGTGTATGTGGGAGAAAAGGCCATTGTGATGGGAGTCAGTGTGATCTTGAGGAGTGGAAAGCAGTATTCTTGAGATGAAACGTGAGGTATTTCTAAGAGTCCTGGTATTTCTGGGAGAAAATGTCTTGTTTTGGAGAGCCAAAGTCCCATTTTGGGGGCAGAAGCTGGTATTTCTGTGACACTGCCATCTTGATGGGGGTAAGTGTGATCTTGAGGAGTGTAAAGCAGCATTTTGGTTAGAAAATGGGAGCTCTTCCTAAGAGCAGTGCTATTTCTGGGAGAAAAGGAGCTCTACTGGGCATAAAAATGGTGTATCTGTGATAAAATGCCACATTTCTGAAAGAAACTGTCCTCTTGCGGAGTGTAATGCTGTATGTTCCGGAGGAAATGGGAAATATTCAGAAGAGTCCTGGTATTTCTGGGAGAAGAGGACTGATGTGGGGGGGGGAAGGTGATGTATCTGTGAGAAAGCTGGTGTTTCTGGGAGAAAATGCCAGGTATTGGTGAGGAAACAGATGCTAGAGAGGGAAAAGGCCATCCCTTTGGGAGAGAAGTGGTATTTCTGGGAGAAAATGCCCCAAATCGGGGAGTAAGTGTCATCCTGAGGCGTGTCATGGAGTAGATTTGGGAGGAAATGGAGGTGTTTCACAGAGTAGCGGCACTTCTGGGAGAAAATGTCCTCAGTGGGAAAGACAATGTCCTCTTGAGGGAAGAAAACAGGTCTTTCTTACAGCAAATGTCATCCAATTGGGAGAAAATCTCCTCTCTTGGGGAGAAAAGTGGTCTTTCTGAGAGAAGGTGTCCTCTTCTTGGCTGCAAGTGTCCCATTTGGCATTGTCATGGAGGCTTTTTGGGGAGAAAGCGTGTGGCAGTTGTAAGAGAAGGGGTATTTCTGGGAGCAAATCTCCTCTTTTTGGAAGAGAAGGTGAAATTTCCAAGGGAAAAGTGGCATTTCTGGGAGGAAATGACATAGCTGGGGGAGAAAAGTGGGAACCGGTGGGAAAGAAGATCTTGTACTGGAGAGCAACGGTGGTCTTTTTGGTGTGCCAAGTGGTCTCTTGGGGAGACAACGTGGTAAATAGGGGAGACAATGTCCTCTGGAGGAGTGTCAAGTAGTATTTGGGAGAGCAAACGTCAGGTATTTCTCGGAAACCGGCTGTTTCTGGGAGATAGTAGCAGACTTGGTTGGAAAATGACAGGTGTTTGTGAGAAAGCTGGTATTTTGGGGAAAAAAGGCCGTTTTTTAAAGAATAAGCTGGCATTTCTGGGAGAATATGTCCCATCTTTGGGAGAAAACGGGTGTATGTGGGAGAAAATGTCGTGTATTTGGGAGAAAGCTGGTGTATGTGGGAGAAAAGGCCATTGTGATGGGAGTCAGTGTGATCTTGAGGAGTGGAAAGCAGTATTCTTGAGATGAAACGTGAGGTATTTCTAAGAGTCCTGGTATTTCTGGGAGAAAATGTCTTGTTTTGGAGAGCCAAAGTCCCATTTTGGGGGCAGAAGCTGGTATTTCTGTGACACTGCCATCTTGATGGGGGTAAGTGTGATCTTGAGGAGTGTAAAGCAGCATTTTGGTTAGAAAATGAGAGCTCTTCCTAAGAGCAGTGCTATTTCTGGGAGA
Organism: Phasianus colchicus; assembly: GCF_987193195.1. Taxonomy (NCBI): domain Eukaryota; kingdom Metazoa; phylum Chordata; class Aves; order Galliformes; family Phasianidae; genus Phasianus; species Phasianus colchicus. The sequence goes on from NC_143439.1 coordinate 453,394, forward strand.
AAAGGTCTGATGTGGGGGGGGGAAAAGTGGCTCTCCAGTACAAGTTCTTCTTTCCCACCGGTTCCCACTTTTCTCCCCCAGCTATGTCATTTCCTCCCAGAAATGCCACTTTTCCCTTGGAAATTTCACCTTCTCTTCCAAAAAGAGGAGATTTGCTCCCAGAAATACCCCTTCTCTTACAACTGCCACACGCTTTCTCCCCAAAAAGCCTCCATGACAATGCCAAATGGGACACTTGCAGCCAAGAAGAGGACACCTTCTCTCAGAAAGACCACTTTTCTCCCCAAGAGAGGAGATTTTCTCCCAATTGGATGACATTTGCTGTAAGAAAGACCTGTTTTCTTCCCTCAAGAGGACATTGTCTTTCCCACTGAGGACATTTTCTCCCAGAAGTGCCGCTACTCTGTGAAACACCTCCATTTCCTCCCAAATCTACTCCATGACACGCCTCAGGATGACACTTACTCCCCGATTTGGGGCATTTTCTCCCAGAAATACCACTTCTCTCCCAAAGGGATGGCCTTTTCCCTCTCTAGCATCTGTTTCCTCACCAATACCTGGCATTTTCTCCCAGAAACACCAGCTTTCTCACAGATACATCACCTTCCCCCCCCACATCAGACCTCTTCTCCCAGAAATACCAGGACTCTGCTGAATATTTCCCATTTCCTCCGGAACATACAGCATTACACTCCGCAAGAGGACAGTTTCTTTCAGAAATGTGGCATTTTATCACAGATACACCATTTTTATGCCCAGTAGAGCTCCTTTTCTCCCAGAAATAGCACTGCTCTTAGGAAGAGCTCCCACTTTCTAACCAAAATGCTGCTTTACACTCCTCAAGATCACACTTACCCCCATCAAGATGGCAGTGTCACAGAAATACCAGCTTCTGCCCCCAAAATGGGACTTTGGCTCTCCAAAACAAGACATTTTCTCCCAGAAATACCAGGACTCTTAGAAATACCTCACGTTTCATCTCAAGAATACTGCTTTCCACTCCTCAAGATCACACTGACTCCCATCACAATGGCCTTTTCTCCCACATACACCAGCTTTCTCCCAAATACACGACATTTTCTCCCACATACACCCGTTTTCTCCCAAAGATGGGACATATTCTCCCAGAAATGCCAGCTTATTCTTTAAAAAACGGCCTTTTTTCCCCAAAATACCAGCTTTCTCACAAACACCTGTCATTTTCCAACCAAGTCTGCTACTATCTCCCAGAAACAGCCGGTTTCCGAGAAATACCTGACGTTTGCTCTCCCAAATACTACTTGACACTCCTCCAGAGGACATTGTCTCCCCTATTTACCACGTTGTCTCCCCAAGAGACCACTTGGCACACCAAAAAGACCACCGTTGCTCTCCAGTACAAGATCTTCTTTCCCACCGGTTCCCACTTTTCTCCCCCAGCTATGTCATTTCCTCCCAGAAATGCCACTTTTCCCTTGGAAATTTCACCTTCTCTTCCAAAAAGAGGAGATTTGCTCCCAGAAATACCCCTTCTCTTACAACTGCCACATGCTTTCTCCCCAAAAAGCCTCCATGACAATGCCAAATGGGACACTTGCAGCCAAGAAGAGGACACCTTCTCTCAGAAAGACCACTTTTCTCCCCAAGAGAGGAGATTTTCTCCCAATTGGATGACATTTGCTGTAAGAAAGACCCGTTTTCTTCCCTCAAGAGGACATTGTCTTTCCCACTGAGGACATTTTCTCCCAGAAGTGCCGCTACTCTGTGAAACACCTCCATTTCCTCCCAAATCTACTCCATGACACGCCTCAGGATGACACTTACTCCCCGATTTGGGGCATTTTCTCCCAGAAATACCACTTCTCTCCCAAAGGGATGGCCTTTTCCCTCTCTAGCATCTGTTTCCTCACCAATACCTGGCATTTTCTCCCAGAAACACCAGCTTTCTCACAGATACATCACCTTCCCCCCCCCACATCAGACCTCTTCTCCCAGAAATACCAGGACTCTGCTGAATATTTCCCATTTCCTCCGGAACATACAGCATTACACTCCGCAAGAGGACAGTTTCTTTCAGAAACGTGGCATTTTATCACAGATACACCATTTTTATGCCCAGTAGAGCTCCTTTTCTCCCAGAAATAGCACTGCTCTTAGGAAGAGCTCCCATTTTCTAACCAAAATGCTGCTTTACACTCCTCAAGATCACACTTACCCCCATCAAGATGGCAGTGTCACAGAAATACCAGCTTCTGCCCCCAAAATGGGACTTTGGCTCTCCAAAACAAGACATTTTCTCCCAGAAATACCAGGACTCTTAGAAATACCTCACGTTTCATCTCAAGAATACTGCTTTCCACTCCTCAAGATCACACTGACTCCCATCACAATGGCCTTTTCTCCCACATACACCAGCTTTCTCCCAAATACACGACATTTTCTCCCACATACACCCGTTTTCTCCCAAAGATGGGACATATTCTCCCAGAAATGCCAGCTTATTCTTTAAAAAACGGCCTTTTTTCCCCAAAATACCAGCTTTCTCACAAACACCTGTCATTTTCCAACCAAGTCTGCTACTATCTCCCAGAAACAGCCGGTTTCCGAGAAATACCTGACGTTTGCTCTCCCAAATACTACTTGACACTCCTCCAGAGGACATTGTCTCCCCTATTTACCACGTTGTCTCCCCAAGAGACCACTTGGCACACCAAAAAGACCACCGTTGCTCTCCAGTACAAGATCTTCTTTCCCACCGGTTCCCACTTTTCTCCCCCAGCTATGTCATTTCCTCCCAGAAATGCCACTTTTCCCTTGGAAATTTCACCTTCTCTTCCAAAAAGAGGAGATTTGCTCCCAGAAATACCCCTTCTCTTACAACTGCCACACGCTTTCTCCCCAAAAAGCCTCCATGACAATGCCAAATGGGACACTTGCAGCCAAGAAGAGGACACCTTCTCTCAGAAAGACCACTTTTCTCCCCAAGAGAGGAGATTTTCTCCCAATTGGATGACATTTGCTGTAAGAAAGACCCGTTTTCTTCCCTCAAGAGGACATTGTCTTTCCCACTGAGGACATTTTCTCCCAGAAGTGCCGCTACTCTGTGAAACACCTCCATTTCCTCCCAAATCTACTCCATGACACGCCTCAGGATGACACTTACTCCCCGATTTGGGGCATTTTCTCCCAGAAATACCACTTCTCTCCCAAAGGGATGGCCTTTTCCCTCTCTAGCATCTGTTTCCTCACCAATACCTGGCATTTTCTCCCAGAAACACCAGCTTTCTCACAGATACATCACCTTCCCCCCCCCACATCAGACCTCTTCTCCCAGAAATACCAGGACTCTGCTGAATATTTCCCATTTCCTCCGGAACATACAGCATTACACTCCGCAAGAGGACAGTTTCTTTCAGAAATGTGGCATTTTATCACAGATACACCATTTTTATGCCCAGTAGAGCTCCTTTTCTCCCAGAAATAGCACTGCTCTTAGGAAGAGCTCCCACTTTCTAACCAAAATGCTGCTTTACACTCCTCAAGATCACACTTACCCCCATCAAGATGGCAGTGTCACAGAAATACCAGCTTCTGCCCCCAAAATGGGACTTTGGCTCTCCAAAACAAGACATTTTCTCCCAGAAATACCAGGACTCTTAGAAATACCTCACGTTTCATCTCAAGAATACTGCTTTCCACTCCTCAAGATCACACTGACTCCCATCACAATGGCCTTTTCTCCCACATACACCAGCTTTCTCCCAAATACACGACATTTTCTCCCACATACACCCGTTTTCTCCCAAAGATGGGACATATTCTCCCAGAAATGCCAGCTTATTCTTTAAAAAACGGCCTTTTTTCCCCAAAATACCAGCTTTCTCACAAACACCTGTCATTTTCCAACCAAGTCTGCTACTATCTCCCAGAAACAGCCGGTTTCCGAGAAATACCTGACGTTTGCTCTCCCAAATACTACTTGACACTCCTCCAGAGGACATTGTCTCCCCTATTTACCACGTTGTCTCCCCAAGAGACCACTTGGCACACCAAAAAGACCACCGTTGCTCTCCAGTACAAGATCTTCTTTCCCACCGGTTCCCACTTTTCTCCCCCAGCTATGTCATTTCCTCCCAGAAATGCCACTTTTCCCTTGGAAATTTCACCTTCTCTTCCAAAAAGAGGAGATTTGCTCCCAGAAATACCCCTTCTCTTACAACTGCCACATGCTTTCTCCCCAAAAAGCCTCCATGACAATGCCAAATGGGACACTTGCAGCCAAGAAGAGGACACCTTCTCTCAGAAAGACCACTTTTCTCCCCAAGAGAGGAGATTTTCTCCCAATTGGATGACATTTGCTGTAAGAAAGACCCGTTTTCTTCCCTCAAGAGGACATTGTCTTTCCCACTGAGGACATTTTCTCCCAGAAGTGCCGCTACTCTGTGAAACACCTCCATTTCCTCCCAAATCTACTCCATGACACGCCTCAGGATGACACTTACTCCCCGATTTGGGGCATTTTCTCCCAGAAATACCACTTCTCTCCCAAAGGGATGGCCTTTTCCCTCTCTAGCATCTGTTTCCTCACCAATACCTGGCATTTTCTCCCAGAAACACCAGCTTTCTCACAGATACATCACCTTCCCCCCCCCACATCAGACCTCTTCTCCCAGAAATACCAGGACTCTGCTGAATATTTCCCATTTCCTCCGGAACATACAGCATTACACTCCGCAAGAGGACAGTTTCTTTCAGAAACGTGGCATTTTATCACAGATACACCATTTTTATGCCCAGTAGAGCTCCTTTTCTCCCAGAAATAGCACTGCTCTTAGGAAGAGCTCCCATTTTCTAACCAAAATGCTGCTTTACACTCCTCAAGATCACACTTACCCCCATCAAGATGGCAGTGTCACAGAAATACCAGCTTCTGCCCCCAAAATGGGACTTTGGCTCTCCAAAACAAGACATTTTCTCCCAGAAATACCAGGACTCTTAGAAATACCTCACGTTTCATCTCAAGAATACTGCTTTCCACTCCTCAAGATCACACTGACTCCCATCACAATGGCCTTTTCTCCCACATACACCAGCTTTCTCCCAAATACACGACATTTTCTCCCACATACACCCGTTTTCTCCCAAAGATGGGACATATTCTCCCAGAAATGCCAGCTTATTCTTTAAAAAACGGCCTTTTTTCCCCAAAATACCAGCTTTCTCACAAACACCTGTCATTTTCCAACCAAGTCTGCTACTATCTCCCAGAAACAGCCGGTTTCCGAGAAATACCTGACGTTTGCTCTCCCAAATACTACTTGACACTCCTCCAGAGGACATTGTCTCCCCTATTTACCACGTTGTCTCCCCAAGAGACCACTTGGCACACCAAAAAGACCACCGTTGCTCTCCAGTACAAGATCTTCTTTCCCACCGGTTCCCACTTTTCTCCCCCAGCTATGTCATTTCCTCCCAGAAATGCCACTTTTCCCTTGGAAATTTCACCTTCTCTTCCAAAAAGAGGAGATTTGCTCCCAGAAATACCCCTTCTCTTACAACTGCCACACGCTTTCTCCCCAAAAAGCCTCCATGACAATGCCAAATGGGACACTTGCAGCCAAGAAGAGGACACCTTCTCTCAGAAAGACCACTTTTCTCCCCAAGAGAGGAGATTTTCTCCCAATTGGATGACATTTGCTGTAAGAAAGACCCGTTTTCTTCCCTCAAGAGGACATTGTCTTTCCCACTGAGGACATTTTCTCCCAGAAGTGCCGCTACTCTGTGAAACACCTCCATTTCCTCCCAAATCTACTCCATGACACGCCTCAGGATGACACTTACTCCCCGATTTGGGGCATTTTCTCCCAGAAATACCACTTCTCTCCCAAAGGGATGGCCTTTTCCCTCTCTAGCATCTGTTTCCTCACCAATACCTGGCATTTTCTCCCAGAAACACCAGCTTTCTCACAGATACATCACCTTCCCCCCCCCACATCAGACCTCTTCTCCCAGAAATACCAGGACTCTGCTGAATATTTCCCATTTCCTCCGGAACATACAGCATTACACTCCGCAAGAGGACAGTTTCTTTCAGAAATGTGGCATTTTATCACAGATACACCATTTTTATGCCCAGTAGAGCTCCTTTTCTCCCAGAAATAGCACTGCTCTTAGGAAGAGCTCCCACTTTCTAACCAAAATGCTGCTTTACACTCCTCAAGATCACACTTACCCCCATCAAGATGGCAGTGTCACAGAAATACCAGCTTCTGCCCCCAAAATGGGACTTTGGCTCTCCAAAACAAGACATTTTCTCCCAGAAATACCAGGACTCTTAGAAATACCTCACGTTTCATCTCAAGAATACTGCTTTCCACTCCTCAAGATCACACTGACTCCCATCACAATGGCCTTTTCTCCCACATACACCAGCTTTCTCCCAAATACACGACATTTTCTCCCACATACACCCGTTTTCTCCCAAAGATGGGACATATTCTCCCAGAAATGCCAGCTTATTCTTTAAAAAACGGCCTTTTTTCCCCAAAATACCAGCTTTCTCACAAACACCTGTCATTTTCCAACCAAGTCTGCTACTATCTCCCAGAAACAGCCGGTTTCCGAGAAATACCTGACGTTTGCTCTCCCAAATACTACTTGACACTCCTCCAGAGGACATTGTCTCCCCTATTTACCACGTTGTCTCCCCAAGAGACCACTTGGCACACCAAAAAGACCACCGTTGCTCTCCAGTACAAGATCTTCTTTCCCACCGGTTCCCACTTTTCTCCCCCAGCTATGTCATTTCCTCCCAGAAATGCCACTTTTCCCTTGGAAATTTCACCTTCTCTTCCAAAAAGAGGAGATTTGCTCCCAGAAATACCCCTTCTCTTACAACTGCCACACGCTTTCTCCCCAAAAAGCCTCCATGACAATGCCAAATGGGACACTTGCAGCCAAGAAGAGGACACCTTCTCTCAGAAAGACCACTTTTCTCCCCAAGAGAGGAGATTTTCTCCCAATTGGATGACATTTGCTGTAAGAAAGACCTGTTTTCTTCCCTCAAGAGGACATTGTCTTTCCCACTGAGGACATTTTCTCCCAGAAGTGCCGCTACTCTGTGAAACACCTCCATTTCCTCCCAAATCTACTCCATGACACGCCTCAGGATGACACTTACTCCCCGATTTGGGGCATTTTCTCCCAGAAATACCACTTCTCTCCCAAAGGGATGGCCTTTTCCCTCTCTAGCATCTGTTTCCTCACCAATACCTGGCATTTTCTCCCAGAAACACCAGCTTTCTCACAGATACATCACCTTCCCCCCCCCACATCAGACCTCTTCTCCCAGAAATACCAGGACTCTGCTGAATATTTCCCATTTCCTCCGGAACATACAGCATTACACTCCGCAAGAGGACAGTTTCTTTCAGAAATGTGGCCTTTTATCACAGATACACCATTTTTATGCCCAGTAGAGCTCCTTTTCTCCCAGAAATAGCACTGCTCTTAGGAAGAGCTCCCATTTTCTAACCAAAATGCTGCTTTACACTCCTCAAGATCACACTTACCCCCATCAAGATGGCAGTGTCACAGAAATACCAGCTTCTGCCCCCAAAATGGGACTTTGGCTCTCCAAAACAAGACATTTTCTCCCAGAAATACCAGGACTCTTAGAAATACCTCATGTTTCATCTCAAGAATACTGCTTTCCACTCCTCAAGATCACACTGACTCCCATCACAATGGCCTTTTCTCCCACATACACCAGCTTTCTCCCAAATACACGACATTTTCTCCCACATACACCCGTTTTCTCCCAAAGATGGGACATATTCTCCCAGAAATGCCAGCTTATTCTTTAAAAAACGGCCTTTTTTCCCCAAAATACCAGCTTTCTCACAAACACCTGTCATTTTCCAACCAAGTCTGCTACTATCTCCCAGAAACAGCCGGTTTCCGAGAAATACCTGACGTTTGCTCTCCCAAATACTACTTGACACTCCTCCAGAGGACATTGTCTCCCCTATTTACCACGTTGTCTCCCCAAGAGACCACTTGGCACACCAAAAAGACCACCGTTGCTCTCCAGTACAAGATCTTCTTTCCCACCGGTTCCCACTTTTCTCCCCCAGCTATGTCATTTCCTCCCAGAAATGCCACTTTTCCCTTGGAAATTTCACCTTCTCTTCCAAAAAGAGGAGATTTGCTCCCAGAAATACCCCTTCTCTTACAACTGCCACACGCTTTCTCCCCAAAAAGCCTCCATGACAATGCCAAATGGGACACTTGCAGCCAAGAAGAGGACACCTTCTCTCAGAAAGACCACTTTTCTCCCCAAGAGAGGAGATTTTCTCCCAATTGGATGACATTTGCTGTAAGAAAGACCCGTTTTCTTCCCTCAAGAGGACATTGTCTTTCCCACTGAGGACATTTTCTCCCAGAAGTGCCGCTACTCTGTGAAACACCTCCATTTCCTCCCAAATCTACTCCATGACACGCCTCAGGATGACACTTACTCCCCGATTTGGGGCATTTTCTCCCAGAAATACCACTTCTCTCCCAAAGGGATGGCCTTTTCCCTCTCTAGCATCTGTTTCCTCACCAATACCTGGCATTTTCTCCCAGAAACACCAGCTCTCTCACAGATACATCACCTTCCCCCCCCCACATCAGACCTCTTCTCCCAGAAATACCAGGACTCTGCTGAATATTTCCCATTTCCTCCGGAACATACAGCATTACACTCCGCAAGAGGACAGTTTCTTTCAGAAATGTGGCATTTTATCACAGATACACCATTTTTATGCCCAGTAGAGCTCCTTTTCTCCCAGAAAAAGCACTGCTCTTAGGAAGAGCTCCCACTTTCTAACCAAAATGCTGCTTTACACTCCTCAAGATCACACTTACCCCCATCAAGATGGCAGTGTCACAGAAATACCAGCTTCTGCCCCCAAAATGGGACTTTGGCTCTCCAAAACAAGACATTTTCTCCCAGAAATACCAGGACTCTTAGAAATACCTCACGTTTCATCTCAAGAATACTGCTTTCCACTCCTCAAGATCACACTGACTCCCATCACAATGGCCTTTTCTCCCACATACACCAGCTTTCTCCCAAATACACGACATTTTCTCCCACATACACCCGTTTTCTCCCAAAGATGGGACATATTCTCCCAGAAATGCCAGCTTATTCTTTAAAAAACGGCCTTTTTTCCCCAAAATACCAGCTTTCTCACAAACACCTGTCATTTTCCAACCAAGTCTGCTACTATCTCCCAGAAACAGCCGGTTTCCGAGAAATACCTGACGTTTGCTCTCCCAAATACTACTTGACACTCCTCCAGAGGACATTGTCTCCCCTATTTACTACGTTGTCTCCCCAAGAGACCACTTGGCACACCAAAAAGACCACCGTTGCTCTCCAGTACAAGTTCTTCTTTCCCACCGGTTCCCACTTTTCTCCCCCAGCTATGTCATTTCCTCCCAGAAATGCCACTTTTCCCTTGGAAATTTCACCTTCTCTTCCAAAAAGAGGAGATTTGCTCCCAGAAATACCCCTTCTCTTACAACTGCCACACGCTTTCTCCCCAAAAAGCCTCCATGACAATGCCAAATGGGACACTTGCAGCCAAGAAGAGGACACCTTCTCTCAGAAAGACCACTTTTCTCCCCAAGAGAGGAGATTTTCTCCCAATTGGATGACATTTGCTGTAAGAAAGACCTGTTTTCTTCCCTCAAGAGGACATTGTCTTTCCCACTGAGGACATTTTCTCCCAGAAGTGCCGCTACTCTGTGAAACACCTCCATTTCCTCCCAAATCTACTCCATGACACGCCTCAGGATGACACTTACTCCCCGATTTGGGGCATTTTCTCCCAGAAATACCACTTCTCTCCCAAAGGGATGGCCTTTTCCCTCTCTAGCATCTGTTTCCTCACCAATACCTGGCATTTTCTCCCAGAAACACCAGCTTTCTCACAGATACATCACCTTCCCCCCCCCACATCAGACCTCTTCTCCCAGAAATACCAGGACTCTGCTGAATATTTCCCATTTCCTCCGGAACATACAGCATTACACTCCGCAAGAGGACAGTTTCTTTCAGAAACGTGGCATTTTATCACAGATACACCATTTTTATGCCCAGTAGAGCTCCTTTTCTCCCAGAAATAGCACTGCTCTTAGGAAGAGCTCCCACTTTCTAACCAAAATGCTGCTTTACACTCCTCAAGATCACACTTACCCCCATCAAGATGGCAGTGTCACAGAAATACCAGCTTCTGCCCCCAAAATGGGACTTTGGCTCTCCAAAACAAGACATTTTCTCCCAGAAATACCAGGACTCTTAGAAATACCTCACGTTTCATCTCAAGAATACTGCTTTCCACTCCTCAAGATCACACTGACTCCCATCACAATGGCCTTTTCTCCCACATACACCAGCTTTCTCCCAAATACACGACATTTTCTCCCACATACACCCGTTTTCTCCCAAAGATGGGACATATTCTCCCAGAAATGCCAGCTTATTCTTTAAAAAACGGCCTTTTTTCCCCAAAATACCAGCTTTCTCACAAACACCTGTCATTTTCCAACCAAGTCTGCTACTATCTCCCAGAAACAGCCGGTTTCCGAGAAATACCTGACGTTTGCTCTCCCAAATACTACTTGACACTCCTCCAGAGGACATTGTCTCCCCTATTTACTACGTTGTCTCCCCAAGAGACCACTTGGCACACCAAAAAGACCACCGTTGCTCTCCAGTACAAGTTCTTCTTTCCCACCGGTTCCCACTTTTCTCCCCCAGCTATGTCATTTCCTCCCAGAAATGCCACTTTTCCCTTGGAAATTTCACCTTCTCTTCCAAAAAGAGGAGATTTGCTCCCAGAAATACCCCTTCTCTTACAACTGCCACACGCTTTCTCCCCAAAAAGCCTCCATGACAATGCCAAATGGGACACTTGCAGCCAAGAAGAGGACACCTTCTCTCAGAAAGACCACTTTTCTCCCCAAGAGAGGAGATTTTCTCCCAATTGGATGACATTTGCTGTAAGAAAGACCTGTTTTCTTCCCTCAAGAGGACATTGTCTTTCCCACTGAGGACATTTTCTCCCAGAAGTGCCGCTACTCTGTGAAACACCTCCATTTCCTCCCAAATCTACTCCATGACACGCCTCAGGATGACACTTACTCCCCGATTTGGGGCATTTTCTCCCAGAAATACCACTTCTCTCCCAAAGGGATGGCCTTTTCCCTCTCTAGCATCTGTTTCCTCACCAATACCTGGCATTTTCTCCCAGAAACACCAGCTTTCTCACAGATACATCACCTTCCCCCCCACATCAGACCTCTTCTCCCAGAAATACCAGGACTCTGCTGAATATTTCCCATTTCCTCCGGAACATACAGCATTACACTCCGCAAGAGGACAGTTTCTTTCAGAAACGTGGCATTTTATCACAGATACACCATTTTTATGCCCAGTAGAGCTCCTTTTCTCCCAGAAATAGCACTGCTCTTAGGAAGAGCTCCCATTTTCTAACCAAAATGCTGCTTTACACTCCTCAAGATCACACTTACCCCCATCAAGATGGCAGTGTCACAGAAATACCAGCTTCTGCCCCCAAAATGGGACTTTGGCTCTCCAAAACAAGACATTTTCTCCCAGAAATACCAGGACTCTTAGAAATACCTCACGTTTCATCTCAAGAATACTGCTTTCCATTCCTCAAGATCACACTGACTCCCATCACAATGGCCTTTTCTCCCACATACACCAGCTTTCTCCCAAATACACGACATTTTCTCCCACATACACCCGTTTTCTCCCAAAGATGGGACATATTCTCCCAGAAATGCCAGCTTATTCTTTAAAAAACGGCCTTTTTTTCCCAAAATACCAGCTTTCTCACAAACACCTGTCATTTTCCAACCAAGTCTGCTACTATCTCCCAGAAACAGCCGGTTTCCGAGAAATACCTGACGTTTGCTCTCCCAAATACTACTTGACACTCCTCCAGAGGACATTGTCTCCCCTATTTACCACGTTGTCTCCCCAAGAGACCACTTGGCACACCAAAAAGACCACCGTTGCTCTCCAGTACAAGATCTTCTTTCCCACCGGTTCCCACTTTTCTCCCCCAGCTATGTCATTTCCTCCCAGAAATGCCACTTTTCCCTTGGAAATTTCACCTTCTCTTCCAAAAAGAGGAGATTTGCTCCCAGAAATACCCCTTCTCTTACAACTGCCACACGCTTTCTCCCCAAAAAGCCTCCATGACAATGCCAAATGGGACACTTGCAGCCAAGAAGAGGACACCTTCTCTCAGAAAGACCACTTTTCTCCCCAAGAGAGGAGATTTTCTCCCAATTGGATGACATTTGCTGTAAGAAAGACCCGTTTTCTTCCCTCAAGAGGACATTGTCTTTCCCACTGAGGACATTTTCTCCCAGAAGTGCCGCTACTCTGTGAAACACCTCCATTTCCTCCCAAATCTACTCCATGACACGCCTCAGGATGACACTTACTCCCCGATTTGGGGCATTTTCTCCCAGAAATACCACTTCTCTCCCAAAGGGATGGCCTTTTCCCTCTCTAGCATCTGTTTCCTCACCAATACCTGGCATTTTCTCCCAGAAACACCAGCTTTCTCACAGATACATCACCTTCCCCCCCCCACATCAGACCTCTTCTCCCAGAAATACCAGGACTCTGCTGAATATTTCCCATTTCCTCCGGAACATACAGCATTACACTCCGCAAGAGGACAGTTTCTTTCAGAAATGTGGCATTTTATCACAGATACACCATTTTTATGCCCAGTAGAGCTCCTTTTCTCCCAGAAATAGCACTGCTCTTAGGAAGAGCTCCCATTTTCTAACCAAAATGCTGCTTTACACTCCTCAAGATCACACTTACCCCCATCAAGATGGCAGTGTCACAGAAATACCAGCTTCTGCCCCCAAAATGGGACTTTGGCTCTCCAAAACAAGACATTTTCTCCCAGAAATACCAGGACTCTTAGAAATACCTCACGTTTCATCTCAAGAATACTGCTTTCCACTCCTCAAGATCACACTGACTCCCATCACAATGGCCTTTTCTCCCACATACACCAGCTTTCTCCCAAATACACGACATTTTCTCCCACATACACCCGTTTTCTCCCAAAGATGGGACATATTCTCCCAGAAATGCCAGCTTATTCTTTAAAAAACGGCCTTTTTTCCCCAAAATACCAGCTTTCTCACAAACACCTGTCATTTTCCAACCAAGTCTGCTACTATCTCCCAGAAACAGCCGGTTTCCGAGAAATACCTGACGTTTGCTCTCCCAAATACTCCTTGACACTCCTCCAGAGGACATTGTCTCCCCTATTTACCACGTTGTCTCCCCAAGAGACCACTTGGCACACCAAAAAGACCACCGTTGCTCTCCAGTACAAGATCTTCTTTCCCACCGGTTCCCACTTTTCTCCCCCAGCTATGTCATTTCCTCCCAGAAATGCCACTTTTCCCTTGGAAATTTCACCTTCTCTTCCAAAAAGAGGAGATTTGCTCCCAGAAATACCCCTTCTCTTACAACTGCCACACGCTTTCTCCCCAAAAAGCCTCCATGACAATGCCAAATGGGACACTTGCAGCCAAGAAGAGGACACCTTCTCTCAGAAAGACCACTTTTCTCCCCAAGAGAGGAGATTTTCTCCCAATTGGATGACATTTGCTGTAAGAAAGACCCGTTTTCTTCCCTCAAGAGGACATTGTCTTTCCCACTGAGGACATTTTCTCCCAGAAGTGCCGCTACTCTGTGAAACACCTCCATTTCCTCCCAAATCTACTCCATGACACGCCTCAGGATGACACTTACTCCCCGATTTGGGGCATTTTCTCCCAGAAATACCACTTCTCTCCCAAAGGGATGGCCTTTTCCCTCTCTAGCATCTGTTTCCTCACCAATACCTGGCATTTTCTCCCAGAAACACCAGCTTTCTCACAGATACATCACCTTCCCCCCCCCACATCAGACCTCTTCTCCCAGAAATACCAGGACTCTGCTGAATATTTCCCATTTCCTCCGGAACATACAGCATTACACTCCGCAAGAGGACAGTTTCTTTCAGAAACGTGGCATTTTATCACAGATACACCATTTTTATGCCCAGTAGAGCTCCTTTTCTCCCAGAAATAGCACTGCTCTTAGGAAGAGCTCCCATTTTCTAACCAAAATGCTGCTTTACACTCCTCAAGATCACACTTACCCCCATCAAGATGGCAGTGTCACAGAAATACCAGCTTCTGCCCCCAAAATGGGACTTTGGCTCTCCAAAACAAGACATTTTCTCCCAGAAATACCAGGACTCTTAGAAATACCTCACGTTTCATCTCAAGAATACTGCTTTCCACTCCTCAAGATCACACTGACTCCCATCACAATGGCCTTTTCTCCCACATACACCAGCTTTCTCCCAAATACACGACATTTTCTCCCACATACACCCGTTTTCTCCCAAAGATGGGACATATTCTCCCAGAAATGCCAGCTTATTCTTTAAAAAACGGCCTTTTTTCCCCAAAATACCAGCTTTCTCACAAACACCTGTCATTTTCCAACCAAGTCTGCTACTATCTCCCAGAAACAGCCGGTTTCCGAGAAATACCTGACGTTTGCTCTCCCAAATACTACTTGACACTCCTCCAGAGGACATTGTCTCCCCTATTTACCACGTTGTCTCCCCAAGAGACCACTTGGCACACCAAAAAGACCACCGTTGCTCTCCAGTACAAGATCTTCTTTCCCACCGGTTCCCACTTTTCTCCCCCAGCTATGTCATTTCCTCCCAGAAATGCCACTTTTCCCTTGGAAATTTCACCTTCTCTTCCAAAAAGAGGAGATTTGCTCCCAGAAATACCCCTTCTCTTACAACTGCCACACGCTTTCTCCCCAAAAAGCCTCCATGACAATGCCAAATGGGACACTTGCAGCCAAGAAGAGGACACCTTCTCTCAGAAAGACCACTTTTCTCCCCAAGAGAGGAGATTTTCTCCCAATTGGATGACATTTGCTGTAAGAAAGACCTGTTTTCTTCCCTCAAGAGGACATTGTCTTTCCCACTGAGGACATTTTCTCCCAGAAGTGCCGCTACTCTGTGAAACACCTCCATTTCCTCCCAAATCTACTCCATGACACGCCTCAGGATGACACTTACTCCCCGATTTGGGGCATTTTCTCCCAGAAATACCACTTCTCTCCCAAAGGGATGGCCTTTTCCCTCTCTAGCATCTGTTTCCTCACCAATACCTGGCATTTTCTCCCAGAAACACCAGCTTTCTCACAGATACATCACCTTCCCCCCCACATCAGACCTCTTCTCCCAGAAATACCAGGACTCTGCTGAATATTTCCCATTTCCTCCGGAACATACAGCATTACACTCCGCAAGAGGACAGTTTCTTTCAGAAATGTGGCATTTTATCACAGATACACCATTTTTATGCCCAGTAGAGCTCCTTTTCTCCCAGAAATAGCACTGCTCTTAGGAAGAGCTCCCATTTTCTAACCAAAATGCTGCTTTACACTCCTCAAGATCACACTTACCCCCATCAAGATGGCAGTGTCACAGAAATACCAGCTTCTGCCCCCAAAATGGGACTTTGGCTCTCCAAAACAAGACATTTTCTCCCAGAAATACCAGGACTCTTAGAAATACCTCACGTTTCATCTCAAGAATACTGCTTTCCACTCCTCAAGATCACACTGACTCCCATCACAATGGCCTTTTCTCCCACATACACCAGCTTTCTCCCAAATACACGACATTTTCTCCCACATACACCCGTTTTCTCCCAAAGATGGGACATATTCTCCCAGAAATGCCAGCTTATTCTTTAAAAAACGGCCTTTTTTTCCCAAAATACCAGCTTTCTCACAAACACCTGTCATTTTCCAACCAAGTCTGCTACTATCTCCCAGAAACAGCCGGTTTCCGAGAAATACCTGACGTTTGCTCTCCCAAATACTACTTGACACTCCTCCAGAGGACATTGTCTCCCCTATTTACCACGTTGTCTCCCCAAGAGACCACTTGGCACACCAAAAAGACCACCGTTGCTCTCCAGTACAAGATCTTCTTTCCCACCGGTTCCCACTTTTCTCCCCCAGCTATGTCATTTCCTCCCAGAAATGCCACTTTTCCCTTGGAAATTTCACCTTCTCTTCCAAAAAGAGGAGATTTGCTCCCAGAAATACCCCTTCTCTTACAACTGCCACACGCTTTCTCCCCAAAAAGCCTCCATGACAATGCCAAATGGGACACTTGCAGCCAAGAAGAGGACACCTTCTCTCAGAAAGACCACTTTTCTCCCCAAGAGAGGAGATTTTCTCCCAATTGGATGACATTTGCTGTAAGAAAGACCCGTTTTCTTCCCTCAAGAGGACATTGTCTTTCCCACTGAGGACATTTTCTCCCAGAAGTGCCGCTACTCTGTGAAACACCTCCATTTCCTCCCAAATCTACTCCATGACACGCCTCAGGATGACACTTACTCCCCGATTTGGGGCATTTTCTCCCAGAAATACCACTTCTCTCCCAAAGGGATGGCCTTTTCCCTCTCTAGCATCTGTTTCCTCACCAATACCTGGCATTTTCTCCCAGAAACACCAGCTTTCTCACAGATACATCACCTTCCCCCCCCCACATCAGACCTCTTCTCCCAGAAATACCAGGACTCTGCTGAATATTTCCCATTTCCTCCGGAACATACAGCATTACACTCCGCAAGAGGACAGTTTCTTTCAGAAACGTGGCATTTTATCACAGATACACCATTTTTATGCCCAGTAGAGCTCCTTTTCTCCCAGAAATAGCACTGCTCTTAGGAAGAGCTCCCATTTTCTAACCAAAATGCTGCTTTACACTCCTCAAGATCACACTTACCCCCATCAAGATGGCAGTGTCACAGAAATACCAGCTTCTGCCCCCAAAATGGGACTTTGGCTCTCCAAAACAAGACATTTTCTCCCAGAAATACCAGGACTCTTAGAAATACCTCACGTTTCATCTCAAGAATACTGCTTTCCACTCCTCAAGATCACACTGACTCCCATCACAATGGCCTTTTCTCCCACATACACCAGCTTTCTCCCAAATACACGACATTTTCTCCCACATACACCCGTTTTCTCCCAAAGATGGGACATATTCTCCCAGAAATGCCAGCTTATTCTTTAAAAAACGGCCTTTTTTTCCCAAAATACCAGCTTTCTCACAAACACCTGTCATTTTCCAACCAAGTCTGCTACTATCTCCCAGAAACAGCCGGTTTCCGAGAAATACCTGACGTTTGCTCTCCCAAATACTACTTGACACTCCTCCAGAGGACATTGTCTCCCCTATTTACCACGTTGTCTCCCCAAGAGACCACTTGGCACACCAAAAAGACCACCGTTGCTCTCCAGTACAAGATCTTCTTTCCCACCGGTTCCCACTTTTCTCCCCCAGCTATGTCATTTCCTCCCAGAAATGCCACTTTTCCCTTGGAAATTTCACCTTCTCTTCCAAAAAGAGGAGATTTGCTCCCAGAAATACCCCTTCTCTTACAACTGCCACACGCTTTCTCCCCAAAAAGCCTCCATGACAATGCCAAATGGGACACTTGCAGCCAAGAAGAGGACACCTTCTCTCAGAAAGACCACTTTTCTCCCCAAGAGAGGAGATTTTCTCCCAATTGGATGACATTTGCTGTAAGAAAGACCCGTTTTCTTCCCTCAAGAGGACATTGTCTTTCCCACTGAGGACATTTTCTCCCAGAAGTGCCGCTACTCTGTGAAACACCTCCATTTCCTCCCAAATCTACTCCATGACACGCCTCAGGATGACACTTACTCCCCGATTTGGGGCATTTTCTCCCAGAAATACCACTTCTCTCCCAAAGGGATGGCCTTTTCCCTCTCTAGCATCTGTTTCCTCACCAATACCTGGCATTTTCTCCCAGAAACACCAGCTTTCTCACAGATACATCACCTTCCCCCCCCCACATCAGACCTCTTCTCCCAGAAATACCAGGACTCTGCTGAATATTTCCCATTTCCTCCGGAACATACAGCATTACACTCCGCAAGAGGACAGTTTCTTTCAGAAATGTGGCATTTTATCACAGATACACCATTTTTATGCCCAGTAGAGCTCCTTTTCTCCCAGAAATAGCACTGCTCTTAGGAAGAGCTCCCATTTTCTAACCAAAATGCTGCTTTACACTCCTCAAGATCACACTTACCCCCATCAAGATGGCAGTGTCACAGAAATACCAGCTTCTGCCCCCAAAATGGGACTTTGGCTCTCCAAAACAAGACATTTTCTCCCAGAAATACCAGGACTCTTAGAAATACCTCACGTTTCATCTCAAGAATACTGCTTTCCACTCCTCAAGATCACACTGACTCCCATCACAATGGCCTTTTCTCCCACATACACCAGCTTTCTCCCAAATACACGACATTTTCTCCCACATACACCCGTTTTCTCCCAAAGATGGGACATATTCTCCCAGAAATGCCAGCTTATTCTTTAAAAAACGGCCTTTTTTCCCCAAAATACCAGCTTTCTCACAAACACCTGTCATTTTCCAACCAAGTCTGCTACTATCTCCCAGAAACAGCCGGTTTCCGAGAAATACCTGACGTTTGCTCTCCCAAATACTACTTGACACTCCTCCAGAGGACATTGTCTCCCCTATTTACCACGTTGTCTCCCCAAGAGACCACTTGGCACACCAAAAAGACCACCGTTGCTCTCCAGTACAAGATCTTCTTTCCCACCGGTTCCCACTTTTCTCCCCCAGCTATGTCATTTCCTCCTAGAAATGCCTTTTCCCTTGGAAATTTCACCTTCTCTTCCAAAAAGAGGAGATTTGCTCCCAGAAATACCCCTTCTCTTACAACTGCCACACGCTTTCTCCCCAAAAAGCCTCCATGACAATGCCAAATGGGACACTTGCAGCCAAGAAGAGGACACCTTCTCTCAGAAAGACCACTTTTCTCCCCAAGAGAGGAGATTTTCTCCCAATTGGATGACATTTGCTGTAAGAAAGACCCGTTTTCTTCCCTCAAGAGGACATTGTCTTTCCCACTGAGGACATTTTCTCCCAGAAGTGCCGCTACTCTGTGAAACACCTCCATTTCCTCCCAAATCTACTCCATGACACGCCTCAGGATGACACTTACTCCCCGATTTGGGGCATTTTCTCCCAGAAATACCACTTCTCTCCCAAAGGGATGGCCTTTTCCCTCTCTAGCATCTGTTTCCTCACCAATACCTGGCATTTTCTCCCAGAAACACCAGCTCTCTCACAGATACATCACCTTCCCCCCCCCACATCAGACCTCTTCTCCCAGAAATATGGCATTTGATCACAGACATACTCTTTCAAGGTAATACCAGGTTTCATAAAAATACCTCATTATTTCTCCATGAAGTTCGTTAGCAAGATGACACTTTCACCCTAAATAGGAGATTTTCTCTCAGAAATGCATGCTTCCCCCTCACAGAACGGCATCTTCTCCCTAAATTAGGACATTATCTCCCCGAAATACCACATTTCTCCAATCCAATGACATTATCTCTACGGAGAGTTTGCAGTTGCTGCCCGTTAAATCGCTTTTCTCCCCGAATACCACTTTCAGACTTCAACAGCGGTCTTGTCGGATGCCGAGAAAGGGCGACATCAGCCGGATGCTTTTCTCGGACGAGCGGCTTCTTCTGCGCACATCCCAAAGGAGTGGTTCTGACTTCTCCTTGTGTCCATGCATTCTGCACTACGCTTCTCTCTCATTCTTAACCCTTGATTCCTAGGGACATTTCGTTTTTCTCTGTTTTTCCGATGCTACACTTCAGCATTCTGTGACGAACATAGTAGAAGGGAAAAGCCCCTCTAATAAGGCAGCTAGAAGTTCCAGGAGAGACACACGTTGTGCTTTCAGAGAGGACGTTACAGAAAGTCGAGAGATGTGGATTCTTTCCTGCGGAGAAAAAAAACCCTGTTTTCAGGAAATGCAGTATTCTGAAATCGCACGTTCTCGGCATAGCAATTTCGCTATTTCGCTCTCGTGGGTGGACAGCGCCACTCTCTGTTAACCGCTTCGGAGAGTTTGCAGTTGCTGGCCGAGAAATCGCGGTTCTCCCCGAATGCCGCTTTGTGCCTTCAGCAGCGAAAGAACGACTTCAGCCGGATGCTTTTCTCGGACGAGCGGCTTCTTCTTCAGGCAACGCGTGAATAATGCATACTGCATTTCCTGAAAACAGGGGGTTTTTTCTCCGCAGGAAAGAATCCACATCTCTCGACTTTCTGTAACGTCCTCTCTGAAAGCACAACGTGTGTCGCTCCTGGAACTTCTAGCTGCCTTATTAGAGGGGCTTTTCCCTTCCACTCTGTTCGTCACAGAATGCTGAAGTGTAGCATCGGAAAAACAGAGAAAAACGAAATGTCCCTAGGAATCAACGGAAAGGCATAAGAATGAGAGAGAAGCGTAGTGCAGAATGCATGGACACAAGGAGAAGACAAGAACCGCTCCTTTGCGATGTGCGCAGAAGAAGCCGCTCGTCCGAGAAAAGCATCCGGCTGAAGTCGCACTTTCTCGGCATGCGAGAGAGACGAGACCGCTGCTGAAGGCACACAGCGGCATTCAGGGAGAACCGCGATTTCTCGGCCAGCAACTGCAAACTCACCGAAGCGGTTAACAGAGAGTGGCGCCGTCCACCCACGAGAGCGAAATAGCGAAATTGCTATGCCGAGAACGTGCGATTTCAGAATACTGCATTTCCTGAAAACAGGGGGTTTTTTCTCCGCAGGAAAGAATCCACATCTCTCGACTTTCTGTAACGTCCTCTCTGAAAGCACAACGTGTGTCGCTCCTGGAACTTCTAGCTGCCTTATTAGAGGGGCTTTTCCCTTCCACTCTGTTCGTCACAGAATGCTGAAGTGTAGCATCGGAAAAACAGAGAAAAACGAAATGTCCCTAGGAATCAACGGTTAAGAATGAGAGAGAAGCGTAGTGCAGAATGCATGGACACAAGGAGAAGACAAGAACCGCTCCTTTGCGATGTGCGCAGAAGAAGCCGCTCGTCCGAGAAAAGCATCCGGCTGAAGTCGCTCTTTCTCGGCATGCGAGAGAGACGAGACCGCTGTTGAAGTCTGAAAGTGGTATTCGGGGAGAAAAGCGATTTAACGGCCAGCAACTGCAAACTCTCCGAAGCGGTTAACAGAGAGTGGCGCCGTCCACCCACGAGAGCGAAATAGCGAAATTGCTATGCCGAGAACGTGCGACTTCAGAATACTGCATTTCCTGAAAACAGGGGGTTTTTTCTCCGCAGGAAAGAATCCACATCTCTCGACTTTCTGTAACGTCCTCTCTGAAAGCACAACGTGTGTCGCTCCTGGAACTTCTAGCTGCCTTATTAGAGGGGCTTTTCCCTTCCACTCTGTTCGTCACAGAATGCTGAAGTGTAGCATCGGAAAAACAGAGAAAAACGAAATGTCCCTAGGAATCAACGGTTAAGAATGAGAGAGAAGCGTAGTGCAGAATGCATGGACACAAGGAGAAGACAAGAACCGCTCCTTTGCGATGTGCGCAGAAGAAGCCGCTCGTCCGAGAAAAGCATCCGGCTGAAGTCGCTCTTTCTCGGCATGCGAGAGAGACGAGACCGCTGTTGAAGTCTGAAAGTGGTATTCGGGGAGAAAAGCGATTTAACGGCCAGCAACTGCAAACTCTCCGAAGCGGTTAACAGAGAGTGGCGCCGTCCACCCACGAGAGCGAAATAGCGAAATTGCTATGCCGAGAACGTGCGATTTCAGAATACTGCATTTCCTGAAAACAGGGGGTTTTTTCTCCGCAGGAAAGAATCCACATCTCTCGACTTTCTGTAACGTCCTCTCTGAAAGCACAACGTGTGTCGCTCCTGGAACTTCTAGCTGCCTTATTAGAGGGGCTTTTCCCTTCCACTCTGTTCGTCACAGAATGCTGAAGTGTAGCATCGGAAAAACAGAGAAAAACGAAATGTCCCTAGGAATCAACGGTTAAGAATGAGAGAGAAGCGTAGTGCAGAATGCATGGACACAAGGAGAAGACAAGAACCGCTCCTTTGCGATGTGCGCAGAAGAAGCCGCTCGTCCGAGAAAAGCATCCGGCTGAAGTCGCTCTTTCTCGGCATGCGAGAGAGACGAGACCGCTGTTGAAGTCTGAAAGTGGTATTCGGGGAGAAAAGCGATTTAACGGCCAGCAACTGCAAACTCTCCGAAGCGGTTAACAGAGAGTGGCGCTGTCCACCCACGAGAGCGAAATAGCGAAATTGCTATGCCGAGAACGTGCGATTTCAGAATACTGCATTTCCTGAAAACAGGGGGTTTTTTCTCCGCAGGAAAGAATCCACATCTCTCGACTTTCTGTAACGTCCTCTCTGAAAGCACAACGTGTGTCTCTCCTGGAACTTCTAGCTGCCTTATTAGAGGGGCTTTTCCCTTCCACTCTGTTCGTCACAGAATGCTGAAGTGTAGCATCGGAAAAACAGAGAAAAACGAAATGTCCCTAGGAATCAACGGTTAAGAATGAGAGAGAAGCGTAGTGCAGAATGCATGGACACAAGGAGAAGACAAGAACCGCTCCTTTGCGATGTGCGCAGAAGAAGCCGCTCGTCCGAGAAAAGCATCCGGCTGAAGTCGCTCTTTCTCGGCATGCGAGAGAGACGAGACCGCTGCTGAAGGCACACAGCGGCATTCAGGGAGAACCGCGATTTCTCGGCCAGCAACTGCAAACTCACCGAAGCGGTTAACAGAGAGTGGCGCCGTCCACCCACGAGAGCGAAATAGCGAAATTGCTATGCCGAGAACGTGCGATTTCAGAATACTGCATTTCCTGAAAACAGGGGGTTTTTTCTCCGCAGGAAAGAATCCACATCTCTCGACTTTCTGTAACGTCCTCTCTGAAAGCACAACGTGTGTCGCTCCTGGAACTTCTAGCTGCCTTATTAGAGGGGCTTTTCCCTTCCACTCTGTTCGTCACAGAATGCTGAAGTGTAGCATCGGAAAAACAGAGAAAAACGAAATGTCCCTAGGAATCAACGGTTAAGAATGAGAGAGAAGCGTAGTGCAGAATGCATGGACACAAGGAGAAGACAAGAACCGCTCCTTTGCGATGTGCGCAGAAGAAGCCGCTCGTCCGAGAAAAGCATCCGGCTGAAGTCGCTCTTTCTCGGCATGCGAGAGAGACGAGACCGCTGTTGAAGTCTGAAAGTGGTATTCGGGGAGAAAAGCGATTTAACGGCCAGCAACTGCAAACTCTCCGAAGCGGTTAACAGAGAGTGGCGCCGTCCACCCACGAGAGCGAAATAGCGAAATTGCTATGCCGAGAACGTGCGATTTCAGAATACTGCATTTCCTGAAAACAGGGGGTTTTTTCTCCGCAGGAAAGAATCCACATCTCTCGACTTTCTGTAACGTCCTCTCTGAAAGCACAACGTGTGTCGCTCCTGGAACTTCTAGCTGCCTTATTAGAGGGGCTTTTCCCTTCCACTCTGTTCGTCACAGAATGCTGAAGTGTAGCATCGGAAAAACAGAGAAAAACGAAATGTCCCTAGGAATCAACGGTTAAGAATGAGAGAGAAGCGTAGTGCAGAATGCATGGACACAAGGAGAAGACAAGAACCGCTCCTTTGCGATGTGCGCAGAAGAAGCCGCTCGTCCGAGAAAAGCATCCGGCTGAAGTCGCTCTTTCTCGGCATGCGAGAGAGACGAGACCGCTGTTGAAGTCTGAAAGTGGTATTCGGGGAGAAAAGCGATTTAACGGCCAGCAACTGCAAACTCTCCGAAGCGGTTAACAGAGAGTGGCGCCGTCCACCCACGAGAGCGAAATAGCGAAATTGCTATGCCGAGAACGTGCGATTTCAGAATACTGCATTTCCTGAAAACAGGGGGTTTTTTCTCCGCAGGAAAGAATCCACATCTCTCGACTTTCTGTAACGTCCTCTCTGAAAGCACAACGTGTGTCGCTCCTGGAACTTCTAGCTGCCTTATTAGAGGGGCTTTTCCCTTCCACTCTGTTCGTCACAGAATGCTGAAGTGTAGCATCGGAAAAACAGAGAAAAACGAAATGTCCCTAGGAATCAACGGTTAAGAATGAGAGAGAAGCGTAGTGCAGAATGCATGGACACAAGGAGAAGACAAGAACCGCTCCTTTGCGATGTGCGCAGAAGAAGCCGCTCGTCCGAGAAAAGCATCCGGCTGAAGTCGCTCTTTCTCGGCATGCGAGAGAGACGAGACCGCTGTTGAAGTCTGAAAGTGGTATTCGGGGAGAAAAGCGATTTAACGGCCAGCAACTGCAAACTCTCCGAAGCGGTTAACAGAGAGTGGCGCCGTCCACCCACGAGAGCGAAATAGCGAAATTGCTATGCCGAGAACGTGCGATTTCAGAATACTGCATTTCCTGAAAACAGGGGGTTTTTTCTCCGCAGGAAAGAATCCACATCTCTCGACTTTCTGTAACGTCCTCTCTGAAAGCACAACGTGTGTCGCTCCTGGAACTTCTAGCTGCCTTATTAGAGGGGCTTTTCCCTTCCACTCTGTTCGTCACAGAATGCTGAAGTGTAGCATCGGAAAAACAGAGAAAAACGAAATGTCCCTAGGAATCAACGGAAAGGCATAAGAATGAGAGAGAAGCGTAGTGCAGAATGCATGGACACAAGGAGAAGACAAGAACCGCTCCTTTGCGATGTGCGCAGAAGAAGCCGCTCGTCCGAGAAAAGCATCCGGCTGAAGTCGCTCTTTCTCGGCATGCGAGAGAGACGAGACCGCTGCTGAAGGCACACAGCGGCATTCGGGGAGAACCGCGATTTCTCGGCCAGCAACTGCAAACTCTCCGAAGCGGTTAACAGAGAGTGGCGCCGTCCACCCACGAGAGCGAAATAGCGAAATTGCTATGCCGAGAACGTGCGATTTCAGAATACTGCATTTCCTGAAAACAGGGGGTTTTTTCTCCGCAGGAAAGAATCCACATCTCTCGACTTTCTGTAACGTCCTCTCTGAAAGCACAACGTGTGTCGCTCCTGGAACTTCTAGCTGCCTTATTAGAGGGGCTTTTCCCTTCCACTCTGTTCGTCACAGAATGCTGAAGTGTAGCATCGGAAAAACAGAGAAAAACGAAATGTCCCTAGGAATCAACGGTTAAGAATGAGAGAGAAGCGTAGTGCAGAATGCATGGACACAAGGAGAAGACAAGAACCGCTCCTTTGCGATGTGCGCAGAAGAAGCCGCTCGTCCGAGAAAAGCATCCGGCTGAAGTCGCTCTTTCTCGGCATGCGAGAGAGACGAGACCGCTGTTGAAGTCTGAAAGTGGTATTCGGGGAGAAAAGCGATTTAACGGCCAGCAACTGCAAACTCTCCGAAGCGGTTAACAGAGAGTGGCGCTGTCCACCCACGAGAGCGAAATAGCGAAATTGCTATGCCGAGAACGTGCGATTTCAGAATACTGCATTTCCTGAAAACAGGGGGTTTTTTCTCCGCAGGAAAGAATCCACATCTCTCGACTTTCTGTAACGTCCTCTCTGAAAGCACAACGTGTGTCTCTCCTGGAACTTCTAGCTGCCTTATTAGAGGGGCTTTTCCCTTCCACTCTGTTCGTCACAGAATGCTGAAGTGTAGCATCGGAAAAACAGAGAAAAACGAAATGTCCCTAGGAATCAACGGTTAAGAATGAGAGAGAAGCGTAGTGCAGAATGCATGGACACAAGGAGAAGACAAGAACCGCTCCTTTGCGATGTGCGCAGAAGAAGCCGCTCGTCCGAGAAAAGCATCCGGCTGAAGTCGCTCTTTCTCGGCATGCGAGAGAGACGAGACCGCTGCTGAAGGCACACAGCGGCATTCGGGGAGAACCGCGATTTCTCGGCCAGCAACTGCAAACTCTCCGAAGCGGTTAACTGAGAGTGGCGCCGTCCACCCACGAGAGCGAAATAGCGAAATTGCTATGCCGAGAACGTGCGATTTCAGAATACTGCATTTCCTGAAAACAGGGGGTTTTTTCTCCGCAGGAAAGAATCCACATCTCTCGACTTTCTGTAACGTCCTCTCTGAAAGCACAACGTGTGTCGCTCCTGGAACTTCTAGCTGCCTTATTAGAGGGGCTTTTCCCTTCCACTCTGTTCGTCACAGAATGCTGAAGTGTAGCATCGGAAAAACAGAGAAAAACGAAATGTCCCTAGGAATCAACGGAAAGGCATAAGAATGAGAGAGAAGCGTAGTGCAGAATGCATGGACACAAGGAGAAGACAAGAACCGCTCCTTTGCGATGTGCGCAGAAGAAGCCGCTCGTCCGAGAAAAGCATCCGGCTGAAGTCGCTCTTTCTCGGCATGCGAGAGAGACGAGACCGCTGCTGAAGGCACACAGCGGCATTCGGGGAGAACTGCGATTTCTCGGCCAGCAACTGCAAACTCTCCGAAGCGGTTAACTGAGAGTGGCGCCGTCCACCCACGAGAGCGAAATAGCGAAATTGCTATGCCGAGAACGTGCGATTTCAGAATACTGCATTTCCTGAAAACAGGGGGTTTTTTCTCCGCAGGAAAGAATCCACATCTCTCGACTTTCTGTAACGTCCTCTCTGAAAGCACAACGTGTGTCGCTCCTGGAACTTCTAGCTGCCTTATTAGAGGGGCTTTTCCCTTCCACTCTGTTCGTCACAGAATGCTGAAGTGTAGCATCGGAAAAACAGAGAAAAACGAAATGTCCCTAGGAATCAACGGTTAAGAATGAGAGAGAAGCGTAGTGCAGAATGCATGGACACAAGGAGAAGACAAGAACCGCTCCTTTGCGATGTGCGCAGAAGAAGCCGCTCGTCCGAGAAAAGCATCCGGCTGAAGTCGCTCTTTCTCGGCATGCGAGAGAGACGAGACCGCTGTTGAAGTCTGAAAGTGGTATTCGGGGAGAAAAGCGATTTAACGGCCAGCAACTGCAAACTCTCCGAAGCGGTTAACAGAGAGTGGCGCCGTCCACCCACGAGAGCGAAATAGCGAAATTGCTATGCCGAGAACGTGCGATTTCAGAATACTGCATTTCCTGAAAACAGGGGGTTTTTTCTCCGCAGGAAAGAATCCACATCTCTCGACTTTCTGTAACGTCCTCTCTGAAAGCACAACGTGTGTCGCTCCTGGAACTTCTAGCTGCCTTATTAGAGGGGCTTTTCCCTTCCACTCTGTTCGTCACAGAATGCTGAAGTGTAGCATCGGAAAAACAGAGAAAAACGAAATGTCCCTAGGAATCAACGGTTAAGAATGAGAGAGAAGCGTAGTGCAGAATGCATGGACACAAGGAGAAGACAAGAACCGCTCCTTTGCGATGTGCGCAGAAGAAGCCGCTCGTCCGAGAAAAGCATCCGGCTGAAGTCGCTCTTTCTCGGCATGCGAGAGAGACGAGACCGCTGTTGAAGTCTGAAAGTGGTATTCGGGGAGAAAAGCGATTTAACGGCCAGCAACTGCAAACTCTCCGAAGCGGTTAACAGAGAGTGGCGCTGTCCACCCACGAGAGCGAAATAGCGAAATTGCTATGCCGAGAACGTGCGATTTCAGAATACTGCATTTCCTGAAAACAGGGGGTTTTTTCTCCGCAGGAAAGAATCCACATCTCTCGACTTTCTGTAACGTCCTCTCTGAAAGCACAACGTGTGTCGCTCCTGGAACTTCTAGCTGCCTTATTAGAGGGGCTTTTCCCTTCACCTCTGTTCGTCACAGAATGCTGAAGTGTAGCATCGGAAAAACAGAGAAAAACGAAATGTCCCTAGGAATCAACGGAAAGGCATAAGAATGAGAGAGAAGCGTAGTGCAGAATGCATGGACACAAGGAGAAGACAAGAACCGCTCCTTTGCGATGTGCGCAGAAGAAGCCGCTCGTCCGAGAAAAGCATCCGGCTGAAGTCGCTCTTTCTCGGCATGCGAGAGAGACGAGCCGCTGCTGAAGGCACACAGCGGCATTCGGGGAGAACCGCGATTTCTCGGCCAGCAACTGCAAACTCTCCGAAGCGGTTAACAGAGAGTGGCGCCGTCCACCCACGAGAGCGAAATAGCGAAATTGCTATGCCGAGAACGTGCGATTTCAGAATACTGCATTTCCTGAAAACAGGGGGTTTTTTCTCCGCAGGAAAGAATCCACATCTCTCGACTTTCTGTAACGTCCTCTCTGAAAGCACAACGTGTGTCTCTCCTGGAACTTCTAGCTGCCTTATTAGAGGGGCTTTTCCCTTCCACTCTGTTCGTCACAGAATGCTGAAGTGTAGCATCGGAAAAACAGAGAAAAACGAAATGTCCCTAGGAATCAACGGAAAGGCATAAGAATGAGAGAGAAGCGTAGTGCAGAATGCATGGACACAAGGAGAAGACAAGAACCGCTCCTTTGCGATGTGCGCAGAAGAAGCCGCTCGTCCGAGAAAAGCATCCGGCTGAAGTCGCTCTTTCTCGGCATGCGAGAGAGACGAGACCGCTGCTGAAGGCACAAAGCGGCATTCGGGGAGAACCGCGATTTAACGGCCAGCAACTGCAAACTCTCCGAAGCGGTTAACAGAGAGTGGCGCTGTCCACCCACGAGAGCGAAATAGCGAAATTGCTATGCCGAGAACGTGCGATTTCAGAATACTGCATTTCCTGAAAACAGGGGGTTTTTTCTCCGCAGGAAAGAATCCACATCTCTCGACTTTCTGTAACGTCCTCTCTGAAAGCACAACGTGTGTCTCTCCTGGAACTTCTAGCTGCCTTATTAGAGGGGCTTTTCCCTTCTACTATGTTCGTCACAGAATGCTGAAGTGTAGCATCGGAAAAACAGAGAAAAACGAAATGTCCCTAGGAATAAACGGAAAGGCATAAGAATGAGAGAGAAGCGTAGTGCAGAATGCATGGACACAAGGAGAAGACAAGAACCGCTCCTTTGCGATGTGCGCAGAAGAAGCCGCTCGTCCGAGAAAAGCATCCGGCTGAAGTCGCTCTTTCTCGGCATGCGAGAGAGACGAGACCGCTGCTGAAGGCACACAGCGGCATTCGGGGAGAACCGCGATTTCTCGGCCAGCAACTGCAAACTCTCCGAAGCGGTTAACAGAGAGTGGCGCCGTCCACCCACGAGAGCGAAATAGCGAAATTGCTATGCCGAGAACGTGCGATTTCAGAATACTGCATTTCCTGAAAACAGGGGGTTTTTTCTCCGCAGGAAAGAATCCACATCTCTCGACTTTCTGTAACGTCCTCTCTGAAAGCACAACGTGTGTCGCTCCTGGAACTTCTAGCTGCCTTATTAGAGGGGCTTTTCCCTTCCACTCTGTTCGTCACAGAATGCTGAAGTGTAGCATCGGAAAAACAGAGAAAAACGAAATGTCCCTAGGAATCAACGGAAAGGCATAAGAATGAGAGAGAAGCGTAGTGCAGAATGCATGGACACAAGGAGAAGACAAGAACCGCTCCTTTGCGATGTGCGCAGAAGAAGCCGCTCGTCCGAGAAAAGCATCCGGCTGAAGTCGCTCTTTCTCGGCATGCGAGAGAGACGAGACCGCTGTTGAAGTCTGAAAGTGGTATTCGGGGAGAAAAGCGATTTAACGGCCAGCAACTGCAAACTCTCCGAAGCGGTTAACAGAGAGTGGCGCCGTCCACCCACGAGAGCGAAATAGCGAAATTGCTATGCCGAGAACGTGCGATTTCAGAATACTGCATTTCCTGAAAACAGGGGGTTTTTTCTCCGCAGGAAAGAATCCACATCTCTCGACTTTCTGTAACGTCCTCTCTGAAAGCACAACGTGTGTCGCTCCTGGAACTTCTAGCTGCCTTATTAGAGGGGCTTTTCCCTTCCACTCTGTTCGTCACAGAATGCTGAAGTGTAGCATCGGAAAAACAGAGAAAAACGAAATGTCCCTAGGAATCAACGGTTAAGAATGAGAGAGAAGCGTAGTGCAGAATGCATGGACACAAGGAGAAGACAAGAACCGCTCCTTTGCGATGTGCGCAGAAGAAGCCGCTCGTCCGAGAAAAGCATCCGGCTGAAGTCGCTCTTTCTCGGCATGCGAGAGAGACGAGACCGCTGTTGAAGTCTGAAAGTGGTATTCGGGGAGAAAAGCGATTTAACGGCCAGCAACTGCAAACTCTCCGAAGCGGTTAACAGAGAGTGGCGCTGTCCACCCACGAGAGCGAAATAGCGAAATTGCTATGCCGAGAACGTGCGATTTCAGAATACTGCATTTCCTGAAAACAGGGGGTTTTTTCTCCGCAGGAAAGAATCCACATCTCTCGACTTTCTGTAACGTCCTCTCTGAAAGCACAACGTGTGTCGCTCCTGGAACTTCTAGCTGCCTTATTAGAGGGGCTTTTCCCTTCACCTCTGTTCGTCACAGAATGCTGAAGTGTAGCATCGGAAAAACAGAGAAAAACGAAATGTCCCTAGGAATCAACGGAAAGGCATAAGAATGAGAGAGAAGCGTAGTGCAGAATGCATGGACACAAGGAGAAGACAAGAACCGCTCCTTTGCGATGTGCGCAGAAGAAGCCGCTCGTCCGAGAAAAGCATCCGGCTGAAGTCGCTCTTTCTCGGCATGCGAGAGAGACGAGCCGCTGCTGAAGGCACACAGCGGCATTCGGGGAGAACCGCGATTTCTCGGCCAGCAACTGCAAACTCTCCGAAGCGGTTAACAGAGAGTGGCGCCGTCCACCCACGAGAGCGAAATAGCGAAATTGCTATGCCGAGAACGTGCGATTTCAGAATACTGCATTTCCTGAAAACAGGGGGTTTTTTCTCCGCAGGAAAGAATCCACATCTCTCGACTTTCTGTAACGTCCTCTCTGAAAGCACAACGTGTGTCTCTCCTGGAACTTCTAGCTGCCTTATTAGAGGGGCTTTTCCCTTCCACTCTGTTCGTCACAGAATGCTGAAGTGTAGCATCGGAAAAACAGAGAAAAACGAAATGTCCCTAGGAATCAACGGAAAGGCATAAGAATGAGAGAGAAGCGTAGTGCAGAATGCATGGACACAAGGAGAAGACAAGAACCGCTCCTTTGCGATGTGCGCAGAAGAAGCCGCTCGTCCGAGAAAAGCATCCGGCTGAAGTCGCTCTTTCTCGGCATGCGAGAGAGACGAGACCGCTGCTGAAGGCACACAGCGGCATTCGGGGAGAACCGCGATTTAACGGCCAGCAACTGCAAACTCTCCGAAGCGGTTAACAGAGAGTGGCGCTGTCCACCCACGAGAGCGAAATAGCGAAATTGCTATGCCGAGAACGTGCGATTTCAGAATACTGCATTTCCTGAAAACAGGGGGTTTTTTCTCCGCAGGAAAGAATCCACATCTCTCGACTTTCTGTAACGTCCTCTCTGAAAGCACAACGTGTGTCGCTCCTGGAACTTCTAGCTGCCTTATTAGAGGGGCTTTTCCCTTCTACTATGTTCGTCACAGAATGCTGAAGTGTAGCATCGGAAAAACAGAGAAAAACGAAATGTCCCTAGGAATAAACGGAAAGGCATAAGAATGAGAGAGAAGCGTAGTGCAGAATGCATGGACACAAGGAGAAGACAAGAACCGCTCCTTTGCGATGTGCGCAGAAGAAGCCGCTCGTCCGAGAAAAGCATCCGGCTGAAGTCGCTCTTTCTCGGCATGCGAGAGAGACGAGACCGCTGCTGAAGGCACACAGCGGCATTCGGGGAGAACCGCGATTTCTCGGCCAGCAACTGCAAACTCTCCGAAGCGGTTAACAGAGAGTGGCGCCGTCCACCCACGAGAGCGAAATAGCGAAATTGCTATGCCGAGAACGTGCGATTTCAGAATACTGCATTTCCTGAAAACAGGGGGTTTTTTCTCCGCAGGAAAGAATCCACATCTCTCGACTTTCTGTAACGTCCTCTCTGAAAGCACAACGTGTGTCGCTCCTGGAACTTCTAGCTGCCTTATTAGAGGGGCTTTTCCCTTCCACTCTGTTCGTCACAGAATGCTGAAGTGTAGCATCGGAAAAACAGAGAAAAACGAAATGTCCCTAGGAATCAACGGAAAGGCATAAGAATGAGAGAGAAGCGTAGTGCAGAATGCATGGACACAAGGAGAAGACAAGAACCGCTCCTTTGCGATGTGCGCAGAAGAAGCCGCTCGTCCGAGAAAAGCATCCGGCTGAAGTCGCTCTTTCTCGGCATGCGAGAGAGACGAGACCGCTGCTGAAGGCACAAAGCGGCATTCGGGGAGAACCGCGATTTAACGGCCAGCAACTGCAAACTCTCCGAAGCGGTTAACAGAGAGTGGCGCTGTCCACCCACGAGAGCGAAATAGCGAAATTGCTATGCCGAGAACGTGCGATTTCAGAATACTGCATTTCCTGAAAACAGGGGGTTTTTTCTCCGCAGGAAAGAATCCACATCTCTCGACTTTCTGTAACGTCCTCTCTGAAAGCACAACGTGTGTCTCTCCTGGAACTTCTAGCTGCCTTATTAGAGGGGCTTTTCCCTTCTACTATGTTCGTCACAGAATGCTGAAGTGTAGCATCGGAAAAACAGAGAAAAACGAAATGTCCCTAGGAATAAACGGAAAGGCATAAGAATGAGAGAGAAGCGTAGTGCAGAATGCATGGACACAAGGAGAAGACAAGAACCGCTCCTTTGCGATGTGCGCAGAAGAAGCCGCTCGTCCGAGAAAAGCATCCGGCTGAAGTCGCTCTTTCTCGGCATGCGAGAGAGACGAGACCGCTGCTGAAGGCACACAGCGGCATTCGGGGAGAACCGCGATTTCTCGGCCAGCAACTGCAAACTCTCCGAAGCGGTTAACAGAGAGTGGCGCCGTCCACCCACGAGAGCGAAATAGCGAAATTGCTATGCCGAGAACGTGCGATTTCAGAATACTGCATTTCCTGAAAACAGGGGGTTTTTTCTCCGCAGGAAAGAATCCACATCTCTCGACTTTCTGTAACGTCCTCTCTGAAAGCACAACGTGTGTCGCTCCTGGAACTTCTAGCTGCCTTATTAGAGGGGCTTTTCCCTTCCACTCTGTTCGTCACAGAATGCTGAAGTGTAGCATCGGAAAAACAGAGAAAAACGAAATGTCCCTAGGAATCAACGGAAAGGCATAAGAATGAGAGAGAAGCGTAGTGCAGAATGCATGGACACAAGGAGAAGACAAGAACCGCTCCTTTGCGATGTGCGCAGAAGAAGCCGCTCGTCCGAGAAAAGCATCCGGCTGAAGTCGCTCTTTCTCGGCATGCGAGAGAGACGAGACCGCTGTTGAAGTCTGAAAGTGGTATTCGGGGAGAAAAGCGATTTAACGGCCAGCAACTGCAAACTCTCCGAAGCGGTTAACAGAGAGTGGCGCCGTCCACCCACGAGAGCGAAATAGCGAAATTGCTATGCCGAGAACGTGCGATTTCAGAATACTGCATTTCCTGAAAACAGGGGGTTTTTTCTCCGCAGGAAAGAATCCACATCTCTCGACTTTCTGTAACGTCCTCTCTGAAAGCACAACGTGTGTCGCTCCTGGAACTTCTAGCTGCCTTATTAGAGGGGCTTTTCCCTTCCACTCTGTTCGTCACAGAATGCTGAAGTGTAGCATCGGAAAAACAGAGAAAAACGAAATGTCCCTAGGAATCAACGGAAAGGCATAAGAATGAGAGAGAAGCGTAGTGCAGAATGCATGGACACAAGGAGAAGACAAGAACCGCTCCTTTGCGATGTGCGCAGAAGAAGCCGCTCGTCCGAGAAAAGCATCCGGCTGAAGTCGCTCTTTCTCGGCATGCGAGAGAGACGAGACCGCTGTTGAAGTCTGAAAGTGGTATTCGGGGAGAAAAGCGATTTAACGGCCAGCAACTGCAAACTCTCCGAAGCGGTTAACAGAGAGTGGCGCTGTCCACCCACGAGAGCGAAATAGCGAAATTGCTATGCCGAGAACGTGCGATTTCAGAATACTGCATTTCCTGAAAACAGGGGGTTTTTTCTCCGCAGGAAAGAATCCACATCTCTCGACTTTCTGTAACGTCCTCTCTGAAAGCACAACGTGTGTCTCTCCTGGAACTTCTAGCTGCCTTATTAGAGGGGCTTTTCCCTTCTACTATGTTCGTCACAGAATGCTGAAGTGTAGCATCGGAAAAACAGAGAAAAACGAAATGTCCCTCGGAATCAAGGGTTAAGAATGAGAGAGAAGCGTAGTGCAGAATGCATGGACACAAGGAGAAGTCAGAACCACTCCTTTGGGATGTGCGCAGAAGAAGCCGCTCGTCCGAGAAAAGCATCCGGCTGAAGTCGCCCTTTCTCGGCATCCGACAAGACCGCTGTTGAAGTCTGAAAGTGGTATTCGGGGAGAAAAGCGATTTAACGGGCAGCAACTGCAAACTCTCCGTAGAGATAATGTCATTGGATTGGAGAAATGTGGTATTTCGGGGAGATAATGTCCTAATTTGTGGAGAAGATGCCGTTCTGTGAGGGGGAAGCATACATTTCTGAGAGAAAATCTCCTATTTAGGGTGAAAGTGTCATCTTGCTAACGAACTTCATGGAGAAATAATGAGGTATTTTTATGAAACCTGGTATTACCTTGAAAGAGTATGTCTGTGATCAAATGCCATATTTCTGGGAGAAGAGGTCTGATGTGGGGGGGGGAAGGTGATGTATCTGTGAGAAAGCTGGTGTTTCTGGGAGAAAATGCCAGGTATTGGTGAGGAAACAGATGCTAGAGAGGGAAAAGGCCATCCCTTTGGGAGAGAAGTGGTATTTCTGGGAGAAAATGCCCCAAATCGGGGAGTAAGTGTCATCCTGAGGCGTGTCATGGAGTAGATTTGGGAGGAAATGGAGGTGTTTCACAGAGTAGCGGCACTTCTGGGAGAAAATGTCCTCAGTGGGAAAGACAATGTCCTCTTGAGGGAAGAAAACGGGTCTTTCTTACAGCAAATGTCATCCAATTGGGAGAAAATCTCCTCTCTTGGGGAGAAAAGTGGTCTTTCTGAGAGAAGGTGTCCTCTTCTTGGCTGCAAGTGTCCCATTTGGCATTGTCATGGAGGCTTTTTGGGGAGAAAGCGTGTGGCAGTTGTAAGAGAAGGGGTATTTCTGGGAGCAAATCTCCTCTTTTTGGAAGAGAAGGTGAAATTTCCAAGGGAAAAGTGGCATTTCTGGGAGGAAATGACATAGCTGGGGGAGAAAAGTGGGAACCGGTGGGAAAGAAGAACTTGTACTGGAGAGCAACGGTGGTCTTTTTGGTGTGCCAAGTGGTCTCTTGGGGAGACAACGTGGTAAATAGGGGAGACAATGTCCTCTGGAGGAGTGTCAAGTAGTATTTGGGAGAGCAAACGTCAGGTATTTCTCGGAAACCGGCTGTTTCTGGGAGATAGTAGCAGACTTGGTTGGAAAATGACAGGTGTTTGTGAGAAAGTTGGTATTTTGGGAAAAAAAGGCCGTTTTTTAAAGAATAAGCTGGCATTTCTGGGAGAATATGTCCCATCTTTGGGAGAAAACGGGTGTATGTGGGAGAAAATGTCGTGTATTTGGGAGAAAGCTGGTGTATGTGGGAGAAAAGGCCATTGTGATGGGAGTCAGTGTGATCTTGAGGAGTGGAAAGCAGTATTCTTGAGATGAAACGTGAGGTATTTCTAAGAGTCCTGGTATTTCTGGGAGAAAATGTCTTGTTTTGGAGAGCCAAAGTCCCATTTTGGGGGCAGAAGCTGGTATTTCTGTGACACTGCCATCTTGATGGGGGTAAGTGTGATCTTGAGGAGTGTAAAGCAGCATTTTGGTTAGAAAGTGGGAGCTCTTCCTAAGAGCAGTGCTATTTCTGGGAGAAAAGGAGCTCTACTGGGCATAAAAATGGTGTATCTGTGATAAAATGCCACATTTCTGAAAGAAACTGTCCTCTTGCGGAGTGTAATGCTGTATGTTCCGGAGGAAATGGGAAATATTCAGCAGAGTCCTGGTATTTCTGGGAGAAGAGGTCTGATGTGGGGGGGGAAGGTGATGTATCTGTGAGAAAGCTGGTGTTTCTGGGAGAAAATGCCAGGTATTGGTGAGGAAACAGATGCTAGAGAGGGAAAAGGCCATCCCTTTGGGAGAGAAGTGGTATTTCTGGGAGAAAATGCCCCAAATCGGGGAGTAAGTGTCATCCTGAGGCGTGTCATGGAGTAGATTTGGGAGGAAATGGAGGTGTTTCACAGAGTAGTGGCACTTCTGGGAGAAAATGTCCTCAGTGGGAAAGACAATGTCCTCTTGAGGGAAGAAAACAGGTCTTTCTTACAGCAAATGTCATCCAATTGGGAGAAAATCTCCTCTCTTGGGGAGAAAAGTGGTCTTTCTGAGAGAAGGTGTCCTCTTCTTGGCTGCAAGTGTCCCATTTGGCATTGTCATGGAGGCTTTTTGGGGAGAAAGCGTGTGGCAGTTGTAAGAGAAGGGGTATTTCTGGGAGCAAATCTCCTCTTTTTGGAAGAGAAGGTGAAATTTCCAAGGGAAAAGTGGCATTTCTGGGAGGAAATGACAGAGCTGGGGGAGAAAAGTGGGAACCGGTGGGAAAGAAGATCTTGTACTGGAGAGCAACGGTGGTCTTTTTGGTGTGCCAAGTGGTCTCTTGGGGAGACAACGTGGTAAATAGGGGAGACAATGTCCTCTGGAGGAGTGTCAAGTAGTATTTGGGAGAGCAAACGTCAGGTATTTCTCGGAAACCGGCTGTTTCTGGGAGATAGTAGCAGACTTGGTTGGAAAATGACAGGTGTTTGTGAGAAAGCTGGTATTTTGGGGAAAAAAGGCCGTTTTTTAAAGAATAAGCTGGCATTTCTGGGAGAATATGTCCCATCTTTGGGAGAAAACGGGTGTATGTGGGAGAAAATGTCGTGTATTTGGGAGAAAGCTGGTGTATGTGGGAGAAAAGGCCATTGTGATGGGAGTCAGTGTGATCTTGAGGAGTGGAAAGCAGTATTCTTGAGATGAAACGTGAGGTATTTCTAAGAGTCCTGGTATTTCTGGGAGAAAATGTCTTGTTTTGGAGAGCCAAAGTCCCATTTTGGGGGCAGAAGCTGGTATTTCTGTGACACTGCCATCTTGATGGGGGTAAGTGTGATCTTGAGGAGTGTAAAGCAGCATTTTGGTTAGAAAATGGGAGCTCTTCCTAAGAGCAGTGCTATTTCTGGGAGAAAAGGAGCTCTACTGGGCATTAAAATGGTGTATCTGTGATAAAATGCCACATTTCTGAAAGAAACTGTCCTCTTGCGGAGTGTAATGCTGTATGTTCCGGAGGAAATGGGAAATATTCAGCAGAGTCCTGGTATTTCTGGGAGAAGAGGTCTGATGTGGGGGGGGGAAGGTGATGTATCTGTGAGAAAGCTGGTGTTTCTGGGAGAAAATGCCAGGTATTGGTGAGGAAACAGATGCTAGAGAGGGAAAAGGCCATCCCTTTGGGAGAGAAGTGGTATTTCTGGGAGAAAATGCCCCAAATCGGGGAGTAAGTGTCATCCTGAGGCGTGTCATGGAGTAGATTTGGGAGGAAATGGAGGTGTTTCACAGAGTAGCGGCACTTCTGGGAGAAAATGTCCTCAGTGGGAAAGACAATGTCCTCTTGAGGGAAGAAAACGGGTCTTTCTTACAGCAAATGTCATCCAATTGGGAGAAAATCTCCTCTCTTGGGGAGAAAAGTGGTCTTTCTGAGAGAAGGTGTCCTCTTCTTGGCTGCAAGTGTCCCATTTGGCATTGTCATGGAGGCTTTTTGGGGAGAAAGCGTGTGGCAGTTGTAAGAGAAGGGGTATTTCTGGGAGCAAATCTCCTCTTTTTGGAAGAGAAGGTGAAATTTCCAAGGGAAAAGTGGCATTTCTGGGAGGAAATGACATAGCTGGGGGAGAAAAGTGGGAACCGGTGGGAAAGAAGATCTTGTACTGGAGAGCAACGGTGGTCTTTTTGGTGTGCCAAGTGGTCTCTTGGGGAGACAACGTGGTAAATAGGGGAGACAATGTCCTCTGGAGGAGTGTCAAGTAGTATTTGGGAGAGCAAACGTCAGGTATTTCTCGGAAACCGGCTGTTTCTGGGAGATAGTAGCAGACTTGGTTGGAAAATGACAGGTGTTTGTGAGAAAGCTGGTATTTTGGGGAAAAAAGGCCGTTTTTTAAAGAATAAGCTGGCATTTCTGGGAGAATATGTCCCATCTTTGGGAGAAAACGGGTGTATGTGGGAGAAAATGTCGTGTATTTGGGAGAAAGCTGGTGTATGTGGGAGAAAAGGCCATTGTGATGGGAGTCAGTGTGATCTTGAGGAGTGGAAAGCAGTATTCTTGAGATGAAACGTGAGGTATTTCTAAGAGTCCTGGTATTTCTGGGAGAAAATGTCTTGTTTTGGAGAGCCAAAGTCCCATTTTGGGGGCAGAAGCTGGTATTTCTGTGACACTGCCATCTTGATGGGGGTAAGTGTGATCTTGAGGAGTGTAAAGCAGCATTTTGGTTAGAAAATGGGAGCTCTTCCTAAGAGCAGTGCTATTTCTGGGAGAAAAGGAGCTCTACTGGGCATAAAAATGGTGTATCTGTGATAAAATGCCACATTTCTGAAAGAAACTGTCCTCTTGCGGAGTGTAATGCTGTATGTTCCGGAGGAAATGGGAAATATTCAGCAGAGTCCTGGTATTTCTGGGAGAAGAGGTCTGATGTGGGGGGGGGAAGGTGATGTATCTGTGAGAGAGCTGGTGTTTCTGGGAGAAAATGCCAGGTATTGGTGAGGAAACAGATGCTAGAGAGGGAAAAGGCCATCCCTTTGGGAGAGAAGTGGTATTTCTGGGAGAAAATGCCCCAAATCGGGGAGTAAATGTCATCCTGAGGCGTGTCATGGAGTAGATTTGGGAGGAAATGGAGGTGTTTCACAGAGTAGCGGCACTTCTGGGAGAAAATGTCCTCAGTGGGAAAGACAATGTCCTCTTGAGGGAAGAAAACGGGTCTTTCTTACAGCAAATGTCATCCAATTGGGAGAAAATCTCCTCTCTTGGGGAGAAAAGTGGTCTTTCTGAGAGAAGGTGTCCTCTTCTTGGCTGCAAGTGTCCCATTTGGCATTGTCATGGAGGCTTTTTGGGGAGAAAGCGTGTGGCAGTTGTAAGAGAAGGGGTATTTCTGGGAGCAAATCTCCTCTTTTTGGAAGAGAAGGTGAAATTTCCAAGGGAAAAGTGGCATTTCTGGGAGGAAATGACATAGCTGGGGGAGAAAAGTGGGAACCGGTGGGAAAGAAGATCTTGTACTGGAGAGCAACGGTGGTCTTTTTGGTGTGCCAAGTGGTCTCTTGGGGAGACAACGTGGTAAATAGGGGAGACAATGTCCTCTGGAGGAGTGTCAAGTAGTATTTGGGAGAGCAAACGTCAGGTATTTCTCGGAAACCGGCTGTTTCTGGGAGATAGTAGCAGACTTGGTTGGAAAATGACAGGTGTTTGTGAGAAAGCTGGTATTTTGGGGAAAAAAGGCCGTTTTTTAAAGAATAAGCTGGCATTTCTGGGAGAATATGTCCCATCTTTGGGAGAAAACGGGTGTATGTGGGAGAAAATGTCGTGTATTTGGGAGAAAGCTGGTGTATGTGGGAGAAAAGGCCATTGTGATGGGAGTCAGTGTGATCTTGAGGAGTGGAAAGCAGTATTCTTGAGATGAAACGTGAGGTATTTCTAAGAGTCCTGGTATTTCTGGGAGAAAATGTCTTGTTTTGGAGAGCCAAAGTCCCATTTTGGGGGCAGAAGCTGGTATTTCTGTGACACTGCCATCTTGATGGGGGTAAGTGTGATCTTGAGGAGTGTAAAGCAGCATTTTGGTTAGAAAATGGGAGCTCTTCCTAAGAGCAGTGCTATTTCTGGGAGAAAAGGAGCTCTACTGGGCATTAAAATGGTGTATCTGTGATAAAATGCCACATTTCTGAAAGAAACTGTCCTCTTGCGGAGTGTAATGCTGTATGTTCCGGAGGAAATGGGAAATATTCAGCAGAGTCCTGGTATTTCTGGGAGAAGAGGTCTGATGTGGGGGGGGGAAGGTGATGTATCTGTGAGAAAGCTGGTGTTTCTGGGAGAAAATGCCAGGTATTGGTGAGGAAACAGATGCTAGAGAGGGAAAAGGCCATCCCTTTGGGAGAGAAGTGGTATTTCTGGGAGAAAATGCCCCAAATCGGGGAGTAAGTGTCATCCTGAGGCGTGTCATGGAGTAGATTTGGGAGGAAATGGAGGTGTTTCACAGAGTAGCGGCACTTCTGGGAGAAAATGTCCTCAGTGGGAAAGACAATGTCCTCTTGAGGGAAGAAAACGGGTCTTTCTTACAGCAAATGTCATCCAATTGGGAGAAAATCTCCTCTCTTGGGGAGAAAAGTGGTCTTTCTGAGAGAAGGTGTCCTCTTCTTGGCTGCAAGTGTCCCATTTGGCATTGTCATGGAGGCTTTTTGGGGAGAAAGCGTGTGGCAGTTGTAAGAGAAGGGGTATTTCTGGGAGCAAATCTCCTCTTTTTGGAAGAGAAGGTGAAATTTCCAAGGGAAAAGTGGCATTTCTGGGAGGAAATGACATAGCTGGGGGAGAAAAGTGGGAACCGGTGGGAAAGAAGATCTTGTACTGGAGAGCAACGGTGGTCTTTTTGGTGTGCCAAGTGGTCTCTTGGGGAGACAACGTGGTAAATAGGGGAGACAATGTCCTCTGGAGGAGTGTCAAGTAGTATTTGGGAGAGCAAACGTCAGGTATTTCTCGGAAACCGGCTGTTTCTGGGAGATAGTAGCAGACTTGGTTGGAAAATGACAGGTGTTTGTGAGAAAGCTGGTATTTTGGGGAAAAAAGGCCGTTTTTTAAAGAATAAGCTGGCATTTCTGGGAGAATATGTCCCATCTTTGGGAGAAAACGGGTGTATGTGGGAGAAAATGTCGTGTATTTGGGAGAAAGCTGGTGTATGTGGGAGAAAAGGCCATTGTGATGGGAGTCAGTGTGATCTTGAGGAGTGGAAAGCAGTATTCTTGAGATGAAACGTGAGGTATTTCTAAGAGTCCTGGTATTTCTGGGAGAAAATGTCTTGTTTTGGAGAGCCAAAGTCCCATTTTGGGGGCAGAAGCTGGTATTTCTGTGACACTGCCATCTTGATGGGGGTAAGTGTGATCTTGAGGAGTGTAAAGCAGCATTTTGGTTAGAAAATGGGAGCTCTTCCTAAGAGCAGTGCTATTTCTGGGAGAAAAGGAGCTCTACTGGGCATAAAAATGGTGTATCTGTGATAAAATGCCACATTTCTGAAAGAAACTGTCCTCTTGCGGAGTGTAATGCTGTATGTTCCGGAGGAAATGGGAAATATTCAGCAGAGTCCTGGTATTTCTGGGAGAAGAGGTCTGATGTGGGGGGGGGAAGGTGATGTATCTGTGAGAAAGCTGGTGTTTCTGGGAGAAAATGCCAGGTATTGGTGAGGAAACAGATGCTAGAGAGGGAAAAGGCCATCCCTTTGGGAGAGAAGTGGTATTTCTGGGAGAAAATGCCCCAAATCGGGGAGTAAGTGTCATCCTGAGGCGTGTCATGGAGTAGATTTGGGAGGAAATGGAGGTGTTTCACAGAGTAGCGGCACTTCTGGGAGAAAATGTCCTCAGTGGGAAAGACAATGTCCTCTTGAGGGAAGAAAACGGGTCTTTCTTACAGCAAATGTCATCCAATTGGGAGAAAATCTCCTCTCTTGGGGAGAAAAGTGGTCTTTCTGAGAGAAGGTGTCCTCTTCTTGGCTGCAAGTGTCCCATTTGGCATTGTCATGGAGGCTTTTTGGGGAGAAAGCGTGTGGCAGTTGTAAGAGAAGGGGTATTTCTGGGAGCAAATCTCCTCTTTTTGGAAGAGAAGGTGAAATTTCCAAGGGAAAAGTGGCATTTCTGGGAGGAAATGACATAGCTGGGGGAGAAAAGTGGGAACCGGTGGGAAAGAAGATCTTGTACTGGAGAGCAACGGTGGTCTTTTTGGTGTGCCAAGTGGTCTCTTGGGGAGACAACGTGGTAAATAGGGGAGACAATGTCCTCTGGAGGAGTGTCAAGTAGTATTTGGGAGAGCAAACGTCAGGTATTTCTCGGAAACCGGCTGTTTCTGGGAGATAGTAGCAGACTTGGTTGGAAAATGACAGGTGTTTGTGAGAAAGCTGGTATTTTGGGGAAAAAAGGCCGTTTTTTAAAGAATAAGCTGGCATTTCTGGGAGAATATGTCCCATCTTTGGGAGAAAACGGGTGTATGTGGGAGAAAATGTCGTGTATTTGGGAGAAAGCTGGTGTATGTGGGAGAAAAGGCCATTGTGATGGGAGTCAGTGTGATCTTGAGGAGTGGAAAGCAGTATTCTTGAGATGAAACGTGAGGTATTTCTAAGAGTCCTGGTATTTCTGGGAGAAAATGTCTTGTTTTGGAGAGCCAAAGTCCCATTTTGGGGGCAGAAGCTGGTATTTCTGTGACACTGCCATCTTGATGGGGGTAAGTGTGATCTTGAGGAGTGTAAAGCAGCATTTTGGTTAGAAAATGGGAGCTCTTCCTAAGAGCAGTGCTATTTCTGGGAGAAAAGGAGCTCTACTGGGCATTAAAATGGTGTATCTGTGATAAAATGCCACATTTCTGAAAGAAACTGTCCTCTTGCGGAGTGTAATGCTGTATGTTCCGGAGGAAATGGGAAATATTCAGCAGAGTCCTGGTATTTCTGGGAGAAGAGGTCTGATGTGGGGGGGGGAAGGTGATGTATCTGTGAGAAAGCTGGTGTTTCTGGGAGAAAATGCCAGGTATTGGTGAGGAAACAGATGCTAGAGAGGGAAAAGGCCATCCCTTTGGGAGAGAAGTGGTATTTCTGGGAGAAAATGCCCCAAATCGGGGAGTAAGTGTCATCCTGAGGCGTGTCATGGAGTAGATTTGGGAGGAAATGGAGGTGTTTCACAGAGTAGCGGCACTTCTGGGAGAAAATGTCCTCAGTGGGAAAGACAATGTCCTCTTGAGGGAAGAAAACGGGTCTTTCTTACAGCAAATGTCATCCAATTGGGAGAAAATCTCCTCTCTTGGGGAGAAAAGTGGTCTTTCTGAGAGAAGGTGTCCTCTTCTTGGCTGCAAGTGTCCCATTTGGCATTGTCATGGAGGCTTTTTGGGGAGAAAGCGTGTGGCAGTTGTAAGAGAAGGGGTATTTCTGGGAGCAAATCTCCTCTTTTTGGAAGAGAAGGTGAAATTTCCAAGGGAAAAGTGGCATTTCTGGGAGGAAATGACATAGCTGGGGGAGAAAAGTGGGAACCGGTGGGAAAGAAGATCTTGTACTGGAGAGCAACGGTGGTCTTTTTGGTGTGCCAAGTGGTCTCTTGGGGAGACAACGTGGTAAATAGGGGAGACAATGTCCTCTGGAGGAGTGTCAAGTAGTATTTGGGAGAGCAAACGTCAGGTATTTCTCGGAAACTGGCTGTTTCTGGGAGATAGTAGCAGACTTGGTTGGAAAATGACAGGTGTTTGTGAGAAAGCTGGTATTTTGGGGAAAAAAGGCCGTTTTTTAAAGAATAAGCTGGCATTTCTGGGAGAATATGTCCCATCTTTGGGAGAAAACGGGTGTATGTGGGAGAAAATGTCGTGTATTTGGGAGAAAGCTGGTGTATGTGGGAGAAAAGGCCATTGTGATGGGAGTCAGTGTGATCTTGAGGAGTGGAAAGCAGTATTCTTGAGATGAAACGTGAGGTATTTCTAAGAGTCCTGGTATTTCTGGGAGAAAATGTCTTGTTTTGGAGAGC
Source organism: Phasianus colchicus (assembly GCF_987193195.1). Classification (NCBI taxonomy): domain Eukaryota; kingdom Metazoa; phylum Chordata; class Aves; order Galliformes; family Phasianidae; genus Phasianus; species Phasianus colchicus. The sequence goes on from NC_143439.1 coordinate 497,065, forward strand.
CAAAGTCCCATTTTGGGGGCAGAAGCTGGTATTTCTGTGACACTGCCATCTTGATGGGGGTAAGTGTGATCTTGAGGAGTGTAAAGCAGCATTTTGGTTAGAAAATGGGAGCTCTTCCTAAGAGCAGTGCTATTTCTGGGAGAAAAGGAGCTCTACTGGGCATAAAAATGGTGTATCTGTGATAAAATGCCACATTTCTGAAAGAAACTGTCCTCTTGCGGAGTGTAATGCTGTATGTTCCGGAGGAAATGGGAAATATTCAGCAGAGTCCTGGTATTTCTGGGAGAAGAGGTCTGATGTGGGGGGGGGAAGGTGATGTATCTGTGAGAAAGCTGGTGTTTCTGGGAGAAAATGCCAGGTATTGGTGAGGAAACAGATGCTAGAGAGGGAAAAGGCCATCCCTTTGGGAGAGAAGTGGTATTTCTGGGAGAAAATGCCCCAAATCGGGGAGTAAGTGTCATCCTGAGGCGTGTCATGGAGTAGATTTGGGAGGAAATGGAGGTGTTTCACAGAGTAGCGGCACTTCTGGGAGAAAATGTCCTCAGTGGGAAAGACAATGTCCTCTTGAGGGAAGAAAACAGGTCTTTCTTACAGCAAATGTCATCCAATTGGGAGAAAATCTCCTCTCTTGGGGAGAAAAGTGGTCTTTCTGAGAGAAGGTGTCCTCTTCTTGGCTGCAAGTGTCCCATTTGGCATTGTCATGGAGGCTTTTTGGGGAGAAAGCGTGTGGCAGTTGTAAGAGAAGGGGTATTTCTGGGAGCAAATCTCCTCTTTTTGGAAGAGAAGGTGAAATTTCCAAGGGAAAAGTGGCATTTCTGGGAGGAAATGACATAGCTGGGGGAGAAAAGTGGGAACCGGTGGGAAAGAAGATCTTGTACTGGAGAGCAACGGTGGTCTTTTTGGTGTGCCAAGTGGTCTCTTGGGGAGACAACGTGGTAAATAGGGGAGACAATGTCCTCTGGAGGAGTGTCAAGTAGTATTTGGGAGAGCAAACGTCAGGTATTTCTCGGAAACCGGCTGTTTCTGGGAGATAGTAGCAGACTTGGTTGGAAAATGACAGGTGTTTGTGAGAAAGCTGGTATTTTGGGGAAAAAAGGCCGTTTTTTAAAGAATAAGCTGGCATTTCTGGGAGAATATGTCCCATCTTTGGGAGAAAACGGGTGTATGTGGGAGAAAATGTCGTGTATTTGGGAGAAAGCTGGTGTATGTGGGAGAAAAGGCCATTGTGATGGGAGTCAGTGTGATCTTGAGGAGTGGAAAGCAGTATTCTTGAGATGAAACGTGAGGTATTTCTAAGAGTCCTGGTATTTCTGGGAGAAAATGTCTTGTTTTGGAGAGCCAAAGTCCCATTTTGGGGGCAGAAGCTGGTATTTCTGTGACACTGCCATCTTGATGGGGGTAAGTGTGATCTTGAGGAGTGTAAAGCAGCATTTTGGTTAGAAAATGGGAGCTCTTCCTAAGAGCAGTGCTATTTCTGGGAGAAAAGGAGCTCTACTGGGCATTAAAATGGTGTATCTGTGATAAAATGCCACATTTCTGAAAGAAACTGTCCTCTTGCGGAGTGTAATGCTGTATGTTCCGGAGGAAATGGGAAATATTCAGCAGAGTCCTGGTATTTCTGGGAGAAGAGGTCTGATGTGGGGGGGGGAAGGTGATGTATCTGTGAGAAAGCTGGTGTTTCTGGGAGAAAATGCCAGGTATTGGTGAGGAAACAGATGCTAGAGAGGGAAAAGGCCATCCCTTTGGGAGAGAAGTGGTATTTCTGGGAGAAAATGCCCCAAATCGGGGAGTAAGTGTCATCCTGAGGCGTGTCATGGAGTAGATTTGGGAGGAAATGGAGGTGTTTCACAGAGTAGCGGCACTTCTGGGAGAAAATGTCCTCAGTGGGAAAGACAATGTCCTCTTGAGGGAAGAAAACGGGTCTTTCTTACAGCAAATGTCATCCAATTGGGAGAAAATCTCCTCTCTTGGGGAGAAAAGTGGTCTTTCTGAGAGAAGGTGTCCTCTTCTTGGCTGCAAGTGTCCCATTTGGCATTGTCATGGAGGCTTTTTGGGGAGAAAGCGTGTGGCAGTTGTAAGAGAAGGGGTATTTCTGGGAGCAAATCTCCTCTTTTTGGAAGAGAAGGTGAAATTTCCAAGGGAAAAGTGGCATTTCTGGGAGGAAATGACATAGCTGGGGGAGAAAAGTGGGAACCGGTGGGAAAGAAGATCTTGTACTGGAGAGCAACGGTGGTCTTTTTGGTGTGCCAAGTGGTCTCTTGGGGAGACAACGTGGTAAATAGGGGAGACAATGTCCTCTGGAGGAGTGTCAAGTAGTATTTGGGAGAGCAAACGTCAGGTATTTCTCGGAAACCGGCTGTTTCTGGGAGATAGTAGCAGACTTGGTTGGAAAATGACAGGTGTTTGTGAGAAAGCTGGTATTTTGGGGAAAAAAGGCCGTTTTTTAAAGAATAAGCTGGCATTTCTGGGAGAATATGTCCCATCTTTGGGAGAAAACGGGTGTATGTGGGAGAAAATGTCGTGTATTCGGGAGAAAGCTGGTGTATGTGGGAGAAAAGGCCATTGTGATGGGAGTCAGTGTGATCTTGAGGAGTGGAAAGCAGTATTCTTGAGATGAAACGTGAGGTATTTCTAAGAGTCCTGGTATTTCTGGGAGAAAATGTCTTGTTTTGGAGAGCCAAAGTCCCATTTTGGGGGCAGAAGCTGGTATTTCTGTGACACTGCCATCTTGATGGGGGTAAGTGTGATCTTGAGGAGTGTAAAGCAGCATTTTGGTTAGAAAATGGGAGCTCTTCCTAAGAGCAGTGCTATTTCTGGGAGAAAAGGAGCTCTACTGGGCATAAAAATGGTGTATCTGTGATAAAATGCCACATTTCTGAAAGAAACTGTCCTCTTGCGGAGTGTAATGCTGTATGTTCCGGAGGAAATGGGAAATATTCAGCAGAGTCCTGGTATTTCTGGGAGAAGAGGTCTGATGTGGGGGGGAAGGTGATGTATCTGTGAGAAAGCTGGTGTTTCTGGGAGAAAATGCCAGGTATTGGTGAGGAAACAGATGCTAGAGAGGGAAAAGGCCATCCCTTTGGGAGAGAAGTGGTATTTCTGGGAGAAAATGCCCCAAATCGGGGAGTAAGTGTCATCCTGAGGCGTGTCATGGAGTAGATTTGGGAGGAAATGGAGGTGTTTCACAGAGTAGCGGCACTTCTGGGAGAAAATGTCCTCAGTGGGAAAGACAATGTCCTCTTGAGGGAAGAAAACAGGTCTTTCTTACAGCAAATGTCATCCAATTGGGAGAAAATCTCCTCTCTTGGGGAGAAAAGTGGTCTTTCTGAGAGAAGGTGTCCTCTTCTTGGCTGCAAGTGTCCCATTTGGCATTGTCATGGAGGCTTTTTGGGGAGAAAGCGTGTGGCAGTTGTAAGAGAAGGGGTATTTCTGGGAGCAAATCTCCTCTTTTTGGAAGAGAAGGTGAAATTTCCAAGGGAAAAGTGGCATTTCTGGGAGGAAATGACATAGCTGGGGGAGAAAAGTGGGAACCGGTGGGAAAGAAGATCTTGTACTGGAGAGCAACGGTGGTCTTTTTGGTGTGCCAAGTGGTCTCTTGGGGAGACAACGTGGTAAATAGGGGAGACAATGTCCTCTGGAGGAGTGTCAAGTAGTATTTGGGAGAGCAAACGTCAGGTATTTCTCGGAAACCGGCTGTTTCTGGGAGATAGTAGCAGACTTGGTTGGAAAATGACAGGTGTTTGTGAGAAAGCTGGTATTTTGGGGAAAAAAGGCCGTTTTTTAAAGAATAAGCTGGCATTTCTGGGAGAATATGTCCCATCTTTGGGAGAAAACGGGTGTATGTGGGAGAAAATGTCGTGTATTCGGGAGAAAGCTGGTGTATGTGGGAGAAAAGGCCATTGTGATGGGAGTCAGTGTGATCTTGAGGAGTGGAAAGCAGTATTCTTGAGATGAAACGTGAGGTATTTCTAAGAGTCCTGGTATTTCTGGGAGAAAATGTCTTGTTTTGGAGAGCCAAAGTCCCATTTTGGGGGCAGAAGCTGGTATTTCTGTGACACTGCCATCTTGATGGGGGTAAGTGTGATCTTGAGGAGTGTAAAGCAGCATTTTGGTTAGAAAATGGGAGCTCTTCCTAAGAGCAGTGCTATTTCTGGGAGAAAAGGAGCTCTACTGGGCATAAAAATGGTGTATCCGTGATAAAATGCCACGTTTCTGAAAGAAACTGTCCTCTTGCGGAGTGTAATGCTGTATGTTCCGGAGGAAATGGGAAATATTCAGCAGAGTCCTGGTATTTCTGGGAGAAGAGGTCTGATGTGGGGGGGAAGGTGATGTATCTGTGAGAAAGCTGGTGTTTCTGGGAGAAAATGCCAGGTATTGGTGAGGAAACAGATGCTAGAGAGGGAAAAGGCCATCCCTTTGGGAGAGAAGTGGTATTTCTGGGAGAAAATGCCCCAAATCGGGGAGTAAGTGTCATCCTGAGGCGTGTCATGGAGTAGATTTGGGAGGAAATGGAGGTGTTTCACAGAGTAGCGGCACTTCTGGGAGAAAATGTCCTCAGTGGGAAAGACAATGTCCTCTTGAGGGAAGAAAACGGGTCTTTCTTACAGCAAATGTCATCCAATTGGGAGAAAATCTCCTCTCTTGGGGAGAAAAGTGGTCTTTCTGAGAGAAGGTGTCCTCTTCTTGGCTGCAAGTGTCCCATTTGGCATTGTCATGGAGGCTTTTTGGGGAGAAAGCGTGTGGCAGTTGTAAGAGAAGGGGTATTTCTGGGAGCAAATCTCCTCTTTTTGGAAGAGAAGGTGAAATTTCCAAGGGAAAAGTGGCATTTCTGGGAGGAAATGACATAGCTGGGGGAGAAAAGTGGGAACCGGTGGGAAAGAAGATCTTGTACTGGAGAGCAACGGTGGTCTTTTTGGTGTGCCAAGTGGTCTCTTGGGGAGACAACGTGGTAAATAGGGGAGACAATGTCCTCTGGAGGAGTGTCAAGTAGTATTTGGGAGAGCAAACGTCAGGTATTTCTCGGAAACCGGCTGTTTCTGGGAGATAGTAGCAGACTTGGTTGGAAAATGACAGGTGTTTGTGAGAAAGCTGGTATTTTGGGAAAAAAGGCCGTTTTTTAAAGAATAAGCTGGCATTTCTGGGAGAATATGTCCCATCTTTGGGAGAAAACGGGTGTATGTGGGAGAAAATGTCGTGTATTCGGGAGAAAGCTGGTGTATGTGGGAGAAAAGGCCATTGTGATGGGAGTCAGTGTGATCTTGAGGAGTGGAAAGCAGTATTCTTGAGATGAAACGTGAGGTATTTCTAAGAGTCCTGGTATTTCTGGGAGAAAATGTCTTGTTTTGGAGAGCCAAAGTCCCATTTTGGGGGCAGAAGCTGGTATTTCTGTGACACTGCCATCTTGATGGGGGTAAGTGTGATCTTGAGGAGTGTAAAGCAGCATTTTGGTTAGAAAATGGGAGCTCTTCCTAAGAGCAGTGCTATTTCTGGGAGAAAAGGAGCTCTACTGGGCATAAAAATGGTGTATCTGTGATAAAATGCCACATTTCTGAAAGAAACTGTCCTCTTGCGGAGTGTAATGCTGTATGTTCCGGAGGAAATGGGAAATATTCAGCAGAGTCCTGGTATTTCTGGGAGAAGAGGTCTGATGTGGGGGGGAAGGTGATGTATCTGTGAGAAAGCTGGTGTTTCTGGGAGAAAATGCCAGGTATTGGTGAGGAAACAGATGCTAGAGAGGGAAAAGGCCATCCCTTTGGGAGAGAAGTGGTATTTCTGGGAGAAAATGCCCCAAATCGGAGAGTAAGTGTCATCCTGAGGCGTGTCATGGAGTAGATTTGGGAGGAAATGGAGGTGTTTCACAGAGTAGCGGCACTTCTGGGAGAAAATGTCCTCAGTGGGAAAGACAATGTCCTCTTGAGGGAAGAAAACAGGTCTTTCTTACAGCAAATGTCATCCAATTGGGAGAAAATCTCCTCTCTTGGGGAGAAAAGTGGTCTTTCTGAGAGAAGGTGTCCTCTTCTTGGCTGCAAGTGTCCCATTTGGCATTGTCATGGAGGCTTTTTGGGGAGAAAGCGTGTGGCAGTTGTAAGAGAAGGGGTATTTCTGGGAGCAAATCTCCTCTTTTTGGAAGAGAAGGTGAAATTTCCAAGGGAAAAGTGGCATTTCTGGGAGGAAATGACATAGCTGGGGGAGAAAAGTGGGAACCGGTGGGAAAGAAGATCTTGTACTGGAGAGCAACGGTGGTCTTTTTGGTGTGCCAAGTGGTCTCTTGGGGAGACAACGTGGTAAATAGGGGAGACAATGTCCTCTGGAGGAGTGTCAAGTAGTATTTGGGAGAGCAAACGTCAGGTATTTCTCGGAAACCGGCTGTTTCTGGGAGATAGTAGCAGACTTGGTTGGAAAATGACAGGTGTTTGTGAGAAAGCTGGTATTTTGGGAAAAAAAGGCCGTTTTTTAAAGAATAAGCTGGCATTTCTGGGAGAATATGTCCCATCTTTGGGAGAAAACGGGTGTATGTGGGAGAAAATGTCGTGTATTTGGGAGAAAGCTGGTGTATGTGGGAGAAAAGGCCATTGTGATGGGAGTCAGTGTGATCTTGAGGAGTGGAAAGCAGTATTCTTGAGATGAAACGTGAGGTATTTCTAAGAGTCCTGGTATTTCTGGGAGAAAATGTCTTGTTTTGGAGAGCCAAAGTCCCATTTTGGGGGCAGAAGCTGGTATTTCTGTGACACTGCCATCTTGATGGGGGTAAGTGTGATCTTGAGGAGTGTAAAGCAGCATTTTGGTTAGAAAATGGGAGCTCTTCCTAAGAGCAGTGCTATTTCTGGGAGAAAAGAAGCTCTACTGGGCATAAAAATGGTGTATCTGTGATAAAATGCCACATTTCTGAAAGAAACTGTCCTCTTGCGGAGTGTAATGCTGTATGTTCCGGAGGAAATGGGAAATATTCAGCAGAGTCCTGGTATTTCTGGGAGAAGAGGTCTGATGTGGGGGGGGGAAGGTGATGTATCTGTGAGAAAGCTGGTGTTTCTGGGAGAAAATGCCAGGTATTGGTGAGGAAACAGATGCTAGAGAGGGAAAAGGCCATCCCTTTGGGAGAGAAGTGGTATTTCTGGGAGAAAATGCCCCAAATCGGGGAGTAAGTGTCATCCTGAGGCGTGTCATGGAGTAGATTTGGGAGGAAATGGAGTCGTTTCACAGAGTAGCGGCACTTCTGGGAGAAAATGTCCTCAGTGGGAAAGACAATGTCCTCTTGAGGGAAGAAAACAGGTCTTTCTTACAGCAAATGTCATCCAATTGGGAGAAAATCTCCTCTCTTGGGGAGAAAAGTGGTCTTTCTGAGAGAAGGTGTCCTCTTCTTGGCTGCAAGTGTCCCATTTGGCATTGTCATGGAGGCTTTTTGGGGAGAAAGCGTGTGGCAGTTGTAAGAGAAGGGGTATTTCTGGGAGCAAATCTCCTCTTTTTGGAAGAGAAGGTGAAATTTCCAAGGGAAAAGTGGCATTTCTGGGAGGAAATGACAGAGCTGGGGGAGAAAAGTGGGAACCGGTGGGAAAGAAGATCTTGTACTGGAGAGCAACGGTGGTCTTTTTGGTGTGCCAAGTGGTCTCTTGGGGAGACAACGTGGTAAATAGGGGAGACAATGTCCTCTGGAGGAGTGTCAAGTAGTATTTGGGAGAGCAAACGTCAGGTATTTCTCGGAAACCGGCTGTTTCTGGGAGATAGTAGCAGACTTGGTTGGAAAATGACAGGTGTTTGTGAGAAAGCTGGTATTTTGGGGAAAAAAGGCCGTTTTTTAAAGAATAAGCTGGCATTTCTGGGAGAATATGTCCCATCTTTGGGAGAAAACGGGTGTATGTGGGAGAAAATGTCGTGTATTTGGGAGAAAGCTGGTGTATGTGGGAGAAAAGGCCATTGTGATGGGAGTCAGTGTGATCTTGAGGAGTGGAAAGCAGTATTCTTGAGATGAAACGTGAGGTATTTCTAAGAGTCCTGGTATTTCTGGGAGAAAATGTCTTGTTTTGGAGAGCCAAAGTCCCATTTTGGGGGCAGAAGCTGGTATTTCTGTGACACTGCCATCTTGATGGGGGTAAGTGTGATCTTGAGGAGTGTAAAGCAGCATTTTGGTTAGAAAATGGGAGCTCTTCCTAAGAGCAGTGCTATTTCTGGGAGAAAAGGAGCTCTACTGGGCATAAAAATGGTGTATCTGTGATAAAATGCCACATTTCTGAAAGAAACTGTCCTCTTGCGGAGTGTAATGCAAGTATTATGTCCTAAATGGAGTCTAGGTCCCCAGCACTATTTCTCTCTCTATTTGATCCCTAAAAACAACTGTTCTCTTGCCAAAGATTTTGCATCGTTAAATCTCCTTTCTGAAACAATGAATATTGTGTAGTTGCAGGCCACTTTTTCAAACCTGTGGACATTCCCTTTGCTTCTACTTCTTTAAGCAACCTGCAGTTGCAATACACTTTTGCAGTACAGTCTTGAACCTCTTTATTCCCTGTTTTTCAGTCACCATGGGCTGTGTCTGTGCTGTCTTTGTAACCAGGACCAGGGAATGACCTCTTTTCTCCCAGTCAGTTTTCTCAACACATCTACTGGTGTGGATGAAGCAAGCAAAGGCAACAAGAAAAGCAAATACAATTATACTAGCAAGCAGGAGTATCATTTATTATAGATGATAATCACATGTTGGTTTGTCACTAGGTGTGTTTAATCAACAACTTTCTTTTTGAAATAAGAGTGAAGATAAAAGAAAAGTTCAAATAGGATTCCTACATGTCTCGTTTTCATTAAAGATTAGATCTGCTACAACACGATGAACTGAGGATAATATAATGTAACGTCCAAACACTTTTTTTCAAGTAATGTTAACACTGAATGAAAGGTATACAGGCTTCAATGAAATTAGGCAGCTGAGGCCTAGTTGAATGCTATTTGTTGTTGAATGGTATTTGTGACAGTGTTGAAAGAAATGGCTGATGTTATTGTAAAGTTACTGTCTGTCATCTATGAAAAACGGTGTTCTGCACAGGTCTGTGAGTGTTAGAAATGGGCTTTCTTGAAGAGCTGTCTTTATGGAAAAGGAGGCATTGCTTGCAAACTGGTAAATTGGGGAAAAAAAAAAAAAAAAAAAAGTAACATTTCTGATTTCCAATTTAGTTATTAGAAAATCCCCATCATCTCTCTTTATATTATATGAATACTCCATGGTGTCCTTGGGATGACAAGATGCCTGTACTGCTATTTAGATATGCACAAATACAACAAATCCATGGGCAGATCTTTCCCCTACTGCATTTTTTTAATGTATTTCTTTATTGCTAAACTAAAAGGAAAATAATAGTAGAAAAAATTCAATCACCTTAATCAGCACATGCAAGTCTTAAAAATCTTTTTCTTGCTCTGTAATACTGAAAAGACCTGATGGGAAATGTTACCTTCCAAATTTTGCTCTGTGTATATGCATTTCCTATTTAAACCCTCACTCAGCAAGAGAAGGAAAAACACTTCTCAGTTTCAGTGTAAGTGCCCCATGGAATTTTCTACAGGAAAAATATCACTTTAGATCTGTCAGACAATAACATTTTATTACCTCAAGGATGTTATCTGAACCTGAGGTCTAATATCTAAATGAACTGCAGTTCAGATTATTTGAGATTTAGCAGAAAGACAGAGGGATGGAAAGTTTCATAGAAAGATTCTATGGGGAGAAGTCTCATTCATTTATTGTGGATAAATATGATGAAAAGGTATTCATATACCAAGTTTTAATAACTGTATGGTTAACAGGAGGAACAGTAGACAGCTTTGAGCAGTAGCTGACATACAGAACAGGAGAGTTGGAAGAGTAATATTTCCAAGAAGATTAATTTAATTTAAAGGCAGAATGTTTTTTGGCTATTGGAAAGTTCTCTGTTGTGTTGAGCAAAAGGATAGATATACTGGCTGAAAATAAACCTGTAAAAGTGAGGTAATGCATTTACTAAAACAACAATAATTGCTATATCAGGATGGATCATATATTAAAGGCAATAAAACTCTGATTAATAGCTGTCAGGTTATTTCTTTATTTTCTCAAATATTTATTTGAGCGCAACATACTATAAATACTTTAAAGAAAATGTTTATCTTATATTTGTACATGATTGCACTCAGTAATACATGGAAGAGCAGCCACTGAAGTGGGAGGATCATAAGCCCAATGTATGTGAAGAGAGAGAGCAATAAATTTGATTCTTCTCAGCATTTTTCTGTTACAGGTTTTGAGAAACTTGTTAGATTTTAGTACCTGCAAATGTAAATGAAACCAACATAAAATACCATACATAACCTTATTACTTTAAATAACATAGAAAATATGGATTGGAAGACTCGTGTGCATGTTCTTTTTTTCTGTCTTAGACCTGAATAAAGCTGTAAAGAAGAAATTAATGCTCTAGTAAGTCACTGTCAACTCTTGCAAGTCCATTTGGGAGAAAATTTGACACTCCATTTTTTTTTTCTTGTTGTCCTTCTATCTCCTACTCTCCTTTCTGTGTATGTTTATTATTTGCCTCATTTCTGTGAAAACAAATCAGGCTCCATTAATAAAAGCAAAAACTGTTTAAGGCCATCCATCTTACTCTTTCTCCTCAAAGGTTTGCTGCCACTTGTTCTATCACAGAGGACTGCAAAACTTTTTTGCTCCACATTGTTACCCTCTAAAGATAAAATGAATAAATTGCTTAAGAAGATGTTGAAAGACTCTTAATGGTGCATTTATGATCATAACATACATATTTGTGAGACCTAAGGATTTTTATTCATTCTATTTTTGTTCAATGTAAAATCAAGGTTAACTTCTTAGATTTTCTGGACATCCTCGTTGTATAAATTTAATTTTTTACTCCTTTTCCTTGTACAACTTCTGAAATCTGACAGTAAGAACATTTTTATTTTTGTCTCAAACCTCTTTTTTATTCTTTGTCCATCTATTTTTTTTTTCCCCCTATGATGCTTCTTATAACTTTACCAATTACTTTGTGTTCCATTTCATTACGTTATTTATTTTTGCTTTTTCTTTAGGGCAGGATATGTCTACTGCTATGCATCTGCACAGTTCCTACAATGGAGCTTTGATCCTGGCTGGATTGCTTAAGTGCCATTAACATAAACGTGGTTAACAAAAATAGTAGTTTCAGCTTAGTATTTTTCATGCTAAATCAGGTTCAAAACTAGAAGAATAAAAGTTTTTTTGTAAGAAACATAAACATCCATGTTGATTTCATAAGTGAAACTGATTCTGTTTTTGAAGAGCGGAAGAAATTTAAATAATTCATCTGAAAGCAAAGTTCACTTCTGTTTTTATATTCTCAGAAGTGAATCATCAGATTAAACTAGCATGCCACAGTTTAGTGGTAAACCTCTAACACTACCAAATCTACATATGTAGATTTTGCTTTAATGTCACAGGCAACAGAATGTAATCAACTAACAAACAAAACAAGCAAACAGAAAATTCACATCCAAATAAACCAGAAAGAGGAGTTTATAGACACTCTACAGAACTGTTAGCTGTGCTATGCTTTTCAAAAGCTGGAATTTGTCCTACAGACATCTCAGAAGTTGCACATCTGTCCAAGAAGAATCATTGCACTTTATTTCTACTGTACATGTTTATCTTATATCTTATTCTTCATTACTGTTATGTACTATGCAAAATACATAAAGAAAAAAAGCAGTAATCAAACTATACATACTGTGAGCAGGGCTTTGTGAAGGCTGCAGTACTGTACAGAAGAAAGCCTTGAACAGATCTATCTCAAATTCAGGGTAATAATACATTTATTTCCTACCCACATTGCTCATGTAATCCACCAACTATTTTAGGAACGCCTAGATTCTTAAAAATACAGAAATTAAAGTGATTTCCTGATCAACCCTTACAGAAAGACACAAGTTTAAACATGAAAGCAACTATGAATGCTTTGGAGAGAAAAAAATAGAATGTAATGTTAATAATCCCTGTAATGTTAATAAGCTAAATAACAGTTTCAAAGTTTAGTATCTTGATGCTTTACGGAGCTCCCATAAAATGGCTCTGAGCCTTCCCTTTCTAATGATTTTGCACACCCACGCAACTTGCTCTGTGGGGATGGAAGATAACAGGATTTAGATCCTTGACACACTGCAATTGATTTAACAATAAATATTGTCCATCCTAGTTTTGGGTTACTATAAGATGAAAGCAAAAATGTATATACTGATCTACTGGTTTTCTTTTAAAAAACATTCATCTGATGCTGAAGGCTAATTCTGTAAAGCTGAAACTTAAATCCCAGCAGAAACAGGTTCCCAGATATTAAAAACAAACAAACAAACAAACAAACAAAAAATCATAAAAGTATGTATAATGAAATCTTTAGGCATGTGACAAACTTTGTTTTATATATTATATGATTTCAGAACATCTGTCACACACACTCACAAACTTTCCTTAGAAGGAGAAGCAGAAGTTTAGATGATGATAAAGTTATGTTCTTACCACATTAGAAGGTTCCAATTTCTTCCTTCTAGCAAGGTCAGTGATATTATTGCCATTGTAGTTGATGCTCTCCATACAGCCTTTGAAATTTTTTTCTGCTGTTAGAACTTGGCTTCCCAGAAAAAGGCATGCCTCCAAAGGTTATCTTTGAATGTATCAGAAAATGAAAGACAGTTACTGGAGGACAAGGGCTTAGAATTTTTGCTTACTAGAAAAAGAAAGTATCAAACAAGTACTGGAAAAGTAGGAAAAAGTTAAGTTTCAAGGACATTTCCATCAGAAAGAATGGAAATGAAGAAAGAACGGAGCCCCCAGGCTGGTTGTTGAGTGAGAATTACTGCTTACCCAGCATCCGTTTGCTTCATCAAATGTCCCCCATCTGCTCACAGAAACCTCTCTAAGATGCTTTTCTGAAGAATATTTGGCAGCATGTTTCCCAGGGCTGATGCCTAGAGGAGAGGGTTACATGGAGACTTGCTGTCTATCTTGATGGCAAACCCCTCCTAAGTAGGAATCCAGAGCTGGTGACTCACTTTGTAGTCTTGTATAGGTCTGGGGCAAGACAACATTATGGCAGTGGGGAGATATTCATGGTCAGGCTGGACAGGCCTCTGAGGTCTCTGACCTCTGTGGGTGTCCCTGTTCATTACTGGGGAACTGGACTCAATGGTCTGTAAGAGTCCCTTCCAACTCAAAAAAAAATTCTAGTTTTGGGTTACTATAAGATGAAAGCAAAAATGTATATACTGATCTACTGGTTTTCTTTTAAAAAACATTCATCTGATGCTGAAGGCTAATTCTGTAAGGCTGAAACTTAAATCCCAGCAGAAACAGGTTCCCAGATATTAAAAACAAACAAACAAACAAACAAAAAAAAATCATAAAAGTATGTATAATGAAATCTTTAGGCATGTGACAAACTTTGTTTTATATATTATATGATTTCAGAACATCTGTCACACACACTCACAAACTTTCCTTAGAAGGAGAAGCAGAAGTTTAGATGATGATAAAGTTATGTTCTTACCACATTAGAAGGTTCCAATTTCTTCCTTCTAGCAAGGTCAGTGATATTATTGCCATTGTAGTTGATGCTCTCCATACAGCCTTTGAAATTTTTTTCTGCTGTTAGAACTTGGCTTCCCAGAAAAAGGCATGCCTCCAAAGGTTATCTTTGAATGTATCAGAAAATGAAAGACAGTTACTGGAGGACAAGGGCTTAGAATTTTTGCTTACTAGAAAAAGAAAGTATCAAACAAGTACTGGAAAAGTAGGAAAAAGTTAAGTTTCAAGGACATTTCCATCAGAAAGAATGGAAATGAAGAAAGAACGGAGCCCCCAGGCTGGTTGTTGAGTGAGAATTACTGCTTACCCAGCATCCGTTTGCTTCATCAAATGTCCCCCATCTGCTCACAGAAACCTCTCTAAGATGCTTTTCTGAAGAATATTTGGCAGCATGTTTCCCAGGGCTGATGCCTAGAGGAGAGGGTTACATGGAGACTTGCTGTCTATCTTGATGGCAAACCCCTCCTAAGTAGGAATCCAGAGCTGGTGACTCACTTTGTAGTCTTGTATAGGTCTGGGGCAAGACAACATTATGGCAGTGGGGAGATATTCATGGTCAGGCTGGACAGGCCTCTGAGGTCTCTGACCTCTGTGGGTGTCCCTGTTCATTACTGGGGAACTGGACTCAATGGTCTGTAAGAGTCCCTTCCAACTCAAAAAAAAATTCTAGTTTTGGGTTACTATAAGATGAAAGCAAAAATGTATATACTGATCTACTGGTTTTCTTTTAAAAAACATTCATCTGATGCTGAAGGCTAATTCTGTAAGGCTGAAACTTAAATCCCAGCAGAAACAGGTTCCCAGATATTAAAAACAAACAAACAAACAAACAAAAAAAAATCATAAAAGTATGTATAATGAAATCTTTAGGCATGTGACAAACTTTGTTTTATATATTATATGATTTCAGAACATCTGTCACACACACTCACAAACTTTCCTTAGAAGGAGAAGCAGAAGTTTAGATGATGATAAAGTTATGTTCTTACCACATTAGAAGGTTCCAATTTCTTCCTTCTAGCAAGGTCAGTGATATTATTGCCATTGTAGTTGATGCTCTCCATACAGCCTTTGAAATTTTTTTCTGCTGTTAGAACTTGGCTTCCCAGAAAAAGGCATGCCTCCAAAGGTTATCTTTGAATGTATCAGAAAATGAAAGACAGTTACTGGAGGACAAGGGCTTAGAATTTTTGCTTACTAGAAAAAGAAAGTATCAAACAAGTACTGGAAAAGTAGGAAAAAGTTAAGTTTCAAGGACATTTCCATCAGAAAGAATGGAAATGAAGAAAGAACGGAGCCCCCAGGCTGGTTGTTGAGTGAGAATTACTGCTTACCCAGCATCCGTTTGCTTCATCAAATGTCCCCCATCTGCTCACAGAAACCTCTCTAAGATGCTTTTCTGAAGAATATTTGGCAGCATGTTTCCCAGGGCTGATGCCTAGAGGAGAGGGTTACATGGAGACTTGCTGTCTATCTTGATGGCAAACCCCTCCTAAGTAGGAATCCAGAGCTGGTGACTCACTTTGTAGTCTTGTATAGGTCTGGGGCAAGACAACATTATGGCAGTGGGGAGATATTCATGGTCAGGCTGGACAGGCCTCTGAGGTCTCTGACCTCTGTGGGTGTCCCTGTTCATTACTGGGGAACTGGACTCAATGGTCTGTAAGAGTCCCTTCCAACTCAAAAAAAAATTCTAGTTTTGGGTTACTATAAGATGAAAGCAAAAATGTATATACTGATCTACTGGTTTTCTTTTAAAAAACATTCATCTGATGCTGAAGGCTAATTCTGTAAAGCTGAAACTTAAATCCCAGCAGAAACAGGTTCCCAGATATTAAAAACAAACAAACAAACAAACAAAAAAAAATCATAAAAGTATGTATAATGAAATCTTTAGGCATGTGACAAACTTTGTTTTATATATTATATGATTTCAGAACATCTGTCACACACACTCACAAACTTTCCTTAGAAGGAGAAGCAGAAGTTTAGATGATGATAAAGTTATGTTCTTACCACATTAGAAGGTTCCAATTTCTTCCTTCTAGCAAGGTCAGTGATATTATTGCCATTGTAGTTGATGCTCTCCATACAGCCTTTGAAATTTTTTTCTGCTGTTAGAACTTGGCTTCCCAGAAAAAGGCATGCCTCCAAAGGTTATCTTTGAATGTATCAGAAAATGAAAGACAGTTACTGGAGGACAAGGGCTTAGAATTTTTGCTTACTAGAAAAAGAAAGTATCAAACAAGTACTGGAAAAGTAGGAAAAAGTTAAGTTTCAAGGACATTTCCATCAGAAAGAATGGAAATGAAGAAAGAACGGAGCCCCCAGGCTGGTTGTTGAGTGAGAATTACTGCTTACCCAGCATCCGTTTGCTTCATCAAATGTCCCCCATCTGCTCACAGAAACCTCTCTAAGATGCTTTTCTGAAGAATATTTGGCAGCATGTTTCCCAGGGCTGATGCCTAGAGGAGAGGGTTACATGGAGACTTGCTGTCTATCTTGATGGCAAACCCCTCCTAAGTAGGAATCCAGAGCTGGTGACTCACTTTGTAGTCTTGTATAGGTCTGGGGCAAGACAACATTATGGCAGTGGGGAGATATTCATGGTCAGGCTGGACAGGCCTCTGAGGTCTCTGACCTCTGTGGGTGTCCCTGTTCATTACTGGGGAACTGGACTCAATGGTCTGTAAGAGTCCCTTCCAACTCAAAAAAAAATTCTAGTTTTGGGTTACTATAAGATGAAAGCAAAAATGTATATACTGATCTACTGGTTTTCTTTTAAAAAACATTCATCTGATGCTGAAGGCTAATTCTGTAAGGCTGAAACTTAAATCCCAGCAGAAACAGGTTCCCAGATATTAAAAACAAACAAACAAACAAACAAAAAAAAATCATAAAAGTATGTATAATGAAATCTTTAGGCATGTGACAAACTTTGTTTTATATATTATATGATTTCAGAACATCTGTCACACACACTCACAAACTTTCCTTAGAAGGAGAAGCAGAAGTTTAGATGATGATAAAGTTATGTTCTTACCACATTAGAAGGTTCCAATTTCTTCCTTCTAGCAAGGTCAGTGATATTATTGCCATTGTAGTTGATGCTCTCCATACAGCCTTTGAAATTTTTTTCTGCTGTTAGAACTTGGCTTCCCAGAAAAAGGCATGCCTCCAAAGGTTATCTTTGAATGTATCAGAAAATGAAAGACAGTTACTGGAGGACAAGGGCTTAGAATTTTTGCTTACTAGAAAAAGAAAGTATCAAACAAGTACTGGAAAAGTAGGAAAAAGTTAAGTTTCAAGGACATTTCCATCAGAAAGAATGGAAATGAAGAAAGAACGGAGCCCCCAGGCTGGTTGTTGAGTGAGAATTACTGCTTACCCAGCATCCGTTTGCTTCATCAAATGTCCCCCATCTGCTCACAGAAACCTCTCTAAGATGCTTTTCTGAAGAATATTTGGCAGCATGTTTCCCAGGGCTGATGCCTAGAGGAGAGGGTTACATGGAGACTTGCTGTCTATCTTGATGGCAAACCCCTCCTAAGTAGGAATCCAGAGCTGGTGACTCACTTTGTAGTCTTGTATAGGTCTGGGGCAAGACAACATTATGGCAGTGGGGAGATATTCATGGTCAGGCTGGACAGGCCTCTGAGGTCTCTGACCTCTGTGGGTGTCCCTGTTCATTACTGGGGAACTGGACTCAATGGTCTGTAAGAGTCCCTTCCAACTCAAAAAAAAATTCTAGTTTTGGGTTACTATAAGATGAAAGCAAAAATGTATATACTGATCTACTGGTTTTCTTTTAAAAAACATTCATCTGATGCTGAAGGCTAATTCTGTAAAGCTGAAACTTAAATCCCAGCAGAAACAGGTTCCCAGATATTAAAAACAAACAAACAAACAAACAAAAAAAAATCATAAAAGTATGTATAATGAAATCTTTAGGCATGTGACAAACTTTGTTTTATATATTATATGATTTCAGAACATCTGTCACACACACTCACAAACTTTCCTTAGAAGGAGAAGCAGAAGTTTAGATGATGATAAAGTTATGTTCTTACCACATTAGAAGGTTCCAATTTCTTCCTTCTAGCAAGGTCAGTGATATTATTGCCATTGTAGTTGATGCTCTCCATACAGCCTTTGAAATTTTTTTCTGCTGTTAGAACTTGGCTTCCCAGAAAAAGGCATGCCTCCAAAGGTTATCTTTGAATGTATCAGAAAATGAAAGACAGTTACTGGAGGACAAGGGCTTAGAATTTTTGCTTACTAGAAAAAGAAAGTATCAAACAAGTACTGGAAAAGTAGGAAAAAGTTAAGTTTCAAGGACATTTCCATCAGAAAGAATGGAAATGAAGAAAGAACGGAGCCCCCAGGCTGGTTGTTGAGTGAGAATTACTGCTTACCCAGCATCCGTTTGCTTCATCAAATGTCCCCCATCTGCTCACAGAAACCTCTCTAAGATGCTTTTCTGAAGAATATTTGGCAGCATGTTTCCCAGGGCTGATGCCTAGAGGAGAGGGTTACATGGAGACTTGCTGTCTATCTTGATGGCAAACCCCTCCTAAGTAGGAATCCAGAGCTGGTGACTCACTTTGTAGTCTTGTATAGGTCTGGGGCAAGACAACATTATGGCAGTGGGGAGATATTCATGGTCAGGCTGGACAGGCCTCTGAGGTCTCTGACCTCTGTGGGTGTCCCTGTTCATTACTGGGGAACTGGACTCAATGGTCTGTAAGAGTCCCTTCCAACTCAAAAAAAAATTCTAGTTTTGGGTTACTATAAGATGAAAGCAAAAATGTATATACTGATCTACTGGTTTTCTTTTAAAAAACATTCATCTGATGCTGAAGGCTAATTCTGTAAGGCTGAAACTTAAATCCCAGCAGAAACAGGTTCCCAGATATTAAAAACAAACAAACAAACAAACAAAAAAAAATCATAAAAGTATGTATAATGAAATCTTTAGGCATGTGACAAACTTTGTTTTATATATTATATGATTTCAGAACATCTGTCACACACACTCACAAACTTTCCTTAGAAGGAGAAGCAGAAGTTTAGATGATGATAAAGTTATGTTCTTACCACATTAGAAGGTTCCAATTTCTTCCTTCTAGCAAGGTCAGTGATATTATTGCCATTGTAGTTGATGCTCT
Organism: Phasianus colchicus; assembly: GCF_987193195.1. Classification (NCBI taxonomy): domain Eukaryota; kingdom Metazoa; phylum Chordata; class Aves; order Galliformes; family Phasianidae; genus Phasianus; species Phasianus colchicus. Next base: position 515,824 of record NC_143439.1, read on the forward strand.
CCATACAGCCTTTGAAATTTTTTTCTGCTGTTAGAACTTGGCTTCCCAGAAAAAGGCATGCCTCCAAAGGTTATCTTTGAATGTATCAGAAAATGAAAGACAGTTACTGGAGGACAAGGGCTTAGAATTTTTGCTTACTAGAAAAAGAAAGTATCAAACAAGTACTGGAAAAGTAGGAAAAAGTTAAGTTTCAAGGACATTTCCATCAGAAAGAATGGAAATGAAGAAAGAACGGAGCCCCCAGGCTGGTTGTTGAGTGAGAATTACTGCTTACCCAGCATCCGTTTGCTTCATCAAATGTCCCCCATCTGCTCACAGAAACCTCTCTAAGATGCTTTTCTGAAGAATATTTGGCAGCATGTTTCCCAGGGCTGATGCCTAGAGGAGAGGGTTACATGGAGACTTGCTGTCTATCTTGATGGCAAACCCCTCCTAAGTAGGAATCCAGAGCTGGTGACTCACTTTGTAGTCTTGTATAGGTCTGGGGCAAGACAACATTATGGCAGTGGGGAGATATTCATGGTCAGGCTGGACAGGCCTCTGAGGTCTCTGACCTCTGTGGGTGTCCCTGTTCATTACTGGGGAACTGGACTCAATGGTCTGTAAGAGTCCCTTCCAACTCAAAAAAAAATTCTATGATTCTATGATTCTATGAATATTCCTGGTTTTATTACAAGTACAAATACTGATAAAGCCTACATTCAAATTGTTTATTCCTTGCTTTTGGAGAAGCTAAAACACTAGCACTAAGAGTTTTAATCAACGTAGATAATAGCTTGTCAGTTGTTATGCACAGTGGTACGTGCACCCAGTTTGAAATTTCAGTGCCATTAATGTTTTTAATTTTTTAAGTGATATGACACAGTACATGCAATCAACAATAATGAACATACCATGGTTCAGGACCCCTGATCTCTCAGCTAGTAATTTAAAATATTTTCACGTGTAGAGACAAGACAAGTATTATGTCCTAAATGGAGTCTAGGTCCCCAGCACTATTTCTCTCTCTATTTGATCCCTAAAAACAACTGTTTTCTTGCCAAAGATTTTGCATCGTTAAATCTCCTTTCTGAAACAATGAATATTGTGTAGTTGCAGGCCACTTTTTCAAACCTGTGGACATTCCCTTTGCTTCTACTTCTTTAAGCAACCTGCAGTTGCAATACACTTTTGCAGTACAGTCTTGAACCTCTTTATTCCTTGTTTTTCAGTCACCATGGGCTGTGTCTGTGCTGTCTTTGTAACCAGGACCAGGGAATGACCTCTTTTCTCCCAGTCAGTTTTCTCAACACATCTACTGGTGTGGATGAAGCAAGCAAAGGCAACAAGAAAAGCAAATACAATTATACTAGCAAGCAGGAGTATCATTTATTATAGATGATAATCACATGTTGGTTTGTCACTAGGTGTGTTTAATCAACAACTTTCTTTTTGAAATAAGAGTGAAGATAAAAGAAAAGTTCAAATAGGATTCCTACATGTCTCGTTTTCATTAAAGATTAGATCTGCTACAACACGATGAACTGAGGATAATATAATGTAACGTCCAAACACTTTTTTTCAAGTAATGTTAACACTGAATGAAAGGTATACAGGCTTCAATGAAATTAGGCAGCTGAGGCCTAGTTGAATGCTATTTGTTGTTGAATGGTATTTGTGACAGTGTTGAAAGAAATGGCTGATGTTATTGTAAAGTTACTGTCTGTCATCTATGAAAAACGGTGTTCTGCACAGGTCTGTGAGTGTTAGAAATGGGCTTTCTTGAAGAGCTGTCTTTATGGAAAAGGAGGCATTGCTTGCAAACTGGTAAATTGGGGAAAAAAAAAAAAAAAAAAAAAGTAACATTTCTGATTTCCAATTTAGTTATTAGAAAATCCCCATCATCTCTCTTTATATTATATGAATACTCCATGGTGTCCTTGGGATGACAAGATGCCTGTACTGCTATTTAGATATGCACAAATACAACAAATCCATGGGCAGATCTTTCCCCTACTGCATTTTTTTAATGTATTTCTTTATTGCTAAACTAAAAGGAAAATAATAGTAGAAAAAATTCAATCACCTTAATCAGCACATGCAAGTCTTAAAAATCTTTTTCTTGCTCTGTAATACTGAAAAGACCTGATGGGAAATGTTACCTTCCAAATTTTGCTCTGTGTATATGCATTTCCTATTTAAACCCTCACTCAGCAAGAGAAGGAAAAACACTTCTCAGTTTCAGTGTAAGTGCCCCATGGAATTTTCTACAGGAAAAATATCACTTTAGATCTGTCAGACAATAACATTTTATTACCTCAAGGATGTTATCTGAACCTGAGGTCTAATATCTAAATGAACTGCAGTTCAGATTATTTGAGATTTAGCAGAAAGACAGAGGGATGGAAAGTTTCATAGAAAGATTCTATGGGGAGAAGTCTCATTCATTTATTGTGGATAAATATGATGAAAAGGTATTCATATACCAAGTTTTAATAACTGTATGGTTAACAGGAGGAACAGTAGACAGCTTTGAGCAGTAGCTGACATACAGAACAGGAGAGTTGGAAGAGTAATATTTCCAAGAAGATTAATTTAATTTAAAGGCAGAATGTTTTTTGGCTATTGGAAAGTTCTCTGTTGTGTTGAGCAAAAGGATAGATATACTGGCTGAAAATAAACCTGTAAAAGTGAGGTAATGCATTTACTAAAACAACAATAATTGCTATATCAGGATGGATCATATATTAAAGGCAATAAAACTCTGATTAATAGCTGTCAGGTTATTTCTTTATTTTCTCAAATATTTATTTGAGCGCAACATACTATAAATACTTTAAAGAAAATGTTTATCTTATATTTGTACATGATTGCACTCAGTAATACATGGAAGAGCAGCCACTGAAGTGGGAGGATCATAAGCCCAATGTATGTGAAGAGAGAGAGCAATAAATTTGATTCTTCTCAGCATTTTTCTGTTACAGGTTTTGAGAAACTTGTTAGATTTTAGTACCTGCAAATGTAAATGAAACCAACATAAAATACCATACATAACCTTATTACTTTAAATAACATAGAAAATATGGATTGGAAGACTCGTGTGCATGTTCTTTTTTTCTGTCTTAGACCTGAATAAAGCTGTAAAGAAGAAATTAATGCTCTAGTAAGTCACTGTCAACTCTTGCAAGTCCATTTGGGAGAAAATTTGACACTCCATTTTTTTTTTCTTGTTGTCCTTCTATCTCCTACTCTCCTTTCTGTGTATGTTTATTATTTGCCTCATTTCTGTGAAAACAAATCAGGCTCCATTAATAAAAGCAAAAACTGTTTAAGGCCATCCATCTTACTCTTTCTCCTCAAAGGTTTGCTGCCACTTGTTCTATCACAGAGGACTGCAAAACTTTTTTGCTCCACATTGTTACCCTCTAAAGATAAAATGAATAAATTGCTTAAGAAGATGTTGAAAGACTCTTAATGGTGCATTTATGATCATAACATACGTATTTGTGAGACCTAAGGATTTTTATTCATTCTATTTTTGTTCAATGTAAAATCAAGATTAACTTCTTAGATTTTCTGGACATCCTCGTTGTATAAATTTAATTTTTTACTCCTTTTCCTTGTACAACTTCTGAAATCTGACAGTAAGAACATTTTTATTTTTGTCTCAAACCTCTTTTTTATTCTTTGTCCATCTATTTTTTTTTTCCCCCTATGATGCTTCTTATAACTTTACCAATTACTTTGTGTTCCATTTCATTACGTTATTTATTTTTGCTTTTTCTTTAGGGCAGGATATGTCTACTGCTATGCATCTGCACAGTTCCTACAATGGAGCTTTGATCCTGGTTGGATTGCTTAAGTGCCATTAACATAAACGTGGTTAACAAAAATAGTAGTTTCAGCTTAGTATTTTTCATGCTAAATCAGGTTCAAAACTAGAAGAATAAAAGTTTTTTTGTAAGAAACATAAACATCCATGTTGATTTCATAAGTGAAACTGATTCTGTTTTTGAAGAGCGGAAGAAATTTAAATAATTCATCTGAAAGCAAAGTTCACTTCTGTTTTTATATTCTCAGAAGTGAATCATCAGATTAAACTAGCATGCCACAGTTTAGTGGTAAACCTCTAACACTACCAAATCTACATATGTAGATTTTGCTTTAATGTCACAGGCAACAGAATGTAATCAACTAACAAACAAAACAAGCAAACAGAAAATTCACATCCAAATAAACCAGAAAGAGGAGTTTATAGACACTCTACAGAACTGTTAGCTGTGCTATGCTTTTCAAAAGCTGGAATTTGTCCTACAGACATCTCAGAAGTTGCACATCTGTCCAAGAAGAATCATTGCACTTTATTTCTACTGTACATGTTTATCTTATATCTTATTCTTCATTACTGTTATGTACTATGCAAAATACATAAAGAAAAAAAGCAGTAATCAAACTATACATACTGTGAGCAGGGCTTTGTGAAGGCTGCAGTACTGTACAGAAGAAAGCCTTGAACAGATCTATCTCAAATTCAGGGTAATAATACATTTATTTCCTACCCACATTGCTCATGTAATCCACCAACTATTTTAGGAACGCCTAGATTCTTAAAAATACAGAAATTAAAGTGATTTCCTGATCAACCCTTACAGAAAGACACAAGTTTAAACATGAAAGCAACTATGAATGCTTTGGAGAGAAAAAAATAGAATGTAATGTTAATAATCCCTGTAATGTTAATAAGCTAAATAACAGTTTCAAAGTTTAGTATCTTGATGCTTTACGGAGCTCCCATAAAATGGCTCTGAGCCTTCCCTTTCTAATGATTTTGCACACCCACGCAACTTGCTGTGGGGATGGAAGATAACAGGATTTAGATCCTTGACACACTGCAATTGATTTAACAATAAATATTGTCCATCCTAGTTTTGGGTTACTATAAGATGAAAGCAAAAATGTATATACTGATCTACTGGTTTTCTTTTAAAAAACATTCATCTGATGCTGAAGGCTAATTCTGTAAAGCTGAAACTTAAATCCCAGCAGAAACAGGTTCCCAGATATTAAAAACAAACAAACAAACAAACAAACAAAAAATCATAAAAGTATGTATAATGAAATCTTTAGGCATGTGACAAACTTTGTTTTATATATTATATGATTTCAGAACATCTGTCACACACACTCACAAACTTTCCTTAGAAGGAGAAGCAGAAGTTTAGATGATGATAAAGTTATGTTCTTACCACATTAGAAGGTTCCAATTTCTTCCTTCTAGCAAGGTCAGTGATATTATTGCCATTGTAGTTGATGCTCTCCATACAGCCTTTGAAATTTTTTTCTGCTGTTAGAACTTGGCTTCCCAGAAAAAGGCATGCCTCCAAAGGTTATCTTTGAATGTATCAGAAAATGAAAGACAGTTACTGGAGGACAAGGGCTTAGAATTTTTGCTTACTAGAAAAAGAAAGTATCAAACAAGTACTGGAAAAGTAGGAAAAAGTTAAGTTTCAAGGACATTTCCATCAGAAAGAATGGAAATGAAGAAAGAACGGAGCCCCCAGGCTGGTTGTTGAGTGAGAATTACTGCTTACCCAGCATCCGTTTGCTTCATCAAATGTCCCCCATCTGCTCACAGAAACCTCTCTAAGATGCTTTTCTGAAGAATATTTGGCAGCATGTTTCCCAGGGCTGATGCCTAGAGGAGAGGGTTACATGGAGACTTGCTGTCTATCTTGATGGCAAACCCCTCCTAAGTAGGAATCCAGAGCTGGTGACTCACTTTGTAGTCTTGTATAGGTCTGGGGCAAGACAACATTATGGCAGTGGGGAGATATTCATGGTCAGGCTGGACAGGCCTCTGAGGTCTCTGACCTCTGTGGGTGTCCCTGTTCATTACTGGGGAACTGGACTCAATGGTCTGTAAGAGTCCCTTCCAACTCAAAAAAAAATTCTAGTTTTGGGTTACTATAAGATGAAAGCAAAAATGTATATACTGATCTACTGGTTTTCTTTTAAAAAACATTCATCTGATGCTGAAGGCTAATTCTGTAAAGCTGAAACTTAAATCCCAGCAGAAACAGGTTCCCAGATATTAAAAACAAACAAACAAACAAACAAACAAAAAATCATAAAAGTATGTATAATGAAATCTTTAGGCATGTGACAAACTTTGTTTTATATATTATATGATTTCAGAACATCTGTCACACACACTCACAAACTTTCCTTAGAAGGAGAAGCAGAAGTTTAGATGATGATAAAGTTATGTTCTTACCACATTAGAAGGTTCCAATTTCTTCCTTCTAGCAAGGTCAGTGATATTATTGCCATTGTAGTTGATGCTCTCCATACAGCCTTTGAAATTTTTTTCTGCTGTTAGAACTTGGCTTCCCAGAAAAAGGCATGCCTCCAAAGGTTATCTTTGAATGTATCAGAAAATGAAAGACAGTTACTGGAGGACAAGGGCTTAGAATTTTTGCTTACTAGAAAAAGAAAGTATCAAACAAGTACTGGAAAAGTAGGAAAAAGTTAAGTTTCAAGGACATTTCCATCAGAAAGAATGGAAATGAAGAAAGAACGGAGCCCCCAGGCTGGTTGTTGAGTGAGAATTACTGCTTACCCAGCATCCGTTTGCTTCATCAAATGTCCCCCATCTGCTCACAGAAACCTCTCTAAGATGCTTTTCTGAAGAATATTTGGCAGCATGTTTCCCAGGGCTGATGCCTAGAGGAGAGGGTTACATGGAGACTTGCTGTCTATCTTGATGGCAAACCCCTCCTAAGTAGGAATCCAGAGCTGGTGACTCACTTTGTAGTCTTGTATAGGTCTGGGGCAAGACAACATTATGGCAGTGGGGAGATATTCATGGTCAGGCTGGACAGGCCTCTGAGGTCTCTGACCTCTGTGGGTGTCCCTGTTCATTACTGGGGAACTGGACTCAATGGTCTGTAAGAGTCCCTTCCAACTCAAAAAAAAATTCTATGATTCTATGATTCTATGAATATTCCTGGTTTTATTACAAGTACAAATACTGATAAAGCCTACATTCAAATTGTTTATTCCTTGCTTTTGGAGAAGCTAAAACACTAGCACTAAGAGTTTTAATCAACGTAGATAATAGCTTGTCAGTTGTTATGCACAGTGGTACGTGCACCCAGTTTGAAATTTCAGTGCCATTAATGTTTTTAATTTTTTAAGTGATATGACACAGTACATGCAATCAACAATAATGAACATACCATGGTTCAGGACCCCTGATCTCTCAGCTAGTAATTTAAAATATTTTCACGTGTAGAGACAAGACAAGTATTATGTCCTAAATGGAGTCTAGGTCCCCAGCACTATTTCTCTCTCTATTTGATCCCTAAAAACAACTGTTCTCTTGCCAAAGATTTTGCATCGTTAAATCTCCTTTCTGAAACAATGAATATTGTGTAGTTGCAGGCCACTTTTTCAAACCTGTGGACATTCCCTTTGCTTCTACTTCTTTAAGCAACCTGCAGTTGCAATACACTTTTGCAGTACAGTCTTGAACCTCTTTATTCCTTGTTTTTCAGTCACCATGGGCTGTGTCTGTGCTGTCTTTGTAACCAGGACCAGGGAATGACCTCTTTTCTCCCAGTCAGTTTTCTCAACACATCTACTGGTGTGGATGAAGCAAGCAAAGGCAACAAGAAAAGCAAATACAATTACACTAGCAAGCAGGAGTATCATTTATTATAGATGATAATCACATGTTGGTAAGAGTGAAGATAAAAGAAAAGTTCAAATAGGATTCCTACATGTCTCGTTTTCATTAAAGATTAGATCTGCTACAACACGATGAACTGAGGATAATATAATGTAACGTCCAAACACTTTTTTTCAAGTAATGTTAACACTGAATGAAAGGTATACAGGCTTCAATGAAATTAGGCAGTTGAGGCCTAGTTGAATGCTATTTGTTGTTGAATGGTATTTGTGACAGTGTTGAAAGAAATGGCTGATGTTATTGTAAAGTTACTGTCTGTCATCTATGAAAAACGGTGTTCTGCACAGGTCTGTGAGTGTTAGAAATGGGCTTTCTTGAAGAGCTGTCTTTATGGAAAAGGAGGCATTGCTTGCAAACTGGTAAATTGGGGAAAAAAAAAAAAAAAAAAAAGTAACATTTCTGATTTCCAATTTAGTTATTAGAAAATCCCCATCATCTCTCTTTATATTATATGAATACTCCATGGTGTCCTTGGGATGACAAGATGCCTGTACTGCTATTTAGATATGCACAAATACAACAAATCCATGGGCAGATCTTTCCCCTACTGCATTTTTTTAATGTATTTCTTTATTGCTAAACTAAAAGGAAAATAATAGTAGAAAAAATTCAATCACCTTAATCAGCACATGCAAGTCTTAAAAATCTTTTTCTTGCTCTGTAATACTGAAAAGACCTGATGGGAAATGTTACCTTCCAAATTTTGCTCTGTGTATATGCATTTCCTATTTAAACCCTCACTCAGCAAGAGAAAGAAAAACACTTCTCAGTTTCAGTGTAAGTGCCCCATGGAATTTTCTACAGGAAAAATATCACTTTAGATCTGTCAGACAATAACATTTTATTACCTCAAGGATGTTATCTGAACCTGAGGTCTAATATCTAAATGAACTGCAGTTCAGATTATTTGAGATTTAGCAGAAAGACAGAGGGATGGAAAGTTTCATAGAAAGATTCTATGGGGAGAAGTCTCATTCATTTATTGTGGATAAATATGATGAAAAGGTATTCATATACCAAGTTTTAATAACTGTATGGTTAACAGGAGGAACAGTAGACAGCTTTGAGCAGTAGCTGACATACAGAACAGGAGAGTTGGAAGAGTAATATTTCCAAGAAGATTAATTTAATTTAAAGGCAGAATGTTTTTTGGCTATTGGAAAGTTCTCTGTTGTGTTGAGCAAAAGGATAGATATACTGGCTGAAAATAAACCTGTAAAAGTGAGGTAATGCATTTACTAAAACAACAATAATTGCTATATCAGGATGGATCATATATTAAAGGCAATAAAACTCTGATTAATAGCTGTCAGGTTATTTCTTTATTTTCTCAAATATTTATTTGAGCGCAACATACTATAAATACTTTAAAGAAAATGTTTATCTTATATTTGTACATGATTGCACTCAGTAATACATGGAAGAGCAGCCACTGAAGTGGGAGGATCATAAGCCCAATGTATGTGAAGAGAGAGAGCAATAAATTTGATTCTTCTCAGCATTTTTCTGTTACAGGTTTTGAGAAACTTGTTAGATTTTAGTACCTGCAAATGTAAATGAAACCAACATAAAATACCATACATAACCTTATTACTTTAAATAACATAGAAAATATGGATTGGAAGACTCGTGTGCATGTTCTTTTTTTCTGTCTTAGACCTGAATAAAGCTGTAAAGAAGAAATTAATGCTCTAGTAAGTCACTGTCAACTCTTGCAAGTCCATTTGGGAGAAAATTTGACACTCCATTTTTTTTTTCTTGTTGTCCTTCTATCTCCTACTCTCCTTTCTGTGTATGTTTATTATTTGCCTCATTTCTGTGAAAACAAATCAGGCTCCATTAATAAAAGCAAAAACTGTTTAAGGCCATCCATCTTACTCTTTCTCCTCAAAGGTTTGCTGCCACTTGTTCTATCACAGAGGACTGCAAAACTTTTTTGCTCCACATTGTTACCCTCTAAAGATAAAATGAATAAATTGCTTAAGAAGATGTTGAAAGACTCTTAATGGTGCATTTATGATCATAACATACGTATTTGTGAGACCTAAGGATTTTTATTCATTCTATTTTTGTTCAATGTAAAATCAAGATTAACTTCTTAGATTTTCTGGACATCCTCGTTGTATAAATTTAATTTTTTACTCCTTTTCCTTGTACAACTTCTGAAATCTGACAGTAAGAACATTTTTATTTTTGTCTCAAACCTCTTTTTTATTCTTTGTCCATCTATTTTTTTTTCCCCCCTATGATGCTTCTTATAACTTTACCAATTACTTTGTGTTCCATTTCATTACGTTATTTATTTTTGCTTTTTCTTTAGGGCAGGATATGTCTACTGCTATGCATCTGCACAGTTCCTACAATGGAGCTTTGATCCTGGTTGGATTGCTTAAGTGCCATTAACATAAACGTGGTTAACAAAAATAGTAGTTTCAGCTTAGTATTTTTCATGCTAAATCAGGTTCAAAACTAGAAGAATAAAAGTTTTTTTGTAAGAAACATAAACATCCATGTTGATTTCATAAGTGAAACTGATTCTGTTTTTGAAGAGCGGAAGAAATTTAAATAATTCATCTGAAAGCAAAGTTCACTTCTGTTTTTATATTCTCAGAAGTGAATCATCAGATTAAACTAGCATGCCACAGTTTAGTGGTAAACCTCTAACACTACCAAATCTACATATGTAGATTTTGCTTTAATGTCACAGGCAACAGAATGTAATCAACTAACAAACAAAACAAGCAAACAGAAAATTCACATCCAAATAAACCAGAAAGAGGAGTTTATAGACACTCTACAGAACTGTTAGCTGTGCTATGCTTTTCAAAAGCTGGAATTTGTCCTACAGACATCTCAGAAGTTGCACATCTGTCCAAGAAGAATCATTGCACTTTATTTCTACTGTACATGTTTATCTTATATCTTATTCTTCATTACTGTTATGTACTATGCAAAATACATAAAGAAAAAAAGCAGTAATCAAACTATACATACTGTGAGCAGGGCTTTGTGAAGGCTGCAGTACTGTACAGAAGAAAGCCTTGAACAGATCTATCTCAAATTCAGGGTAATAATACATTTATTTCCTACCCACATTGCTCATGTAATCCACCAACTATTTTAGGAACGCCTAGATTCTTAAAAATACAGAAATTAAAGTGATTTCCTGATCAACCCTTACAGAAAGACACAAGTTTAAACATGAAAGCAACTATGAATGCTTTGGAGAGAAAAAAATAGAATGTAATGTTAATAATCCCTGTAATGTTAATAAGCTAAATAACAGTTTCAAAGTTTAGTATCTTGATGCTTTACGGAGCTCCCATAAAATGGCTCTGAGCCTTCCCTTTCTAATGATTTTGCACACCCACGCAACTTGCTCTGTGGGGATGGAAGATAACAGGATTTAGATCCTTGACACACTGCAATTGATTTAACAATAAATATTGTCCATCCTAGTTTTGGGTTACTATAAGATGAAAGCAAAAATGTATATACTGATCTACTGGTTTTCTTTTAAAAAACATTCATCTGATGCTGAAGGCTAATTCTGTAAAGCTGAAACTTAAATCCCAGCAGAAACAGGTTCCCAGATATTAAAAACAAACAAACAAACAAACAAACAAAAAATCATAAAAGTATGTATAATGAAATCTTTAGGCATGTGACAAACTTTGTTTTATATATTATATGATTTCAGAACATCTGTCACACACACTCACAAACTTTCCTTAGAAGGAGAAGCAGAAGTTTAGATGATGATAAAGTTATGTTCTTACCACATTAGAAGGTTCCAATTTCTTCCTTCTAGCAAGGTCAGTGATATTATTGCCATTGTAGTTGATGCTCTCCATACAGCCTTTGAAATTTTTTTCTGCTGTTAGAACTTGGCTTCCCAGAAAAAGGCATGCCTCCAAAGGTTATCTTTGAATGTATCAGAAAATGAAAGACAGTTACTGGAGGACAAGGGCTTAGAATTTTTGCTTACTAGAAAAAGAAAGTATCAAACAAGTACTGGAAAAGTAGGAAAAAGTTAAGTTTCAAGGACATTTCCATCAGAAAGAATGGAAATGAAGAAAGAACGGAGCCCCCAGGCTGGTTGTTGAGTGAGAATTACTGCTTACCCAGCATCCGTTTGCTTCATCAAATGTCCCCCATCTGCTCACAGAAACCTCTCTAAGATGCTTTTCTGAAGAATATTTGGCAGCATGTTTCCCAGGGCTGATACCTAGAGGAGAGGGTTACATGGAGACTTGCTGTCTATCTTGATGGCAAACCCCTCCTAAGTAGGAATCCAGAGCTGGTGACTCACTTTGTAGTCTTGTATAGGTCTGGGGCAAGACAACATTATGGCAGTGGGGAGATATTCATGGTCAGGCTGGACAGGCCTCTGAGGTCTCTGACCTCTGTGGGTGTCCCTGTTCATTACTGGGGAACTGGACTCAATGGTCTGTAAGAGTCCCTTCCAACTCAAAAAAAAATTCTAGTTTTGGGTTACTATAAGATGAAAGCAAAAATGTATATACTGATCTACTGGTTTTCTTTTAAAAAACATTCATCTGATGCTGAAGGCTAATTCTGTAAAGCTGAAACTTAAATCCCAGCAGAAACAGGTTCCCAGATATTAAAAACAAACAAACAAACAAACAAACAAAAAATCATAAAAGTATGTATAATGAAATCTTTAGGCATGTGACAAACTTTGTTTTATATATTATATGATTTCAGAACATCTGTCACACACACTCACAAACTTTCCTTAGAAGGAGAAGCAGAAGTTTAGATGATGATAAAGTTATGTTCTTACCACATTAGAAGGTTCCAATTTCTTCCTTCTAGCAAGGTCAGTGATATTATTGCCATTGTAGTTGATGCTCTCCATACAGCCTTTGAAATTTTTTTCTGCTGTTAGAACTTGGCTTCCCAGAAAAAGGCATGCCTCCAAAGGTTATCTTTGAATGTATCAGAAAATGAAAGACAGTTACTGGAGGACAAGGGCTTAGAATTTTTGCTTACTAGAAAAAGAAAGTATCAAACAAGTACTGGAAAAGTAGGAAAAAGTTAAGTTTCAAGGACATTTCCATCAGAAAGAATGGAAATGAAGAAAGAACGGAGCCCCCAGGCTGGTTGTTGAGTGAGAATTACTGCTTACCCAGCATCCGTTTGCTTCATCAAATGTCCCCCATCTGCTCACAGAAACCTCTCTAAGATGCTTTTCTGAAGAATATTTGGCAGCATGTTTCCCAGGGCTGATGCCTAGAGGAGAGGGTTACATGGAGACTTGCTGTCTATCTTGATGGCAAACCCCTCCTAAGTAGGAATCCAGAGCTGGTGACTCACTTTGTAGTCTTGTATAGGTCTGGGGCAAGACAACATTATGGCAGTGGGGAGATATTCATGGTCAGGCTGGACAGGCCTCTGAGGTCTCTGACCTCTGTGGGTGTCCCTGTTCATTACTGGGGAACTGGACTCAATGGTCTGTAAGAGTCCCTTCCAACTCAAAAAAAAATTCTATGATTCTATGATTCTATGAATATTCCTGGTTTTATTACAAGTACAAATACTGATAAAGCCTACATTCAAATTGTTTATTCCTTGCTTTTGGAGAAGCTAAAACACTAGCACTAAGAGTTTTAATCAACGTAGATAATAGCTTGTCAGTTGTTATGCACAGTGGTACGTGCACCCAGTTTGAAATTTCAGTGCCATTAATGTTTTTAATTTTTTAAGTGATATGACACAGTACATGCAATCAACAATAATGAACATACCATGGTTCAGGACCCCTGATCTCTCAGCTAGTAATTTAAAATATTTTCACGTGTAGAGACAAGACAAGTATTATGTCCTAAATGGAGTCTAGGTCCCCAGCACTATTTCTCTCTCTATTTGATCCCTAAAAACAACTGTTCTCTTGCCAAAGATTTTGCATCGTTAAATCTCCTTTCTGAAACAATGAATATTGTGTAGTTGCAGGCCACTTTTTCAAACCTGTGGACATTCCCTTTGCTTCTACTTCTTTAAGCAACCTGCAGTTGCAATACACTTTTGCAGTACAGTCTTGAACCTCTTTATTCCTTGTTTTTCAGTCACCATGGGCTGTGTCTGTGCTGTCTTTGTAACCAGGACCAGGGAATGACCTCTTTTCTCCCAGTCAGTTTTCTCAACACATCTACTGGTGTGGATGAAGCAAGCAAAGGCAACAAGAAAAGCAAATACAATTACACTAGCAAGCAGGAGTATCATTTATTATAGATGATAATCACATGTTGGTAAGAGTGAAGATAAAAGAAAAGTTCAAATAGGATTCCTACATGTCTCGTTTTCATTAAAGATTAGATCTGCTACAACACGATGAACTGAGGATAATATAATGTAACGTCCAAACACTTTTTTTCAAGTAATGTTAACACTGAATGAAAGGTATACAGGCTTCAATGAAATTAGGCAGTTGAGGCCTAGTTGAATGCTATTTGTTGTTGAATGGTATTTGTGACAGTGTTGAAAGAAATGGCTGATGTTATTGTAAAGTTACTGTCTGTCATCTATGAAAAACGGTGTTCTGCACAGGTCTGTGAGTGTTAGAAATGGGCTTTCTTGAAGAGCTGTCTTTATGGAAAAGGAGGCATTGCTTGCAAACTGGTAAATTGGGGAAAAAAAAAAAAAAAAAAAGTAACATTTCTGATTTCCAATTTAGTTATTAGAAAATCCCCATCATCTCTCTTTATATTATATGAATACTCCATGGTGTCCTTGGGATGACAAGATGCCTGTACTGCTATTTAGATATGCACAAATACAACAAATCCATGGGCAGATCTTTCCCCTACTGCATTTTTTTAATGTATTTCTTTATTGCTAAACTAAAAGGAAAATAATAGTAGAAAAAATTCAATCACCTTAATCAGCACATGCAAGTCTTAAAAATCTTTTTCTTGCTCTGTAATACTGAAAAGACCTGATGGGAAATGTTACCTTCCAAATTTTGCTCTGTGTATATGCATTTCCTATTTAAACCCTCACTCAGCAAGAGAAAGAAAAACACTTCTCAGTTTCAGTGTAAGTGCCCCATGGAATTTTCTACAGGAAAAATATCACTTTAGATCTGTCAGACAATAACATTTTATTACCTCAAGGATGTTATCTGAACCTGAGGTCTAATATCTAAATGAACTGCAGTTCAGATTATTTGAGATTTAGCAGAAAGACAGAGGGATGGAAAGTTTCATAGAAAGATTCTATGGGGAGAAGTCTCATTCATTTATTGTGGATAAATATGATGAAAAGGTATTCATATACCAAGTTTTAATAACTGTATGGTTAACAGGAGGAACAGTAGACAGCTTTGAGCAGTAGCTGACATACAGAACAGGAGAGTTGGAAGAGTAATATTTCCAAGAAGATTAATTTAATTTAAAGGCAGAATGTTTTTTGGCTATTGGAAAGTTCTCTGTTGTGTTGAGCAAAAGGATAGATATACTGGCTGAAAATAAACCTGTAAAAGTGAGGTAATGCATTTACTAAAACAACAATAATTGCTATATCAGGATGGATCATATATTAAAGGCAATAAAACTCTGATTAATAGCTGTCAGGTTATTTCTTTATTTTCTCAAATATTTATTTGAGCGCAACATACTATAAATACTTTAAAGAAAATGTTTATCTTATATTTGTACATGATTGCACTCAGTAATACATGGAAGAGCAGCCACTGAAGTGGGAGGATCATAAGCCCAATGTATGTGAAGAGAGAGAGCAATAAATTTGATTCTTCTCAGCATTTTTCTGTTACAGGTTTTGAGAAACTTGTTAGATTTTAGTACCTGCAAATGTAAATGAAACCAACATAAAATACCATACATAACCTTATTACTTTAAATAACATAGAAAATATGGATTGGAAGACTCGTGTGCATGTTCTTTTTTTCTGTCTTAGACCTGAATAAAGCTGTAAAGAAGAAATTAATGCTCTAGTAAGTCACTGTCAACTCTTGCAAGTCCATTTGGGAGAAAATTTGACACTCCATTTTTTTTTTCTTGTTGTCCTTCTATCTCCTACTCTCCTTTCTGTGTATGTTTATTATTTGCCTCATTTCTGTGAAAACAAATCAGGCTCCATTAATAAAAGCAAAAACTGTTTAAGGCCATCCATCTTACTCTTTCTCCTCAAAGGTTTGCTGCCACTTGTTCTATCACAGAGGACTGCAAAACTTTTTTGCTCCACATTGTTACCCTCTAAAGATAAAATGAATAAATTGCTTAAGAAGATGTTGAAAGACTCTTAATGGTGCATTTATGATCATAACATACGTATTTGTGAGACCTAAGGATTTTTATTCATTCTATTTTTGTTCAATGTAAAATCAAGATTAACTTCTTAGATTTTCTGGACATCCTCGTTGTATAAATTTAATTTTTTACTCCTTTTCCTTGTACAACTTCTGAAATCTGACAGTAAGAACATTTTTATTTTTGTCTCAAACCTCTTTTTTATTCTTTGTCCATCTATTTTTTTTTCCCCCCTATGATGCTTCTTATAACTTTACCAATTACTTTGTGTTCCATTTCATTACGTTATTTATTTTTGCTTTTTCTTTAGGGCAGGATATGTCTACTGCTATGCATCTGCACAGTTCCTACAATGGAGCTTTGATCCTGGTTGGATTGCTTAAGTGCCATTAACATAAACGTGGTTAACAAAAATAGTAGTTTCAGCTTAGTATTTTTCATGCTAAATCAGGTTCAAAACTAGAAGAATAAAAGTTTTTTTGTAAGAAACATAAACATCCATGTTGATTTCATAAGTGAAACTGATTCTGTTTTTGAAGAGCGGAAGAAATTTAAATAATTCATCTGAAAGCAAAGTTCACTTCTGTTTTTATATTCTCAGAAGTGAATCATCAGATTAAACTAGCATGCCACAGTTTAGTGGTAAACCTCTAACACTACCAAATCTACATATGTAGATTTTGCTTTAATGTCACAGGCAACAGAATGTAATCAACTAACAAACAAAACAAGCAAACAGAAAATTCACATCCAAATAAACCAGAAAGAGGAGTTTATAGACACTCTACAGAACTGTTAGCTGTGCTATGCTTTTCAAAAGCTGGAATTTGTCCTACAGACATCTCAGAAGTTGCACATCTGTCCAAGAAGAATCATTGCACTTTATTTCTACTGTACATGTTTATCTTATATCTTATTCTTCATTACTGTTATGTACTATGCAAAATACATAAAGAAAAAAAGCAGTAATCAAACTATACATACTGTGAGCAGGGCTTTGTGAAGGCTGCAGTACTGTACAGAAGAAAGCCTTGAACAGATCTATCTCAAATTCAGGGTAATAATACATTTATTTCCTACCCACATTGCTCATGTAATCCACCAACTATTTTAGGAACGCCTAGATTCTTAAAAATACAGAAATTAAAGTGATTTCCTGATCAACCCTTACAGAAAGACACAAGTTTAAACATGAAAGCAACTATGAATGCTTTGGAGAGAAAAAAATAGAATGTAATGTTAATAATCCCTGTAATGTTAATAAGCTAACACCATGGGAGTGCTACAGATATCTAGGGGATATATGTATATAAGCTGCTCATTCAGTTTACGTGTTTGTCTTTTTCTTGGATGAGAAATAGTTGCTGTTTATTATTTCCTTAAATGCAACACAAGCATTTACTCATAATATCCAATCTGAGAACACCGTTCTTGTAACTGCTTATGAAAATCATAGATACAGAAATCAAAAGAAACTGTTTCAATCTGCTTGCATTTAAGGAAATAGGAAGTCTCTTTCCACCCTTGCGCATATTTAAGACTGTTTTCTGACAAACTGCTAGCTAAAGGCTTCAGTCTTTCTTTTTGTGCTTACTCCCTCAATGGAATAGCTGAGCTTTTGTAACTGTCCCTACTTTGAAGTTTTCTAGTGGATCCAGGTTGGTTTAAGTATCCTCTATTCCTCACTTCTGTCTTTTCTACCATTTTCTTCAAAAAGGAGCATGTTAAGAACATAAATTTCTATTCTGTTAAGAGTCTTCTCCTGCAGTTAGCTGGTTAGTAAATAATACTTTGCTCACTCACCTCACTCAACCTGCTGGCCACATTCTTTTTAATGCATCCCAGGATACCATTGGCCTTCTTGACCACAAGGCCACATTGCTGGTTTGTGGTCACCCTGCTGTCTACAGGGTCACCCAGGCCCTGTTTGTAAGAGAATGTGATTGACTTCACTTCTTCCAGCAAAAAAAGAGAAGCAGGTCTAAGACATCTGTTTATCTCCAATTTAAACAACTTAATTTAGGTAGAATTATGTGTTTTACAGCTATTCACGTTGCTGTGAAAAGAAGCGCGGCTATACAAATAAGAAATCGCGCGGCTCTGCCCTCGCAACTCCCCCCGCCCCGCGCACGGAGGCGGCCCCCAGCCGCAGCCCCCAGCCGCAGCCCCCAGCCGCAGCCCCCAGCCGCTCCCCCCCTCGCGTAGCGCCACTCCGAGGTGCCGCCTGCCGCAGCGACGGCGGCGGGGAGCCCTCGCGCCCAGAGGCGGCCTTCCCGGGGTCTGCCCTCTCCGCCCCCCTCCCACCTACCTGAGGGCAGCCGGCATCCGTCCGCGCAGCGGCGCACAGCCGGTGGCACCGCGCGCACAGCCTGCCTGCCGCCCTCCCTCGGACGAGGGTCCCCTTAGACGAAAGCACAGCCCCAGCCCGGCCGCTACCGCGAGGGACCGCGCCCGCGGCCGGAGCCCGGGGGCCGCGAGGAGGGAGGGCTGAGCGCCCGGTGACAGGTGAGGACGGCCCCCGCGCCGCTCCCTACCTCGCGCCGCTCTCCTCGCAGCCGGCGGCTCGCTTACCCTCGACCGCCGCCGCCCCCTCGCTCCGTTCCCCCGCCCTAACGCGGAGTTCAACGCGACCCCGCTAGCCGCGAGGCCCCGCCCCCCGCCCCGCACTGACGGCTCTCTCCGCCAATAGCGAAGAAGACGGCCGTCCTCGAGCTCCGCCCTCACCTCCTTCGACCAATAGGAGCTATCCGTGGTGCTGCCCCTCCGCCTTCCCGGCAGGCTCGGTTGGCTCGCAGCTGCCGAGCAACGGGCGCGGGGCTGCGGGTGGGGCCGCTGAGGGCGGTGGCCGGGCCCCCGCTGCGGGCCGGGGTTGGTGCCGCGGGATTGTGCCCGGGGCTTCTCGTTCGGGAGCTTTCGCCTCATAGATGGACGTTTTTTGTTCCCCTCCCCTTTTTCCCTCTTGGCTCAGCCATCAGGAGGATGGAAATATCTCCCGCACTCTCAAAGCTGTAATCTCGGCTTGCAGAAATGATAACTGGTATGTGAAGATGTTTCTAATTTTTTTGTTTCTTCACTTGTTTGTGAACCTAGGGTAGGGAGAAAGAACTGAAGTAACCTGCAGTGAGATTCTATCACTTTTGTAACTCCTTAAGCATAGTCAAGAATGTATGTTTGTGAACTACTTTATTAAGATAGTCCTGGTGGAGTATACTTTATATCACTGGGAGTCCAGGATTTTCTGAACAGTTCTTAAATCAGAGTCTATTACTTACAGGGCCTGCCTTACAGCATAAGATCACATGGCAGTGCCTTCTGCTTTCAGTATTTTACCAGTGCTGTGGTACAACTGGGTCTGGTTAATACCTGTTCAGATACAAGACAGAGTAAGGAAAATGTGTTTATTATTTCAGATCAGCCCTTTTTTACAAGCTTGTTATTATCTTCAAGAGAACAGATTGATGCTTTTGTTTTCTGTAGCAGAAACGTTACGTATAGAAGAAAACAGCACTTCCAAAGAGCATTGCTTTTCTGAGGACTCTATGGATTCTGCACTTAATTCAGTAAATCTGTCAAGCCCAGCCCGTCAAAATTCCACTGAATATCGTACTTCGGGGAGTGCAGCATATTACAGGAATTCCTTTCAGCCAGTGACTGCTACCTCAAATTCAGCCCCGATCCTGCGCCGGCTGTCATTGAGCTCTGCTGGGAACAGCAGTTACTATGAAGTCAGTAGGAATCGAATACAGAGGAGGATTGAAGGTATGCCTGAACTTTCCAAAGTATGTAACAGCTTTTATGAACATGCAAAGTCCGTGAGTTATGAACAAAACAAAAGCATCAATCTGTTCAAAACGATGTTCAAAACGATGGGCTTTGTAGCTTTGTTATTTAATTCCTTGCTATGTTCTCTTGAAGATAATAACAAGCTCCAAGCCTGTTAACAAGTCTCCTGTGAGACAAGACTTACTGAAGAATAGTCATTCTCAAGTAATCACTGGTCCTTTACTACATTAAAAAATTTCCAGTAAAATGTCTAATAGACAAGTTTGAGACAGTCTTCCATAAATCATCTCAGCTGTATATGTTAAATATTATGAGCAGGATGTGGACATAAGGTTTGATTTTTTTTTTTCATTGTCTGATATTAGCATTAACACATATGCAATCTCAGTCAAGCATTTTCATTATCTTTCTTAATGGTTATCTTCTGAGAATTTGTTTAGGAGTGCATTATGTTTCTATTTTTTATAAATATAAAAAGAATTTTTTAACATAAAAAAGCCTCTCATGTTAACTAGCAAATGTTTAATTTGTTCTACACAGTAGAGGGAGTCTCTAACTTCATATGCAAGAGGACAATTATCATCTGTAGATCTCCATATGTTCGGAGACAATAGCCATCACAAAAAACTGAAGAGACTACATGCAGAGCTGCAGAAGGCTGTAAATCCTAGACTCACATGCACACTAACACAATACAGTCTGATCACAATGCTGCAACTACGAGTCGTTAAACATCAGTGGGAACACCACTCCATTCTCTCATCATTGTATGTTCTCAGCTCCACTTGCACTAGGCCAACATCTAGCCTGAGGAAGAAGTTGGAAGCCTGATGCAAAAATCTGCATGAAACAAATGCTGCTTTGGCAAGAGACTTAAGAGCTGGAAAATATAGCTAACAGGTTCACAGAAGTGTAAACTCCACATTACCATCTTGAAAATTACTCTATGAAAGTTATAAAACATATGCTAGTGGAGCAGCATATTCTTGGGGGTAACTGGTACAATCTGTGAAACAAGTTCCTAGAATATGCTCTTTATTACTCTTCTTATATGACAACTTCCAATAATTTCTTGGGAAAATTCCAGAATTAAATAAAGGAAGAGTATTTTCCACAAACAAACAAACAACAGCAACAAAAAACACACAGAGAGCTTTTTAAGCACGTTTAACTTGTTCTATTAGCAATTACGTTCTCTCTCCTGAAGTCTGTATAAAACTGGAGTTTAGTGAAGAACTTGAGGTGTATTTCACAGTTATGATCTTCAGGCAACATTATCCCAAAGTGGAACAAAGACACCCAGAGAACCGGTTCCCTACTTAGTGAATTCAGTAAAGCAAGACATGCAATCCACCATAACATCTTCTATTAAACACAACACTTGTGGCAAAAAGAAGCTTTTAAGTCCACAAGCCCTTCTCTTTCAAGTACACAATCCTCAAGACAATAATGATAAACTTTCTAGTTTGATCTGTATCAAAAAAGCAAAGCAGTGGCTACTGAGGTTTTCGGAGAAAGCAAACTTTTATTTGTCGGCTTGAAGTAGCTGCAGCAACTTGCTAAAAGGAAAGCAATAGCCAGCTTTCTCACAGATACATCACCTTCCCCCCCCCACATCAGACCTCTTCTCCCAGAAATACCAGGACTCTGCCTGGTATGCCACTTTTCCCTTGGAAATTTCACCTTCTCTCCCAAAAAGAGGAGATTTGCTCCCAGAAATACCCCTTCTCTTACAACTGCCACACGCTTTCTCCCCAAAAAGCCTCCATGACAATGCCAAATGGGACACTTGCAGCCAAGAAGAGGACACCTTCTCTCAGAAAGACCACTTTTCTCCCCAAGAGAGGAGATTTTCTCCCAATTGGATGACATTTGCTGTAAGAAAGACCTGTTTTCTTCCCTCAAGAGGACATTGTCTTTCCCACTGAGGACATTTTCTCCCAGAAGTGCCGCTACTCTGTGAAACACCTCCATTTCCTCCCAAATCTACTCCATGACACGCCTCAGGATGACCCTTACTCCCCGATTTGGGGCATTTTCTCCCAGAAATACCACTTCTCTCCCAAAGGGATGGCCTTTTCCCTCTCTAGCATCTGTTTCCTCACCAATACCTGGCATTTTCTCCCAGAAACACCAGCTTTCTCACAGATACATCACCTTCCCCCCCCCACATCAGACCTCTTCTCCCAGAAATACCAGGACTCTGCTGAATATTTCCCATTTCCTCCGGAACATACAGCATTACACTCCGCAAGAGGACAGTTTCTTTCAGAAATGTGGCATTTTATCACAGATACACCATTTTTATGCCCAGTAGAGCTCCTTTTCTCCCAGAAATAGCACTGCTCTTAGGAAGAGCTCCCATTTTCTAACCAAAATGCTGCTTTACACTCCTCAAGATCACACTTACCCCCATCAAGATGGCAGTGTCACAGAAATACCAGCTTCTGCCCCCAAAATGGGACTTTGGCTCTCCAAAACAAGACATTTTCTCCCAGAAATACCAGGACTCTTAGAAATACCTCACGTTTCATCTCAAGAATACTGCTTTCCACTCCTCAAGATCACACTGACTCCCATCACAATGGCCTTTTCTCCCACATACACCAGCTTTCTCCCAAATACACGACATTTTCTCCCACATACACCCGTTTTCTCCCAAAGATGGGACATATTCTCCCAGAAATGCCAGCTTATTCTTTAAAAAACGGCCTTTTTTCCCCAAAATACCAGCTTTCTCACGAACACCTGTCATTTTCCAACCAAGTCTGCTACTATCTCCCAGAAACAGCCGGTTTCCGAGAAATACCTGACGTTTGCTCTCCCAAATACTACTTGACACTCCTCCAGAGGACATTGTCTCCCCTATTTACCACGTTGTCTCCCCAAGAGACCACTTGGCACACCAAAAAGACCACCGTTGCTCTCCAGTACAAGATCTTCTTTCCCACCGGTTCCCACTTTTCTCCCCCAGCTCTGTCATTTCCTCCCAGAAATGCCACTTTTCCCTTGGAAATTTCACCTTCTCTTCCAAAAAGAGGAGATTTGCTCCCAGAAATACCCCTTCTCTTACAACTGCCACACGCTTTCTCCCCAAAAAGCCTCCATGACAATGCCAAATGGGACACTTGCAGCCAAGAAGAGGACACCTTCTCTCAGAAAGACCACTTTTCTCCCCAAGAGAGGAGATTTTCTCCCAATTGGATGACATTTGCTGTAAGAAAGACCTGTTTTCTTCCCTCAAGAGGACATTGTCTTTCCCACTGAGGACATTTTCTCCCAGAAGTGCCGCTACTCTGTGAAACACCTCCATTTCCTCCCAAATCTACTCCATGACACGCCTCAGGATGACACTTACTCCCCGATTTGGGGCATTTTCTCCCAGAAATACCACTTCTCTCCCAAAGGGATGGCCTTTTCCCTCTCTAGCATCTGTTTCCTCACCAATACCTGGCATTTTCTCCCAGAAACACCAGCTTTCTCACAGATACATCACCTTCCCCCCCCCACATCAGACCTCTTCTCCCAGAAATACCAGGACTCTGCTGAATATTTCCCATTTCCTCCGGAACATACAGCATTACACTCCGCAAGAGGACAGTTTCTTTCAGAAATGTGGCATTTTATCACAGATACACCATTTTTATGCCCAGTAGAGCTCCTTTTCTCCCAGAAATAGCACTGCTCTTAGGAAGAGCTCCCATTTTCTAACCAAAATGCTGCTTTACACTCCTCAAGATCACACTTACCCCCATCAAGATGGCAGTGTCACAGAAATACCAGCTTCTGCCCCCAAAATGGGACTTTGGCTCTCCAAAACAAGACATTTTCTCCCAGAAATACCAGGACTC
Source organism: Phasianus colchicus (assembly GCF_987193195.1). Lineage (NCBI taxonomy): Eukaryota > Metazoa > Chordata > Aves > Galliformes > Phasianidae > Phasianus > Phasianus colchicus. The sequence continues at coordinate 539,479 of NC_143439.1, forward strand.
TTAGAAATACCTCACGTTTCATCTCAAGAATACTGCTTTCCACTCCTCAAGATCACACTGACTCCCATCACAATGGCCTTTTCTCCCACATACACCAGCTTTCTCCCAAATACACGACATTTTCTCCCACATACACCCGTTTTCTCCCAAAGATGGGACATATTCTCCCAGAAATGCCAGCTTATTCTTTAAAAAACGGCCTTTTTTTCCCAAAATACCAGCTTTCTCACAAACACCTGTCATTTTCCAACCAAGTCTGCTACTATCTCCCAGAAACAGCCGGTTTCCGAGAAATACCTGACGTTTGCTCTCCCAAATACTACTTGACACTCCTCCAGAGGACATTGTCTCCCCTATTTACCACGTTGTCTCCCCAAGAGACCACTTGGCACACCAAAAAGACCACCGTTGCTCTCCAGTACAAGATCTTCTTTCCCACCGGTTCCCACTTTTCTCCCCCAGCTATGTCATTTCCTCCCAGAAATGCCACTTTTCCCTTGGAAATTTCACCTTCTCTTCCAAAAAGAGGAGATTTGCTCCCAGAAATACCCCTTCTCTTACAACTGCCACACGCTTTCTCCCCAAAAAGCCTCCATGACAATGCCAAATGGGACACTTGCAGCCAAGAAGAGGACACCTTCTCTCAGAAAGACCACTTTTCTCCCCAAGAGAGGAGATTTTCTCCCAATTGGATGACATTTGCTGTAAGAAAGACCTGTTTTCTTCCCTCAAGAGGACATTGTCTTTCCCACTGAGGACATTTTCTCCCAGAAGTGCCGCTACTCTGTGAAACACCTCCATTTCCTCCCAAATCTACTCCATGACACGCCTCAGGATGACACTTACTCCCCGATTTGGGGCATTTTCTCCCAGAAATACCACTTCTCTCCCAAAGGGATGGCCTTTTCCCTCTCTAGCATCTGTTTCCTCACCAATACCTGGCATTTTCTCCCAGAAACACCAGCTTTCTCACAGATACATCACCTTCCCCCCCCCCACATCAGACCTCTTCTCCCAGAAATACCAGGACTCTGCTGAATATTTCCCATTTCCTCCGGAACATACAGCATTACACTCCGCAAGAGGACAGTTTCTTTCAGAAATGTGGCATTTTATCACAGATACACCATTTTTATGCCCAGTAGAGCTCCTTTTCTCCCAGAAATAGCACTGCTCTTAGGAAGAGCTCCCATTTTCTAACCAAAATGCTGCTTTACACTCCTCAAGATCACACTTACCCCCATCAAGATGGCAGTGTCACAGAAATACCAGCTTCTGCCCCCAAAATGGGACTTTGGCTCTCCAAAACAAGACATTTTCTCCCAGAAATACCAGGACTCTTAGAAATACCTCACGTTTCATCTCAAGAATACTGCTTTCCACTCCTCAAGATCACACTGACTCCCATCACAATGGCCTTTTCTCCCACATACACCAGCTTTCTCCCAAATACACGACATTTTCTCCCACATACACCCGTTTTCTCCCAAAGATGGGACATATTCTCCCAGAAATGCCAGCTTATTCTTTAAAAAACGGCCTTTTTTCCCCAAAATACCAGCTTTCTCACGAACACCTGTCATTTTCCAACCAAGTCTGCTACTATCTCCCAGAAACAGCCGGTTTCCGAGAAATACCTGACGTTTGCTCTCCCAAATACTACTTGACACTCCTCCAGAGGACATTGTCTCCCCTATTTACCACGTTGTCTCCCCAAGAGACCACTTGGCACACCAAAAAGACCACCGTTGCTCTCCAGTACAAGATCTTCTTTCCCACCGGTTCCCACTTTTCTCCCCCAGCTCTGTCATTTCCTCCCAGAAATGCCACTTTTCCCTTGGAAATTTCACCTTCTCTTCCAAAAAGAGGAGATTTGCTCCCAGAAATACCCCTTCTCTTACAACTGCCACACGCTTTCTCCCCAAAAAGCCTCCATGACAATGCCAAATGGGACACTTGCAGCCAAGAAGAGGACACCTTCTCTCAGAAAGACCACTTTTCTCCCCAAGAGAGGAGATTTTCTCCCAATTGGATGACATTTGCTGTAAGAAAGACCTGTTTTCTTCCCTCAAGAGGACATTGTCTTTCCCACTGAGGACATTTTCTCCCAGAAGTGCCGCTACTCTGTGAAACACCTCCATTTCCTCCCAAATCTACTCCATGACACGCCTCAGGATGACACTTACTCCCCGATTTGGGGCATTTTCTCCCAGAAATACCACTTCTCTCCCAAAGGGATGGCCTTTTCCCTCTCTAGCATCTGTTTCCTCACCAATACCTGGCATTTTCTCCCAGAAACACCAGCTTTCTCACAGATACATCACCTTCCCCCCCCCACATCAGACCTCTTCTCCCAGAAATACCAGGACTCTGCTGAATATTTCCCATTTCCTCCGGAACATACAGCATTACACTCCGCAAGAGGACAGTTTCTTTCAGAAATGTGGCATTTTATCACAGATACACCATTTTTATGCCCAGTAGAGCTCCTTTTCTCCCAGAAATAGCACTGCTCTTAGGAAGAGCTCCCATTTTCTAACCAAAATGCTGCTTTACACTCCTCAAGATCACACTTACCCCCATCAAGATGGCAGTGTCACAGAAATACCAGCTTCTGCCCCCAAAATGGGACTTTGTCTCTCCAAAACAAGACATTTTCTCCCAGAAATACCAGGACTCTTAGAAATACCTCACGTTTCATCTCAAGAATACTGCTTTCCACTCCTCAAGATCACACTGACTCCCATCACAATGGCCTTTTCTCCCACATACACCAGCTTTCTCCCAAATACACGACATTTTCTCCCACATACACCCGTTTTCTCCCAAAGATGGGACATATTCTCCCAGAAATGCCAGCTTATTCTTTAAAAAACGGCCTTTTTTCCCCAAAATACCAGCTTTCTTAACAAACACCTGTCATTTTCCAACCAAGTCTGCTACTATCTCCCAGAAACAGCCGGTTTCCGAGAAATACCTGACGTTTGCTCTCCCAAATACTACTTGACACTCCTCCAGAGGACATTGTCTCCCCTATTTACCACGTTGTCTCCCCAAGAGACCACTTGGCACACCAAAAAGACCACCGTTGCTCTCCAGTACAAGATCTTCTTTCCCACCGGTTCCCACTTTTCTCCCCCAGCTCTGTCATTTCCTCCCAGAAATGCCACTTTTCCCTTGGAAATTTCACCTTCTCTTCCAAAAAGAGGAGATTTGCTCCCAGAAATACCCCTTCTCTTACAACTGCCACACGCTTTCTCCCCAAAAAGCCTCCATGACAATGCCAAATGGGACACTTGCAGCCAAGAAGAGGACACCTTCTCTCAGAAAGACCACTTTTCTCCCCAAGAGAGGAGATTTTCTCCCAATTGGATGACATTTGCTGTAAGAAAGACCTGTTTTCTTCCCTCAAGAGGACATTGTCTTTCCCACTGAGGACATTTTCTCCCAGAAGTGCCGCTACTCTGTGAAACGACTCCATTTCCTCCCAAATCTACTCCATGACACGCCTCAGGATGACACTTACTCCCCGATTTGGGGCATTTTCTCCCAGAAATACCACTTCTCTCCCAAAGGGATGGCCTTTTCCCTCTCTAGCATCTGTTTCCTCACCAATACCTGGCATTTTCTCCCAGAAACACCAGCTTTCTCACAGATACATCACCTTCCCCCCCCCACATCAGACCTCTTCTCCCAGAAATACCAGGACTCTGCTGAATATTTCCCATTTCCTCCGGAACATACAGCATTACACTCCGCAAGAGGACAGTTTCTTTCAGAAATGTGGCATTTTATCACAGATACACCATTTTTATGCCCAGTAGAGCTCCTTTTCTCCCAGAAATAGCACTGCTCTTAGGAAGAGCTCCCATTTTCTAACCAAAATGCTGCTTTACACTCCTCAAGATCACACTTACCCCCATCAAGATGGCAGTGTCACAGAAATACCAGCTTCTGCCCCCAAAATGGGACTTTGGCTCTCCAAAACAAGACATTTTCTCCCAGAAATACCAGGACTCTTAGAAATACCTCACGTTTCATCTCAAGAATACTGCTTTCCACTCCTCAAGATCACACTGACTCCCATCACAATGGCCTTTTCTCCCACATACACCAGCTTTCTCCCAAATACACGACATTTTCTCCCACATACACCCGTTTTCTCCCAAAGATGGGACATATTCTCCCAGAAATGCCAGCTTATTCTTTAAAAAACGGCCTTTTTTCCCCAAAATACCAGCTTTCTCACAAACACCTGTCATTTTCCAACCAAGTCTGCTACTATCTCCCAGAAACAGCCGGTTTCCGAGAAATACCTGACGTTTGCTCTCCCAAATACTACTTGACACTCCTCCAGAGGACATTGTCTCCCCTATTTACCACGTTGTCTCCCCAAGAGACCACTTGGCACACCAAAAAGACCACCGTTGCTCTCCAGTACAAGATCTTCTTTCCCACCGGTTCCCACTTTTCTCCCCCAGCTCTGTCATTTCCTCCCAGAAATGCCACTTTTCCCTTGGAAATTTCACCTTCTCTTCCAAAAAGAGGAGATTTGCTCCCAGAAATACCCCTTCTCTTACAACTGCCACACGCTTTCTCCCCAAAAAGCCTCCATGACAATGCCAAATGGGACACTTGCAGCCAAGAAGAGGACACCTTCTCTCAGAAAGACCACTTTTCTCCCCAAGAGAGGAGATTTTCTCCCAATTGGATGACATTTGCTGTAAGAAAGACCTGTTTTCTTCCCTCAAGAGGACATTGTCTTTCCCACTGAGGACATTTTCTCCCAGAAGTGCCGCTACTCTGTGAAACACCTCCATTTCCTCCCAAATCTACTCCATGACACGCCTCAGGATGACACTTACTCTCCGATTTGGGGCATTTTCTCCCAGAAATACCACTTCTCTCCCAAAGGGATGGCCTTTTCCCTCTCTAGCATCTGTTTCCTCACCAATACCTGGCATTTTCTCCCAGAAACACCAGCTTTCTCACAGATACATCACCTTCCCCCCCCCACATCAGACCTCTTCTCCCAGAAATACCAGGACTCTGCTGAATATTTCCCATTTCCTCCGGAACATACAGCATTACACTCCGCAAGAGGACAGTTTCTTTCAGAAATGTGGCATTTTATCACAGATACACCATTTTTATGCCCAGTAGAGCTCCTTTTCTCCCAGAAATAGCACTGCTCTTAGGAAGAGCTCCCATTTTCTAACCAAAATGCTGCTTTACACTCCTCAAGATCACACTTACCCCCATCAAGATGGCAGTGTCACAGAAATACCAGCTTCTGCCCCCAAAATGGGACTTTGGCTCTCCAAAACAAGACATTTTCTCCCAGAAATACCAGGACTCTTAGAAATACCTCACGTTTCATCTCAAGAATACTGCTTTCCACTCCTCAAGATCACACTGACTCCCATCACAATGGCCTTTTCTCCCACATACACCAGCTTTCTCCCAAATACACGACATTTTCTCCCACATACACCCGTTTTCTCCCAAAGATGGGACATATTCTCCCAGAAATGCCAGCTTATTCTTTAAAAAACGGCCTTTTTTCCCCAAAATACCAGCTTTCTCACGAACACCTGTCATTTTCCAACCAAGTCTGCTACTATCTCCCAGAAACAGCCGGTTTCCGAGAAATACCTGACGTTTGCTCTCCCAAATACTACTTGACACTCCTCCAGAGGACATTGTCTCCCCTATTTACCACGTTGTCTCCCCAAGAGACCACTTGGCACACCAAAAAGACCACCGTTGCTCTCCAGTACAAGATCTTCTTTCCCACCGGTTCCCACTTTTCTCCCCCAGCTCTGTCATTTCCTCCCAGAAATGCCACTTTTCCCTTGGAAATTTCACCTTCTCTTCCAAAACGAGGAGATTTGCTCCCAGAAATACCCCTTCTCTTACAACTGCCACACGCTTTCTCCCCAAAAAGCCTCCATGACAATGCCAAATGGGACACTTGCAGCCAAGAAGAGGACACCTTCTCTCAGAAAGACCACTTTTCTCCCCAAGAGAGGAGATTTTCTCCCAATTGGATGACATTTGCTGTAAGAAAGACCTGTTTTCTTCCCTCAAGAGGACATTGTCTTTCCCACTGAGGACATTTTCTCCCAGAAGTGCCGCTACTCTGTGAAACGACTCCATTTCCTCCCAAATCTACTCCATGACACGCCTCAGGATGACACTTACTCTCCGATTTGGGGCATTTTCTCCCAGAAATACCACTTCTCTCCCAAAGGGATGGCCTTTTCCCTCTCTAGCATCTGTTTCCTCACCAATACCTGGCATTTTCTCCCAGAAACACCAGCTTTCTCACAGATACATCACCTTCCCCCCCCCACATCAGACCTCTTCTCCCAGAAATACCAGGACTCTGCTGAATATTTCCCATTTCCTCCGGAACATACAGCATTACACTCCGCAAGAGGACAGTTTCTTTCAGAAATGTGGCATTTTATCACAGATACACCATTTTTATGCCCAGTAGAGCTCCTTTTCTCCCAGAAATAGCACTGCTCTTAGGAAGAGCTCCCATTTTCTAACCAAAATGCTGCTTTACACTCCTCAAGATCACACTTACCCCCATCAAGATGGCAGTGTCACAGAAATACCAGCTTCTGCCCCCAAAATGGGACTTTGGCTCTCCAAAACAAGACATTTTCTCCCAGAAATACCAGGACTCTTAGAAATACCTCACGTTTCATCTCAAGAATACTGCTTTCCACTCCTCAAGATCACACTGACTCCCATCACAATGGCCTTTTCTCCCACATACACCAGCTTTCTCCCAAATACACGACATTTTCTCCCACATACACCCGTTTTCTCCCAAAGATGGGACATATTCTCCCAGAAATGCCAGCTTATTCTTTAAAAAACGGCCTTTTTTTCCCAAAATACCAGCTTTCTCACAAACACCTGTCATTTTCCAACCAAGTCTGCTACTATCTCCCAGAAACAGCCGGTTTCCGAGAAATACCTGACGTTTGCTCTCCCAAATACTACTTGACACTCCTCCAGAGGACATTGTCTCCCCTATTTACCACGTTGTCTCCCCAAGAGACCACTTGGCACACCAAAAAGACCACCGTTGCTCTCCAGTACAAGATCTTCTTTCCCACCGGTTCCCACTTTTCTCCCCCAGCTCTGTCATTTCCTCCCAGAAATGCCACTTTTCCCTTGGAAATTTCACCTTCTCTTCCAAAACGAGGAGATTTGCTCCCAGAAATACCCCTTCTCTTACAACTGCCACACGCTTTCTCCCCAAAAAGCCTCCATGACAATGCCAAATGGGACACTTGCAGCCAAGAAGAGGACACCTTCTCTCAGAAAGACCACTTTTCTCCCCAAGAGAGGAGATTTTCTCCCAATTGGATGACATTTGCTGTAAGAAAGACCTGTTTTCTTCCCTCAAGAGGACATTGTCTTTCCCACTGAGGACATTTTCTCCCAGAAGTGCCGCTACTCTGTGAAACACCTCCATTTCCTCCCAAATCTACTCCATGACACGCCTCAGGATGACACTTACTCCCCGATTTGGGGCATTTTCTCCCAGAAATACCACTTCTCTCCCAAAGGGATGGCCTTTTCCCTCTCTAGCATCTGTTTCCTCACCAATACCTGGCATTTTCTCCCAGAAACACCAGCTTTCTCACAGATACATCACCTTCCCCCCCCCACATCAGACCTCTTCTCCCAGAAATACCAGGACTCTGCTGAATATTTCCCATTTCCTCCGGAACATACAGCATTACACTCCGCAAGAGGACAGTTTCTTTCAGAAATGTGGCATTTTATCACAGATACACCATTTTTATGCCCAGTAGAGCTCCTTTTCTCCCAGAAATAGCACTGCTCTTAGGAAGAGCTCCCATTTTCTAACCAAAATGCTGCTTTACACTCCTCAAGATCACACTTACCCCCATCAAGATGGCAGTGTCACAGAAATACCAGCTTCTGCCCCCAAAATGGGACTTTGGCTCTCCAAAACAAGACATTTTCTCCCAGAAATACCAGGACTCTTAGAAATACCTCACGTTTCATCTCAAGAATACTGCTTTCCACTCCTCAAGATCACACTGACTCCCATCACAATGGCCTTTTCTCCCACATACACCAGCTTTCTCCCAAATACACGACATTTTCTCCCACATACACCCGTTTTCTCCCAAAGATGGGACATACTCTCCCAGAAATGCCAGCTTATTCTTTAAAAAACGGCCTTTTTTCCCCAAAATACCAGCTTTCTCACAAACACCTGTCATTTTCCAACCAAGTCTGCTACTATCTCCCAGAAACAGCCGGTTTCCGAGAAATACCTGACGTTTGCTCTCCCAAATACTACTTGACACTCCTCCAGAGGACATTGTCTCCCCTATTTACCACGTTGTCTCCCCAAGAGACCACTTGGCACACCAAAAAGACCACCGTTGCTCTCCAGTACAAGATCTTCTTTCCCACCGGTTCCCACTTTTCTCCCCCAGCTATGTCATTTCCTCCCAGAAATGCCACTTTTCCCTTGGAAATTTCACCTTCTCTTCCAAAAAGAGGAGATTTGCTCCCAGAAATACCCCTTCTCTTACAACTGCCACACGCTTTCTCCCCAAAAAGCCTCCATGACAATGCCAAATGGGACACTTGCAGCCAAGAAGAGGACACCTTCTCTCAGAAAGACCACTTTTCTCCCCAAGAGAGGAGATTTTCTCCCCATTGGATGACATTTGCTGTAAGAAAGACCCGTTTTCTTCCCTCAAGAGGACATTGTCTTTCCCACTGAGGACATTTTCTCCCAGAAGTGCCGCTACTCTGTGAAACACCTCCATTTCCTCCCAAATCTACTCCATGACACGCCTCAGGATGACACTTACTCCCCGATTTGGGGCATTTTCTCCCAGAAATACCACTTCTCTCCCAAAGGGATGGCCTTTTCCCTCTCTAGCATCTGTTTCCTCACCAATACCTGGCATTTTCTCCCAGAAACACCAGCTTTCTCACAGATACATCACCTTCCCCCCCCCACATCAGACCTCTTCTCCCAGAAATACCAGGACTCTGCTGAATATTTCCCATTTCCTCCGGAACATACAGCATTACACTCCGCAAGAGGACAGTTTCTTTCAGAAATGTGGCATTTTATCACAGATACACCATTTTTATGCCCAGTAGAGCTCCTTTTCTCCCAGAAATAGCACTGCTCTTAGGAAGAGCTCCCATTTTCTAACCAAAATGCTGCTTTACACTCCTCAAGATCACACTTACCCCCATCAAGATGGCAGTGTCACAGAAATACCAGCTTCTGCCCCCAAAATGGGACTTTGGCTCTCCAAAACAAGACATTTTCTCCCAGAAATACCAGGACTCTTAGAAATACCTCACGTTTCATCTCAAGAATACTGCTTTCCACTCCTCAAGATCACACTGACTCCCATCACAATGGCCTTTTCTCCCACATACACCAGCTTTCTCCCAAATACACGACATTTTCTCCCACATACACCCGTTTTCTCCCAAAGATGGGACATATTCTCCCAGAAATGCCAGCTTATTCTTTAAAAAACGGCCTTTTTTCCCCAAAATACCAGCTTTCTCACAAACACCTGTCATTTTCCAACCAAGTCTGCTACTATCTCCCAGAAACAGCCGGTTTCCGAGAAATACCTGACGTTTGCTCTCCCAAATACTACTTGACACTCCTCCAGAGGACATTGTCTCCCCTATTTACCACGTTGTCTCCCCAAGAGACCACTTGGCACACCAAAAAGACCACCGTTGCTCTCCAGTACAAGATCTTCTTTCCCACCGGTTCCCACTTTTCTCCCCCAGCTATGTCATTTCCTCCCAGAAATGCCACTTTTCCCTTGGAAATTTCACCTTCTCTTCCAAAAAGAGGAGATTTGCTCCCAGAAATACCCCTTCTCTTACAACTGCCACACGCTTTCTCCCCAAAAAGCCTCCATGACAATGCCAAATGGGACACTTGCAGCCAAGAAGAGGACACCTTCTCTCAGAAAGACCACTTTTCTCCCCAAGAGAGGAGATTTTCTCCCCATTGGATGACATTTGCTGTAAGAAAGACCCGTTTTCTTCCCTCAAGAGGACATTGTCTTTCCCACTGAGGACATTTTCTCCCAGAAGTGCCGCTACTCTGTGAAACACCTCCATTTCCTCCCAAATCTACTCCATGACACGCCTCAGGATGACACTTACTCCCCGATTTGGGGCATTTTCTCCCAGAAATACCACTTCTCTCCCAAAGGGATGGCCTTTTCCCTCTCTAGCATCTGTTTCCTCACCAATACCTGGCATTTTCTCCCAGAAACACCAGCTTTCTCACAGATACATCACCTTCCCCCCCCCACATCAGACCTCTTCTCCCAGAAATACCAGGACTCTGCTGAATATTTCCCATTTCCTCCGGAACATACAGCATTACACTCCGCAAGAGGACAGTTTCTTTCAGAAATGTGGCATTTTATCACAGATACACCATTTTTATGCCCAGTAGAGCTCCTTTTCTCCCAGAAATAGCACTGCTCTTAGGAAGAGCTCCCATTTTCTAACCAAAATGCTGCTTTACACTCCTCAAGATCACACTTACCCCCATCAAGATGGCAGTGTCACAGAAATACCAGCTTCTGCCCCCAAAATGGGACTTTGGCTCTCCAAAACAAGACATTTTCTCCCAGAAATACCAGGACTCTTAGAAATACCTCACGTTTCATCTCAAGAATACTGCTTTCCACTCCTCAAGATCACACTGACTCCCATCACAATGGCCTTTTCTCCCACATACACCAGCTTTCTCCCAAATACACGACATTTTCTCCCACATACACCCGTTTTCTCCCAAAGATGGGACATATTCTCCCAGAAATGCCAGCTTATTCTTTAAAAAACGGCCTTTTTTTCCCAAAATACCAGCTTTCTCACAAACACCTGTCATTTTCCAACCAAGTCTGCTACTATCTCCCAGAAACAGCCGGTTTCCGAGAAATACCTGACGTTTGCTCTCCCAAATACTACTTGACACTCCTCCAGAGGACATTGTCTCCCCTATTTACCACGTTGTCTCCCCAAGAGACCACTTGGCACACCAAAAAGACCACCGTTGCTCTCCAGTACAAGATCTTCTTTCCCACCGGTTCCCACTTTTCTCCCCCAGCTATGTCATTTCCTCCCAGAAATGCCACTTTTCCCTTGGAAATTTCACCTTCTCTTCCAAAAAGAGGAGATTTGCTCCCAGAAATACCCCTTCTCTTACAACTGCCACACGCTTTCTCCCCAAAAAGCCTCCATGACAATGCCAAATGGGACACTTGCAGCCAAGAAGAGGACACCTTCTCTCAGAAAGACCACTTTTCTCCCCAAGAGAGGAGATTTTCTCCCCATTGGATGACATTTGCTGTAAGAAAGACCCGTTTTCTTCCCTCAAGAGGACATTGTCTTTCCCACTGAGGACATTTTCTCCCAGAAGTGCCGCTACTCTGTGAAACACCTCCATTTCCTCCCAAATCTACTCCATGACACGCCTCAGGATGACACTTACTCCCCGATTTGGGGCATTTTCTCCCAGAAATACCACTTCTCTCCCAAAGGGATGGCCTTTTCCCTCTCTAGCATCTGTTTCCTCACCAATACCTGGCATTTTCTCCCAGAAACACCAGCTTTCTCACAGATACATCACCTTCCCCCCCCCACATCAGACCTCTTCTCCCAGAAATACCAGGACTCTGCTGAATATTTCCCATTTCCTCCGGAACATACAGCATTACACTCCGCAAGAGGACAGTTTCTTTCAGAAATGTGGCATTTTATCACAGATACACCATTTTTATGCCCAGTAGAGCTCCTTTTCTCCCAGAAATAGCACTGCTCTTAGGAAGAGCTCCCATTTTCTAACCAAAATGCTGCTTTACACTCCTCAAGATCACACTTACCCCCATCAAGATGGCAGTGTCACAGAAATACCAGCTTCTGCCCCCAAAATGGGACTTTGGCTCTCCAAAACAAGACATTTTCTCCCAGAAATACCAGGACTCTTAGAAATACCTCACGTTTCATCTCAAGAATACTGCTTTCCACTCCTCAAGATCACACTGACTCCCATCACAATGGCCTTTTCTCCCACATACACCAGCTTTCTCCCAAATACACGACATTTTCTCCCACATACACCCGTTTTCTCCCAAAGATGGGACATATTCTCCCAGAAATGCCAGCTTATTCTTTAAAAAACGGCCTTTTTTCCCCAAAATACCAGCTTTCTCACAAACACCTGTCATTTTCCAACCAAGTCTGCTACTATCTCCCAGAAACAGCCGGTTTCCGAGAAATACCTGACGTTTGCTCTCCCAAATACTACTTGACACTCCTCCAGAGGACATTGTCTCCCCTATTTACCACGTTGTCTCCCCAAGAGACCACTTGGCACACCAAAAAGACCACCGTTGCTCTCCAGTACAAGATCTTCTTTCCCACCGGTTCCCACTTTTCTCCCCCAGCTATGTCATTTCCTCCCAGAAATGCCACTTTTCCCTTGGAAATTTCACCTTCTCTTCCAAAAAGAGGAGATTTGCTCCCAGAAATACCCCTTCTCTTACAACTGCCACACGCTTTCTCCCCAAAAAGCCTCCATGACAATGCCAAATGGGACACTTGCAGCCAAGAAGAGGACACCTTCTCTCAGAAAGACCACTTTTCTCCCCAAGAGAGGAGATTTTCTCCCCATTGGATGACATTTGCTGTAAGAAAGACCCGTTTTCTTCCCTCAAGAGGACATTGTCTTTCCCACTGAGGACATTTTCTCCCAGAAGTGCCGCTACTCTGTGAAACACCTCCATTTCCTCCCAAATCTACTCCATGACACGCCTCAGGATGACACTTACTCCCCGATTTGGGGCATTTTCTCCCAGAAATACCACTTCTCTCCCAAAGGGATGGCCTTTTCCCTCTCTAGCATCTGTTTCCTCACCAATACCTGGCATTTTCTCCCAGAAACACCAGCTTTCTCACAGATACATCACCTTCCCCCCCCCACATCAGACCTCTTCTCCCAGAAATACCAGGACTCTGCTGAATATTTCCCATTTCCTCCGGAACATACAGCATTACACTCCGCAAGAGGACAGTTTCTTTCAGAAATGTGGCATTTTATCACAGATACACCATTTTTATGCCCAGTAGAGCTCCTTTTCTCCCAGAAATAGCACTGCTCTTAGGAAGAGCTCCCATTTTCTAACCAAAATGCTGCTTTACACTCCTCAAGATCACACTTACCCCCATCAAGATGGCAGTGTCACAGAAATACCAGCTTCTGCCCCCAAAATGGGACTTTGGCTCTCCAAAACAAGACATTTTCTCCCAGAAATACCAGGACTCTTAGAAATACCTCACGTTTCATCTCAAGAATACTGCTTTCCACTCCTCAAGATCACACTGACTCCCATCACAATGGCCTTTTCTCCCACATACACCAGCTTTCTCCCAAATACACGACATTTTCTCCCACATACACCCGTTTTCTCCCAAAGATGGGACATATTCTCCCAGAAATGCCAGCTTATTCTTTAAAAAACGGCCTTTTTTCCCCAAAATACCAGCTTTCTCACAAACACCTGTCATTTTCCAACCAAGTCTGCTACTATCTCCCAGAAACAGCCGGTTTCCGAGAAATACCTGACGTTTGCTCTCCCAAATACTACTTGACACTCCTCCAGAGGACATTGTCTCCCCTATTTACCACGTTGTCTCCCCAAGAGACCACTTGGCACACCAAAAAGACCACCGTTGCTCTCCAGTACAAGATCTTCTTTCCCACCGGTTCCCACTTTTCTCCCCCAGCTATGTCATTTCCTCCCAGAAATGCCACTTTTCCCTTGGAAATTTCACCTTCTCTTCCAAAAAGAGGAGATTTGCTCCCAGAAATACCCCTTCTCTTACAACTGCCACACGCTTTCTCCCCAAAAAGCCTCCATGACAATGCCAAATGGGACACTTGCAGCCAAGAAGAGGACACCTTCTCTCAGAAAGACCACTTTTCTCCCCAAGAGAGGAGATTTTCTCCCCATTGGATGACATTTGCTGTAAGAAAGACCCGTTTTCTTCCCTCAAGAGGACATTGTCTTTCCCACTGAGGACATTTTCTCCCAGAAGTGCCGCTACTCTGTGAAACACCTCCATTTCCTCCCAAATCTACTCCATGACACGCCTCAGGATGACACTTACTCCCCGATTTGGGGCATTTTCTCCCAGAAATACCACTTCTCTCCCAAAGGGATGGCCTTTTCCCTCTCTAGCATCTGTTTCCTCACCAATACCTGGCATTTTCTCCCAGAAACACCAGCTTTCTCACAGATACATCACCTTCCCCCCCCCACATCAGACCTCTTCTCCCAGAAATACCAGGACTCTGCTGAATATTTCCCATTTCCTCCGGAACATACAGCATTACACTCCGCAAGAGGACAGTTTCTTTCAGAAATGTGGCATTTTATCACAGATACACCATTTTTATGCCCAGTAGAGCTCCTTTTCTCCCAGAAATAGCACTGCTCTTAGGAAGAGCTCCCATTTTCTAACCAAAATGCTGCTTTACACTCCTCAAGATCACACTTACCCCCATCAAGATGGCAGTGTCACAGAAATACCAGCTTCTGCCCCCAAAATGGGACTTTGGCTCTCCAAAACAAGACATTTTCTCCCAGAAATACCAGGACTCTTAGAAATACCTCACGTTTCATCTCAAGAATACTGCTTTCCACTCCTCAAGATCACACTGACTCCCATCACAATGGCCTTTTCTCCCACATACACCAGCTTTCTCCCAAATACACGACATTTTCTCCCACATACACCCGTTTTCTCCCAAAGATGGGACATATTCTCCCAGAAATGCCAGCTTATTCTTTAAAAAACGGCCTTTTTTCCCCAAAATACCAGCTTTCTCACAAACACCTGTCATTTTCCAACCAAGTCTGCTACTATCTCCCAGAAACAGCCGGTTTCCGAGAAATACCTGACGTTTGCTCTCCCAAATACTACTTGACACTCCTCCAGAGGACATTGTCTCCCCTATTTACCACGTTGTCTCCCCAAGAGACCACTTGGCACACCAAAAAGACCACCGTTGCTCTCCAGTACAAGATCTTCTTTCCCACCGGTTCCCACTTTTCTCCCCCAGCTATGTCATTTCCTCCCAGAAATGCCACTTTTCCCTTGGAAATTTCACCTTCTCTTCCAAAAAGAGGAGATTTGCTCCCAGAAATACCCCTTCTCTTACAACTGCCACACGCTTTCTCCCCAAAAAGCCTCCATGACAATGCCAAATGGGACACTTGCAGCCAAGAAGAGGACACCTTCTCTCAGAAAGACCACTTTTCTCCCCAAGAGAGGAGATTTTCTCCCCATTGGATGACATTTGCTGTAAGAAAGACCCGTTTTCTTCCCTCAAGAGGACATTGTCTTTCCCACTGAGGACATTTTCTCCCAGAAGTGCCGCTACTCTGTGAAACACCTCCATTTCCTCCCAAATCTACTCCATGACACGCCTCAGGATGACACTTACTCCCCGATTTGGGGCATTTTCTCCCAGAAATACCACTTCTCTCCCAAAGGGATGGCCTTTTCCCTCTCTAGCATCTGTTTCCTCACCAATACCTGGCATTTTCTCCCAGAAACACCAGCTTTCTCACAGATACATCACCTTCCCCCCCCCACATCAGACCTCTTCTCCCAGAAATACCAGGACTCTGCTGAATATTTCCCATTTCCTCCGGAACATACAGCATTACACTCCGCAAGAGGACAGTTTCTTTCAGAAATGTGGCATTTTATCACAGATACACCATTTTTATGCCCAGTAGAGCTCCTTTTCTCCCAGAAATAGCACTGCTCTTAGGAAGAGCTCCCATTTTCTAACCAAAATGCTGCTTTACACTCCTCAAGATCACACTTACCCCCATCAAGATGGCAGTGTCACAGAAATACCAGCTTCTGCCCCCAAAATGGGACTTTGGCTCTCCAAAACAAGACATTTTCTCCCAGAAATACCAGGACTCTTAGAAATACCTCACGTTTCATCTCAAGAATACTGCTTTCCACTCCTCAAGATCACACTGACTCCCATCACAATGGCCTTTTCTCCCACATACACCAGCTTTCTCCCAAATACACGACATTTTCTCCCACATACACCCGTTTTCTCCCAAAGATGGGACATATTCTCCCAGAAATGCCAGCTTATTCTTTAAAAAACGGCCTTTTTTCCCCAAAATACCAGCTTTCTCACAAACACCTGTCATTTTCCAACCAAGTCTGCTACTATCTCCCAGAAACAGCCGGTTTCCGAGAAATACCTGACGTTTGCTCTCCCAAATACTACTTGACACTCCTCCAGAGGACATTGTCTCCCCTATTTACCACGTTGTCTCCCCAAGAGACCACTTGGCACACCAAAAAGACCACCGTTGCTCTCCAGTACAAGATCTTCTTTCCCACCGGTTCCCACTTTTCTCCCCCAGCTATGTCATTTCCTCCCAGAAATGCCACTTTTCCCTTGGAAATTTCACCTTCTCTTCCAAAAAGAGGAGATTTGCTCCCAGAAATACCCCTTCTCTTACAACTGCCACACGCTTTCTCCCCAAAAAGCCTCCATGACAATGCCAAATGGGACACTTGCAGCCAAGAAGAGGACACCTTCTCTCAGAAAGACCACTTTTCTCCCCAAGAGAGGAGATTTTCTCCCCATTGGATGACATTTGCTGTAAGAAAGACCCGTTTTCTTCCCTCAAGAGGACATTGTCTTTCCCACTGAGGACATTTTCTCCCAGAAGTGCCGCTACTCTGTGAAACACCTCCATTTCCTCCCAAATCTACTCCATGACACGCCTCAGGATGACACTTACTCCCCGATTTGGGGCATTTTCTCCCAGAAATACCACTTCTCTCCCAAAGGGATGGCCTTTTCCCTCTCTAGCATCTGTTTCCTCACCAATACCTGGCATTTTCTCCCAGAAACACCAGCTTTCTCACAGATACATCACCTTCCCCCCCCCACATCAGACCTCTTCTCCCAGAAATACCAGGACTCTGCTGAATATTTCCCATTTCCTCCGGAACATACAGCATTACACTCCGCAAGAGGACAGTTTCTTTCAGAAATGTGGCATTTTATCACAGATACACCATTTTTATGCCCAGTAGAGCTCCTTTTCTCCCAGAAATAGCACTGCTCTTAGGAAGAGCTCCCATTTTCTAACCAAAATGCTGCTTTACACTCCTCAAGATCACACTTACCCCCATCAAGATGGCAGTGTCACAGAAATACCAGCTTCTGCCCCCAAAATGGGACTTTGGCTCTCCAAAACAAGACATTTTCTCCCAGAAATACCAGGACTCTTAGAAATACCTCACGTTTCATCTCAAGAATACTGCTTTCCACTCCTCAAGATCACACTGACTCCCATCACAATGGCCTTTTCTCCCACATACACCAGCTTTCTCCCAAATACACGACATTTTCTCCCACATACACCCGTTTTCTCCCAAAGATGGGACATATTCTCCCAGAAATGCCAGCTTATTCTTTAAAAAACGGCCTTTTTTCCCCAAAATACCAGCTTTCTCACAAACACCTGTCATTTTCCAACCAAGTCTGCTACTATCTCCCAGAAACAGCCGGTTTCCGAGAAATACCTGACGTTTGCTCTCCCAAATACTACTTGACACTCCTCCAGAGGACATTGTCTCCCCTATTTACCACGTTGTCTCCCCAAGAGACCACTTGGCACACCAAAAAGACCACCGTTGCTCTCCAGTACAAGATCTTCTTTCCCACCGGTTCCCACTTTTCTCCCCCAGCTATGTCATTTCCTCCCAGAAATGCCACTTTTCCCTTGGAAATTTCACCTTCTCTTCCAAAAAGAGGAGATTTGCTCCCAGAAATACCCCTTCTCTTACAACTGCCACACGCTTTCTCCCCAAAAAGCCTCCATGACAATGCCAAATGGGACACTTGCAGCCAAGAAGAGGACACCTTCTCTCAGAAAGACCACTTTTCTCCCCAAGAGAGGAGATTTTCTCCCCATTGGATGACATTTGCTGTAAGAAAGACCCGTTTTCTTCCCTCAAGAGGACATTGTCTTTCCCACTGAGGACATTTTCTCCCAGAAGTGCCGCTACTCTGTGAAACACCTCCATTTCCTCCCAAATCTACTCCATGACACGCCTCAGGATGACACTTACTCCCCGATTTGGGGCATTTTCTCCCAGAAATACCACTTCTCTCCCAAAGGGATGGCCTTTTCCCTCTCTAGCATCTGTTTCCTCACCAATACCTGGCATTTTCTCCCAGAAACACCAGCTTTCTCACAGATACATCACCTTCCCCCCCCCACATCAGACCTCTTCTCCCAGAAATACCAGGACTCTGCTGAATATTTCCCATTTCCTCCGGAACATACAGCATTACACTCCGCAAGAGGACAGTTTCTTTCAGAAATGTGGCATTTTATCACAGATACACCATTTTTATGCCCAGTAGAGCTCCTTTTCTCCCAGAAATAGCACTGCTCTTAGGAAGAGCTCCCATTTTCTAACCAAAATGCTGCTTTACACTCCTCAAGATCACACTTACCCCCATCAAGATGGCAGTGTCACAGAAATACCAGCTTCTGCCCCCAAAATGGGACTTTGGCTCTCCAAAACAAGACATTTTCTCCCAGAAATACCAGGACTCTTAGAAATACCTCACGTTTCATCTCAAGAATACTGCTTTCCACTCCTCAAGATCACACTGACTCCCATCACAATGGCCTTTTCTCCCACATACACCAGCTTTCTCCCAAATACACGACATTTTCTCCCACATACACCCGTTTTCTCCCAAAGATGGGACATATTCTCCCAGAAATGCCAGCTTATTCTTTAAAAAACGGCCTTTTTTCCCCAAAATACCAGCTTTCTCACAAACACCTGTCATTTTCCAACCAAGTCTGCTACTATCTCCCAGAAACAGCCGGTTTCCGAGAAATACCTGACGTTTGCTCTCCCAAATACTACTTGACACTCCTCCAGAGGACATTGTCTCCCCTATTTACCACGTTGTCTCCCCAAGAGACCACTTGGCACACCAAAAAGACCACCGTTGCTCTCCAGTACAAGATCTTCTTTCCCACCGGTTCCCACTTTTCTCCCCCAGCTATGTCATTTCCTCCCAGAAATGCCACTTTTCCCTTGGAAATTTCACCTTCTCTTCCAAAAAGAGGAGATTTGCTCCCAGAAATACCCCTTCTCTTACAACTGCCACACGCTTTCTCCCCAAAAAGCCTCCATGACAATGCCAAATGGGACACTTGCAGCCAAGAAGAGGACACCTTCTCTCAGAAAGACCACTTTTCTCCCCAAGAGAGGAGATTTTCTCCCCATTGGATGACATTTGCTGTAAGAAAGACCCGTTTTCTTCCCTCAAGAGGACATTGTCTTTCCCACTGAGGACATTTTCTCCCAGAAGTGCCGCTACTCTGTGAAACACCTCCATTTCCTCCCAAATCTACTCCATGACACGCCTCAGGATGACACTTACTCCCCGATTTGGGGCATTTTCTCCCAGAAATACCACTTCTCTCCCAAAGGGATGGCCTTTTCCCTCTCTAGCATCTGTTTCCTCACCAATACCTGGCATTTTCTCCCAGAAACACCAGCTTTCTCACAGATACATCACCTTCCCCCCCCCACATCAGACCTCTTCTCCCAGAAATACCAGGACTCTGCTGAATATTTCCCATTTCCTCCGGAACATACAGCATTACACTCCGCAAGAGGACAGTTTCTTTCAGAAATGTGGCATTTTATCACAGATACACCATTTTTATGCCCAGTAGAGCTCCTTTTCTCCCAGAAATAGCACTGCTCTTAGGAAGAGCTCCCATTTTCTAACCAAAATGCTGCTTTACACTCCTCAAGATCACACTTACCCCCATCAAGATGGCAGTGTCACAGAAATACCAGCTTCTGCCCCCAAAATGGGACTTTGGCTCTCCAAAACAAGACATTTTCTCCCAGAAATACCAGGACTCTTAGAAATACCTCACGTTTCATCTCAAGAATACTGCTTTCCACTCCTCAAGATCACACTGACTCCCATCACAATGGCCTTTTCTCCCACATACACCAGCTTTCTCCCAAATACACGACATTTTCTCCCACATACACCCGTTTTCTCCCAAAGATGGGACATATTCTCCCAGAAATGCCAGCTTATTCTTTAAAAAACGGCCTTTTTTTCCCAAAATACCAGCTTTCTCACAAACACCTGTCATTTTCCTACCAAGTCTGCTACTATCTCCCAGAAACAGCCGGTTTCCGAGAAATACCTGACGTTTGCTCTCCCAAATACTACTTGACACTCCTCCAGAGGACATTGTCTCCCCTATTTACCACGTTGTCTCCCCAAGAGACCACTTGGCACACCAAAAAGACCACCGTTGCTCTCCAGTACAAGATCTTCTTTCCCACCGGTTCCCACTTTTCTCCCCCAGCTATGTCATTTCCTCCCAGAAATGCCACTTTTCCCTTGGAAATTTCACCTTCTCTTCCAAAAAGAGGAGATTTGCTCCCAGAAATACCCCTTCTCTTACAACTGCCACACGCTTTCTCCCCAAAAAGCCTCCATGACAATGCCAAATGGGACACTTGCAGCCAAGAAGAGGACACCTTCTCTCAGAAAGACCACTTTTCTCCCCAAGAGAGGAGATTTTCTCCCCATTGGATGACATTTGCTGTAAGAAAGACCCGTTTTCTTCCCTCAAGAGGACATTGTCTTTCCCACTGAGGACATTTTCTCCCAGAAGTGCCGCTACTCTGTGAAACACCTCCATTTCCTCCCAAATCTACTCCATGACACGCCTCAGGATGACACTTACTCCCCGATTTGGGGCATTTTCTCCCAGAAATACCACTTCTCTCCCAAAGGGATGGCCTTTTCCCTCTCTAGCATCTGTTTCCTCACCAATACCTGGCATTTTCTCCCAGAAACACCAGCTTTCTCACAGATACATCACCTTCCCCCCCCCACATCAGACCTCTTCTCCCAGAAATACCAGGACTCTGCTGAATATTTCCCATTTCCTCCGGAACATACAGCATTACACTCCGCAAGAGGACAGTTTCTTTCAGAAATGTGGCATTTTATCACAGATACACCATTTTTATGCCCAGTAGAGCTCCTTTTCTCCCAGAAATAGCACTGCTCTTAGGAAGAGCTCCCATTTTCTAACCAAAATGCTGCTTTACACTCCTCAAGATCACACTTACCCCCATCAAGATGGCAGTGTCACAGAAATACCAGCTTCTGCCCCCAAAATGGGACTTTGGCTCTCCAAAACAAGACATTTTCTCCCAGAAATACCAGGACTCTTAGAAATACCTCACGTTTCATCTCAAGAATACTGCTTTCCACTCCTCAAGATCACACTGACTCCCATCACAATGGCCTTTTCTCCCACATACACCAGCTTTCTCCCAAATACACGACATTTTCTCCCACATACACCCGTTTTCTCCCAAAGATGGGACATATTCTCCCAGAAATGCCAGCTTATTCTTTAAAAAACGGCCTTTTTTCCCCAAAATACCAGCTTTCTCACAAACACCTGTCATTTTCCAACCAAGTCTGCTACTATCTCCCAGAAACAGCCGGTTTCCGAGAAATACCTGACGTTTGCTCTCCCAAATACTACTTGACACTCCTCCAGAGGACATTGTCTCCCCTATTTACCACGTTGTCTCCCCAAGAGACCACTTGGCACACCAAAAAGACCACCGTTGCTCTCCAGTACAAGATCTTCTTTCCCACCGGTTCCCACTTTTCTCCCCCAGCTATGTCATTTCCTCCCAGAAATGCCACTTTTCCCTTGGAAATTTCACCTTCTCTTCCAAAAAGAGGAGATTTGCTCCCAGAAATACCCCTTCTCTTACAACTGCCACACGCTTTCTCCCCAAAAAGCCTCCATGACAATGCCAAATGGGACACTTGCAGCCAAGAAGAGGACACCTTCTCTCAGAAAGACCACTTTTCTCCCCAAGAGAGGAGATTTTCTCCCCATTGGATGACATTTGCTGTAAGAAAGACCCGTTTTCTTCCCTCAAGAGGACATTGTCTTTCCCACTGAGGACATTTTCTCCCAGAAGTGCCGCTACTCTGTGAAACACCTCCATTTCCTCCCAAATCTACTCCATGACACGCCTCAGGATGACACTTACTCCCCGATTTGGGGCATTTTCTCCCAGAAATACCACTTCTCTCCCAAAGGGATGGCCTTTTCCCTCTCTAGCATCTGTTTCCTCACCAATACCTGGCATTTTCTCCCAGAAACACCAGCTTTCTCACAGATACATCACCTTCCCCCCCCCACATCAGACCTCTTCTCCCAGAAATACCAGGACTCTGCTGAATATTTCCCATTTCCTCCGGAACATACAGCATTACACTCCGCAAGAGGACAGTTTCTTTCAGAAATGTGGCATTTTATCACAGATACACCATTTTTATGCCCAGTAGAGCTCCTTTTCTCCCAGAAATAGCACTGCTCTTAGGAAGAGCTCCCATTTTCTAACCAAAATGCTGCTTTACACTCCTCAAGATCACACTTACCCCCATCAAGATGGCAGTGTCACAGAAATACCAGCTTCTGCCCCCAAAATGGGACTTTGGCTCTCCAAAACAAGACATTTTCTCCCAGAAATACCAGGACTCTTAGAAATACCTCACGTTTCATCTCAAGAATACTGCTTTCCACTCCTCAAGATCACACTGACTCCCATCACAATGGCCTTTTCTCCCACATACACCAGCTTTCTCCCAAATACACGACATTTTCTCCCACATACACCCGTTTTCTCCCAAAGATGGGACATATTCTCCCAGAAATGCCAGCTTATTCTTTAAAAAACGGCCTTTTTTCCCCAAAATACCAGCTTTCTCACAAACACCTGTCATTTTCCAACCAAGTCTGCTACTATCTCCCAGAAACAGCCGGTTTCCGAGAAATACCTGACGTTTGCTCTCCCAAATACTACTTGACACTCCTCCAGAGGACATTGTCTCCCCTATTTACCACGTTGTCTCCCCAAGAGACCACTTGGCACACCAAAAAGACCACCGTTGCTCTCCAGTACAAGATCTTCTTTCCCACCGGTTCCCACTTTTCTCCCCCAGCTATGTCATTTCCTCCCAGAAATGCCACTTTTCCCTTGGAAATTTCACCTTCTCTTCCAAAAAGAGGAGATTTGCTCCCAGAAATACCCCTTCTCTTACAACTGCCACACGCTTTCTCCCCAAAAAGCCTCCATGACAATGCCAAATGGGACACTTGCAGCCAAGAAGAGGACACCTTCTCTCAGAAAGACCACTTTTCTCCCCAAGAGAGGAGATTTTCTCCCCATTGGATGACATTTGCTGTAAGAAAGACCCGTTTTCTTCCCTCAAGAGGACATTGTCTTTCCCACTGAGGACATTTTCTCCCAGAAGTGCCGCTACTCTGTGAAACACCTCCATTTCCTCCCAAATCTACTCCATGACACGCCTCAGGATGACACTTACTCCCCGATTTGGGGCATTTTCTCCCAGAAATACCACTTCTCTCCCAAAGGGATGGCCTTTTCCCTCTCTAGCATCTGTTTCCTCACCAATACCTGGCATTTTCTCCCAGAAACACCAGCTTTCTCACAGATACATCACCTTCCCCCCCCCACATCAGACCTCTTCTCCCAGAAATACCAGGACTCTGCTGAATATTTCCCATTTCCTCCGGAACATACAGCATTACACTCCGCAAGAGGACAGTTTCTTTCAGAAATGTGGCATTTTATCACAGATACACCATTTTTATGCCCAGTAGAGCTCCTTTTCTCCCAGAAATAGCACTGCTCTTAGGAAGAGCTCCCATTTTCTAACCAAAATGCTGCTTTACACTCCTCAAGATCACACTTACCCCCATCAAGATGGCAGTGTCACAGAAATACCAGCTTCTGCCCCCAAAATGGGACTTTGGCTCTCCAAAACAAGACATTTTCTCCCAGAAATACCAGGACTCTTAGAAATACCTCACGTTTCATCTCAAGAATACTGCTTTCCACTCCTCAAGATCACACTGACTCCCATCACAATGGCCTTTTCTCCCACATACACCAGCTTTCTCCCAAATACACGACATTTTCTCCCACATACACCCGTTTTCTCCCAAAGATGGGACATATTCTCCCAGAAATGCCAGCTTATTCTTTAAAAAACGGCCTTTTTTTCCCAAAATACCAGCTTTCTCACAAACACCTGTCATTTTCCTACCAAGTCTGCTACTATCTCCCAGAAACAGCCGGTTTCCGAGAAATACCTGACGTTTGCTCTCCCAAATACTACTTGACACTCCTCCAGAGGACATTGTCTCCCCTATTTACCACGTTGTCTCCCCAAGAGACCACTTGGCACACCAAAAAGACCACCGTTGCTCTCCAGTACAAGATCTTCTTTCCCACCGGTTCCCACTTTTCTCCCCCAGCTATGTCATTTCCTCCCAGAAATGCCACTTTTCCCTTGGAAATTTCACCTTCTCTTCCAAAAAGAGGAGATTTGCTCCCAGAAATACCCCTTCTCTTACAACTGCCACACGCTTTCTCCCCAAAAAGCCTCCATGACAATGCCAAATGGGACACTTGCAGCCAAGAAGAGGACACCTTCTCTCAGAAAGACCACTTTTCTCCCCAAGAGAGGAGATTTTCTCCCCATTGGATGACATTTGCTGTAAGAAAGACCCGTTTTCTTCCCTCAAGAGGACATTGTCTTTCCCACTGAGGACATTTTCTCCCAGAAGTGCCGCTACTCTGTGAAACACCTCCATTTCCTCCCAAATCTACTCCATGACACGCCTCAGGATGACACTTACTCCCCGATTTGGGGCATTTTCTCCCAGAAATACCACTTCTCTCCCAAAGGGATGGCCTTTTCCCTCTCTAGCATCTGTTTCCTCACCAATACCTGGCATTTTCTCCCAGAAACACCAGCTTTCTCACAGATACATCACCTTCCCCCCCCCACATCAGACCTCTTCTCCCAGAAATACCAGGACTCTGCTGAATATTTCCCATTTCCTCCGGAACATACAGCATTACACTCCGCAAGAGGACAGTTTCTTTCAGAAATGTGGCATTTTATCACAGATACACCATTTTTATGCCCAGTAGAGCTCCTTTTCTCCCAGAAATAGCACTGCTCTTAGGAAGAGCTCCCATTTTCTAACCAAAATGCTGCTTTACACTCCTCAAGATCACACTTACCCCCATCAAGATGGCAGTGTCACAGAAATACCAGCTTCTGCCCCCAAAATGGGACTTTGGCTCTCCAAAACAAGACATTTTCTCCCAGAAATACCAGGACTCTTAGAAATACCTCACGTTTCATCTCAAGAATACTGCTTTCCACTCCTCAAGATCACACTGACTCCCATCACAATGGCCTTTTCTCCCACATACACCAGCTTTCTCCCAAATACACGACATTTTCTCCCACATACACCCGTTTTCTCCCAAAGATGGGACATATTCTCCCAGAAATGCCAGCTTATTCTTTAAAAAACGGCCTTTTTTCCCCAAAATACCAGCTTTCTCACAAACACCTGTCATTTTCCAACCAAGTCTGCTACTATCTCCCAGAAACAGCCGGTTTCCGAGAAATACCTGACGTTTGCTCTCCCAAATACTACTTGACACTCCTCCAGAGGACATTGTCTCCCCTATTTACCACGTTGTCTCCCCAAGAGACCACTTGGCACACCAAAAAGACCACCGTTGCTCTCCAGTACAAGATCTTCTTTCCCACCGGTTCCCACTTTTCTCCCCCAGCTATGTCATTTCCTCCCAGAAATGCCACTTTTCCCTTGGAAATTTCACCTTCTCTTCCAAAAAGAGGAGATTTGCTCCCAGAAATACCCCTTCTCTTACAACTGCCACACGCTTTCTCCCCAAAAAGCCTCCATGACAATGCCAAATGGGACACTTGCAGCCAAGAAGAGGACACCTTCTCTCAGAAAGACCACTTTTCTCCCCAAGAGAGGAGATTTTCTCCCAATTGGATGACATTTGCTGTAAGAAAGACCCGTTTTCTTCCCTCAAGAGGACATTGTCTTTCCCACTGAGGACATTTTCTCCCAGAAGTGCCGCTACTCTGTGAAACACCTCCATTTCCTCCCAAATCTACTCCATGACACGCCTCAGGATGACACTTACTCCCCGATTTGGGGCATTTTCTCCCAGAAATACCACTTCTCTCCCAAAGGGATGGCCTTTTCCCTCTCTAGCATCTGTTTCCTCACCAATACCTGGCATTTTCTCCCAGAAACACCAGCTTTCTCACAGATACATCACCTTCCCCCCCCCACATCAGACCTCTTCTCCCAGAAATACCAGGACTCTGCTGAATATTTCCCATTTCCTCCGGAACATACAGCATTACACTCCGCAAGAGGACAGTTTCTTTCAGAAACGTGGCATTTTATCACAGATACACCATTTTTATGCCCAGTAGAGCTCCTTTTCTCCCAGAAATAGCACTGCTCTTAGGAAGAGCTCCCATTTTCTAACCAAAATGCTGCTTTACACTCCTCAAGATCACACTTACCCCGATCAAGATGGCAGTGTCACAGAAATACCAGCTTCTGCCCCCAAAATGGGACTTTGGCTCTCCAAAACAAGACATTTTCTCCCAGAAATACCAGGACTCTTAGAAATACCTCACGTTTCATCTCAAGAATACTGCTTTCCACTCCTCAAGATCACACTGACTCCCATCACAATGGCCTTTTCTCCCACATACACCAGCTTTCTCCCAAATACACGACATTTTCTCCCACATACACCCGTTTTCTCCCAAAGATGGGACATATTCTCCCAGAAATGCCAGCTTATTCTTTAAAAAACGGCCTTTTTTCCCCAAAATACCAGCTTTCTCACAAACACCTGTCATTTTCCAACCAAGTCTGCTACTATCTCCCAGAAACAGCCGGTTTCCGAGAAATACCTGACGTTTGCTCTCCCAAATACTACTTGACACTCCTCCAGAGGACATTGTCTCCCCTATTTACCACGTTGTCTCCCCAAGAGACCACTTGGCACACCAAAAAGACCACCGTTGCTCTCCAGTACAAGATCTTCTTTCCCACCGGTTCCCACTTTTCTCCCCCAGCTATGTCATTTCCTCCCAGAAATGCCACTTTTCCCTTGGAAATTTCACCTTCTCTTCCAAAAAGAGGAGATTTGCTCCCAGAAATACCCCTTCTCTTACAACTGCCACTCGCTTTCTCCCCAAAAAGCCTCCATGACAATGCCAAATGGGACACTTGCAGCCAAGAAGAGGACACCTTCTCTCAGAAAGACCACTTTTCTCCCCAAGAGAGGAGATTTTCTCCCAATTGGATGACATTTGCTGTAAGAAAGACCCGTTTTCTTCCCTCAAGAGGACATTGTCTTTCCCACTGAGGACATTTTCTCCCAGAAGTGCCGCTACTCTGTGAAACACCTCCATTTCCTCCCAAATCTACTCCATGACACGCCTCAGGATGACACTTACTCCCCGATTTGGGGCATTTTCTCCCAGAAATACCACTTCTCTCCCAAAGGGATGGCCTTTTCCCTCTCTAGCATCTGTTTCCTCACCAATACCTGGCATTTTCTCCCAGAAACACCAGCTTTCTCACAGATACATCACCTTCCCCCCCCCACATCAGACCTCTTCTCCCAGAAATACCAGGACTCTGCTGAATATTTCCCATTTCCTCCGGAACATACAGCATTACACTCCGCAAGAGGACAGTTTCTTTCAGAAACGTGGCATTTTATCACAGATACACCATTTTTATGCCCAGTAGAGCTCCTTTTCTCCCAGAAATAGCACTGCTCTTAGGAAGAGCTCCCATTTTCTAACCAAAATGCTGCTTTACACTCCTCAAGATCACACTTACCCCCATCAAGATGGCAGTGTCACAGAAATACCAGCTTCTGCCCCCAAAATGGGACTTTGGCTCTCCAAAACAAGACATTTTCTCCCAGAAATACCAGGACTCTTAGAAATACCTCACGTTTCATCTCAAGAATACTGCTTTCCACTCCTCAAGATCACACTGACTCCCATCACAATGGCCTTTTCTCCCACATACACCAGCTTTCTCCCAAATACACGACATTTTCTCCCACATACACCCGTTTTCTCCCAAAGATGGGACATATTCTCCCAGAAATGCCAGCTTATTCTTTAAAAAACGGCCTTTTTTTCCCAAAATACCAGCTTTCTCACAAACACCTGTCATTTTCCAACCAAGTCTGCTACTATCTCCCAGAAACAGCCGGTTTCCGAGAAATACCTGACGTTTGCTCTCCCAAATACTACTTGACACTCCTCCAGAGGACATTGTCTCCCCTATTTACCACGTTGTCTCCCCAAGAGACCACTTGGCACACCAAAAAGACCACCGTTGCTCTCCAGTACAAGATCTTCTTTCCCACCGGTTCCCACTTTTCTCCCCCAGCTATGTCATTTCCTCCCAGAAATGCCACTTTTCCCTTGGAAATTTCACCTTCTCTTCCAAAAAGAGGAGATTTGCTCCCAGAAATACCCCTTCTCTTACAACTGCCACACGCTTTCTCCCCAAAAAGCCTCCATGACAATGCCAAATGGGACACTTGCAGCCAAGAAGAGGACACCTTCTCTCAGAAAGACCACTTTTCTCCCCAAGAGAGGAGATTTTCTCCCAATTGGATGACATTTGCTGTAAGAAAGACCCGTTTTCTTCCCTCAAGAGGACATTGTCTTTCCCACTGAGGACATTTTCTCCCAGAAGTGCCGCTACTCTGTGAAACACCTCCATTTCCTCCCAAATCTACTCCATGACACGCCTCAGGATGACACTTACTCCCCGATTTGGGGCATTTTCTCCCAGAAATACCACTTCTCTCCCAAAGGGATGGCCTTTTCCCTCTCTAGCATCTGTTTCCTCACCAATACCTGGCATTTTCTCCCAGAAACACCAGCTTTCTCACAGATACATCACCTTCCCCCCCCCACATCAGACCTCTTCTCCCAGAAATACCAGGACTCTGCTGAATATTTCCCATTTCCTCCGGAACATACAGCATTACACTCCGCAAGAGGACAGTTTCTTTCAGAAACGTGGCATTTTATCACAGATACACCATTTTTATGCCCAGTAGAGCTCCTTTTCTCCCAGAAATAGCACTGCTCTTAGGAAGAGCTCCCATTTTCTAACCAAAATGCTGCTTTACACTCCTCAAGATCACACTTACCCCCATCAAGATGGCAGTGTCACAGAAATACCAGCTTCTGCCCCCAAAATGGGACTTTGGCTCTCCAAAACAAGACATTTTCTCCCAGAAATACCAGGACTCTTAGAAATACCTCACGTTTCAT
The DNA here is from genome assembly GCF_987193195.1 of Phasianus colchicus. Lineage (NCBI taxonomy): Eukaryota > Metazoa > Chordata > Aves > Galliformes > Phasianidae > Phasianus > Phasianus colchicus. Next base: position 568,961 of record NC_143439.1, read on the forward strand.
CTCAAGAATACTGCTTTCCACTCCTCAAGATCACACTGACTCCCATCACAATGGCCTTTTCTCCCACATACACCAGCTTTCTCCCAAATACACGACATTTTCTCCCACATACACCCGTTTTCTCCCAAAGATGGGACATATTCTCCCAGAAATGCCAGCTTATTCTTTAAAAAACGGCCTTTTTTCCCCAAAATACCAGCTTTCTCACAAACACCTGTCATTTTCCAACCAAGTCTGCTACTATCTCCCAGAAACAGCCGGTTTCCGAGAAATACCTGACGTTTGCTCTCCCAAATACTACTTGACACTCCTCCAGAGGACATTGTCTCCCCTATTTACCACGTTGTCTCCCCAAGAGACCACTTGGCACACCAAAAAGACCACCGTTGCTCTCCAGTACAAGATCTTCTTTCCCACCGGTTCCCACTTTTCTCCCCCAGCTATGTCATTTCCTCCCAGAAATGCCACTTTTCCCTTGGAAATTTCACCTTCTCTTCCAAAAAGAGGAGATTTGCTCCCAGAAATACCCCTTCTCTTACAACTGCCACACGCTTTCTCCCCAAAAAGCCTCCATGACAATGCCAAATGGGACACTTGCAGCCAAGAAGAGGACACCTTCTCTCAGAAAGACCACGTTTCTCCCCAAGAGAGGAGATTTTCTCCCAATTGGATGACATTTGCTGTAAGAAAGACCCGTTTTCTTCCCTCAAGAGGACATTGTCTTTCCCACTGAGGACATTTTCTCCCAGAGGTGCCGCTACTCTGTGAAACGCCTCCATTTCCTCCCAAATCTACTCCATGACACGCCTCAGGATGACACTTACTCCCCGATTTGGGGCATTTTCTCCCAGAAATACCACTTCTCTCCCAAAGGGATGGCCTTTTCCCTCTCTAGCATCTGTTTCCTCACCAATACCTGGCATTTTCTCCCAGAAACACCAGCTTTCTCACAGATACATCACCTTCCCCCCCCCACATCAGACCTCTTCTCCCAGAAATACCAGGACTCTGCTGAATATTTCCCATTTCCTCCGGAACATACAGCATTACACTCCGCAAGAGGACAGTTTCTTTCAGAAATGTGGCATTTTATCACAGATACACCATTTTTATGCCCAGTAGAGCTCCTTTTCTCCCAGAAATAGCACTGCTCTTAGGAAGAGCTCCCATTTTCTAACCAAAATGCTGCTTTACACTCCTCAAGATCACACTTACCCCCATCAAGATGGCAGTGTCACAGAAATACCAGCTTCTGCCCCCAAAATGGGACTTTGGCTCTCCAAAACAAGACATTTTCTCCCAGAAATACCAGGACTCTTAGAAATACCTCACGTTTCATCTCAAGAATACTGCTTTCCACTCCTCAAGATCACACTGACTCCCATCACAATGGCCTTTTCTCCCACATACACCAGCTTTCTCCCAAATACACGACATTTTCTCCCACATACACCCGTTTTCTCCCAAAGATGGGACATATTCTCCCAGAAATGCCAGCTTATTCTTTAAAAAACGGCCTTTTTTCCCCAAAATACCAGCTTTCTCACAAACACCTGTCATTTTCCAACCAAGTCTGCTACTATCTCCCAGAAACAGCCGGTTTCCGAGAAATACCTGACGTTTGCTCTCCCAAATACTACTTGACACTCCTCCAGAGGACATTGTCTCCCCTATTTACCACGTTGTCTCCCCAAGAGACCACTTGGCACACCAAAAAGACCACCGTTGCTCTCCAGTACAAGATCTTCTTTCCCACCGGTTCCCACTTTTCTCCCCCAGCTATGTCATTTCCTCCCAGAAATGCCACTTTTCCCTTGGAAATTTCACCTTCTCTTCCAAAAAGAGGAGATTTGCTCCCAGAAATACCCCTTCTCTTACAACTGCCACACGCTTTCTCCCCAAAAAGCCTCCATGACAATGCCAAATGGGACACTTGCAGCCAAGAAGAGGACACCTTCTCTCAGAAAGACCACTTTTCTCCCCAAGAGAGGAGATTTTCTCCCAATTGGATGACATTTGCTGTAAGAAAGACCCGTTTTCTTCCCTCAAGAGGACATTGTCTTTCCCACTGAGGACATTTTCTCCCAGAAGTGCCGCTACTCTGTGAAACACCTCCATTTCCTCCCAAATCTACTCCATGACACGCCTCAGGATGACACTTACTCCCCGATTTGGGGCATTTTCTCCCAGAAATACCACTTCTCTCCCAAAGGGATGGCCTTTTCCCTCTCTAGCATCTGTTTCCTCACCAATACCTGGCATTTTCTCCCAGAAACACCAGCTTTCTCACAGATACATCACCTTCCCCCCCCCACATCAGACCTCTTCTCCCAGAAATACCAGGACTCTGCTGAATATTTCCCATTTCCTCCGGAACATACAGCATTACACTCCGCAAGAGGACAGTTTCTTTCAGAAATGTGGCATTTTATCACAGATACACCATTTTTATGCCCAGTAGAGCTCCTTTTCTCCCAGAAATAGCACTGCTCTTAGGAAGAGCTCCCATTTTCTAACCAAAATGCTGCTTTACACTCCTCAAGATCACACTTACCCCCATCAAGATGGCAGTGTCACAGAAATACCAGCTTCTGCCCCCAAAATGGGACTTTGGCTCTCCAAAACAAGACATTTTCTCCCAGAAATACCAGGACTCTTAGAAATACCTCACGTTTCATCTCAAGAATACTGCTTTCCACTCCTCAAGATCACACTGACTCCCATCACAATGGCCTTTTCTCCCACATACACCAGCTTTCTCCCAAATACACGACATTTTCTCCCACATACACCCGTTTTCTCCCAAAGATGGGACATATTCTCCCAGAAATGCCAGCTTATTCTTTAAAAAACGGCCTTTTTTCCCCAAAATACCAGCTTTCTCACAAACACCTGTCATTTTCCAACCAAGTCTGCTACTATCTCCCAGAAACAGCCGGTTTCCGAGAAATACCTGACGTTTGCTCTCCCAAATACTACTTGACACTCCTCCAGAGGACATTGTCTCCCCTATTTACCACGTTGTCTCCCCAAGAGACCACTTGGCACACCAAAAAGACCACCGTTGCTCTCCAGTACAAGATCTTCTTTCCCACCGGTTCCCACTTTTCTCCCCCAGCTATGTCATTTCCTCCCAGAAATGCCACTTTTCCCTTGGAAATTTCACCTTCTCTTCCAAAAAGAGGAGATTTGCTCCCAGAAATACCCCTTCTCTTACAACTGCCACACGCTTTCTCCCCAAAAAGCCTCCATGACAATGCCAAATGGGACACTTGCAGCCAAGAAGAGGACACCTTCTCTCAGAAAGACCACGTTTCTCCCCAAGAGAGGAGATTTTCTCCCAATTGGATGACATTTGCTGTAAGAAAGACCTGTTTTCTTCCCTCAAGAGGACATTGTCTTTCCCACTGAGGACATTTTCTCCCAGAGGTGCCGCTACTCTGTGAAACGCCTCCATTTCCTCCCAAATCTACTCCATGACACGCCTCAGGATGACACTTACTCCCCGATTTGGGGCATTTTCTCCCAGAAATACCACTTCTCTCCCAAAGGGATGGCCTTTTCCCTCTCTAGCATCTGTTTCCTCACCAATACCTGGCATTTTCTCCCAGAAACACCAGCTTTCTCACAGATACATCACCTTCCCCCCCCCACATCAGACCTCTTCTCCCAGAAATACCAGGACTCTGCTGAATATTTCCCATTTCCTCCGGAACATACAGCATTACACTCCGCAAGAGGACAGTTTCTTTCAGAAATGTGGCATTTTATCACGGATACACCATTTTTATGCCCAGTAGAGCTCCTTTTCTCCCAGAAATAGCACTGCTCTTAGGAAGAGCTCCCATTTTCTAACCAAAATGCTGCTTTACACTCCTCAAGATCACACTTACCCCCATCAAGATGGCAGTGTCACAGAAATACCAGCTTCTGCCCCCAAAATGGGACTTTGGCTCTCCAAAACAAGACATTTTCTCCCAGAAATACCAGGACTCTTAGAAATACCTCACGTTTCATCTCAAGAATACTGCTTTCCACTCCTCAAGATCACACTGACTCCCATCACAATGGCCTTTTCTCCCACATACACCAGCTTTCTCCCAAATACACGACATTTTCTCCCACATACACCCGTTTTCTCCCAAAGATGGGACATATTCTCCCAGAAATGCCAGCTTATTCTTTAAAAAACGGCCTTTTTTCCCCAAAATACCAGCTTTCTCACAAACACCTGTCATTTTCCAACCAAGTCTGCTACTATCTCCCAGAAACAGCCGGTTTCCGAGAAATACCTGACGTTTGCTCTCCCAAATACTACTTGACACTCCTCCAGAGGACATTGTCTCCCCTATTTACCACGTTGTCTCCCCAAGAGACCACTTGGCACACCAAAAAGACCACCGTTGCTCTCCAGTACAAGATCTTCTTTCCCACCGGTTCCCACTTTTCTCCCCCAGCTATGTCATTTCCTCCCAGAAATGCCACTTTTCCCTTGGAAATTTCACCTTCTCTTCCAAAAAGAGGAGATTTGCTCCCAGAAATACCCCTTCTCTTACAACTGCCACACGCTTTCTCCCCAAAAAGCCTCCATGACAATGCCAAATGGGACACTTGCAGCCAAGAAGAGGACACCTTCTCTCAGAAAGACCACTTTTCTCCCCAAGAGAGGAGATTTTCTCCCAATTGGATGACATTTGCTGTAAGAAAGACCTGTTTTCTTCCCTCAAGAGGACATTGTCTTTCCCACTGAGGACATTTTCTCCCAGAGGTGCCGCTACTCTGTGAAACGCCTCCATTTCCTCCCAAATCTACTCCATGACACGCCTCAGGATGACACTTACTCCCCGATTTGGGGCATTTTCTCCCAGAAATACCACTTCTCTCCCAAAGGGATGGCCTTTTCCCTCTCTAGCATCTGTTTCCTCACCAATACCTGGCATTTTCTCCCAGAAACACCAGCTTTCTCACAGATACATCACCTTCCCCCCCCCACATCAGACCTCTTCTCCCAGAAATACCAGGACTCTGCTGAATATTTCCCATTTCCTCCGGAACATACAGCATTACACTCCGCAAGAGGACAGTTTCTTTCAGAAATGTGGCATTTTATCACGGATACACCATTTTTATGCCCAGTAGAGCTCCTTTTCTCCCAGAAATAGCACTGCTCTTAGGAAGAGCTCCCATTTTCTAACCAAAATGCTGCTTTACACTCCTCAAGATCACACTTACCCCCATCAAGATGGCAGTGTCACAGAAATACCAGCTTCTGCCCCCAAAATGGGACTTTGGCTCTCCAAAACAAGACATTTTCTCCCAGAAATACCAGGACTCTTAGAAATACCTCACGTTTCATCTCAAGAATACTGCTTTCCACTCCTCAAGATCACACTGACTCCCATCACAATGGCCTTTTCTCCCACATACACCAGCTTTCTCCCAAATACACGACATTTTCTCCCACATACACCCGTTTTCTCCCAAAGATGGGACATATTCTCCCAGAAATGCCAGCTTATTCTTTAAAAAACGGCCTTTTTTCCCCAAAATACCAGCTTTCTCACAAACACCTGTCATTTTCCAACCAAGTCTGCTACTATCTCCCAGAAACAGCCGGTTTCCGAGAAATACCTGACGTTTGCTCTCCCAAATACTACTTGACACTCCTCCAGAGGACATTGTCTCCCCTATTTACCACGTTGTCTCCCCAAGAGACCACTTGGCACACCAAAAAGACCACCGTTGCTCTCCAGTACAAGATCTTCTTTCCCACCGGTTCCCACTTTTCTCCCCCAGCTATGTCATTTCCTCCCAGAAATGCCACTTTTCCCTTGGAAATTTCACCTTCTCTTCCAAAAAGAGGAGATTTGCTCCCAGAAATACCCCTTCTCTTACAACTGCCACACGCTTTCTCCCCAAAAAGCCTCCATGACAATGCCAAATGGGACACTTGCAGCCAAGAAGAGGACACCTTCTCTCAGAAAGACCACTTTTCTCCCCAAGAGAGGAGATTTTCTCCCAATTGGATGACATTTGCTGTAAGAAAGACCCGTTTTCTTCCCTCAAGAGGACATTGTCTTTCCCACTGAGGACATTTTCTCCCAGAGGTGCCGCTACTCTGTGAAACGCCTCCATTTCCTCCCAAATCTACTCCATGACACGCCTCAGGATGACACTTACTCCCCGATTTGGGGCATTTTCTCCCAGAAATACCACTTCTCTCCCAAAGGGATGGCCTTTTCCCTCTCTAGCATCTGTTTCCTCACCAATACCTGGCATTTTCTCCCAGAAACACCAGCTTTCTCACAGATACATCACCTTCCCCCCCCCACATCAGACCTCTTCTCCCAGAAATACCAGGACTCTGCTGAATATTTCCCATTTCCTCCGGAACATACAGCATTACACTCCGCAAGAGGACAGTTTCTTTCAGAAATGTGGCATTTTATCACAGATACACCATTTTTATGCCCAGTAGAGCTCCTTTTCTCCCAGAAATAGCACTGCTCTTAGGAAGAGCTCCCATTTTCTAACCAAAATGCTGCTTTACACTCCTCAAGATCACACTTACCCCCATCAAGATGGCAGTGTCACAGAAATACCAGCTTCTGCCCCCAAAATGGGACTTTGGCTCTCCAAAACAAGACATTTTCTCCCAGAAATACCAGGACTCTTAGAAATACCTCACGTTTCATCTCAAGAATACTGCTTTCCACTCCTCAAGATCACACTGACTCCCATCACAATGGCCTTTTCTCCCACATACACCAGCTTTCTCCCAAATACACGACATTTTCTCCCACATACACCCGTTTTCTCCCAAAGATGGGACATATTCTCCCAGAAATGCCAGCTTATTCTTTAAAAAACGGCCTTTTTTCCCCAAAATACCAGCTTTCTCACAAACACCTGTCATTTTCCAACCAAGTCTGCTACTATCTCCCAGAAACAGCCGGTTTCCGAGAAATACCTGACGTTTGCTCTCCCAAATACTACTTGACACTCCTCCAGAGGACATTGTCTCCCCTATTTACCACGTTGTCTCCCCAAGAGACCACTTGGCACACCAAAAAGACCACCGTTGCTCTCCAGTACAAGATCTTCTTTCCCACCGGTTCCCACTTTTCTCCCCCAGCTATGTCATTTCCTCCCAGAAATGCCACTTTTCCCTTGGAAATTTCACCTTCTCTTCCAAAAAGAGGAGATTTGCTCCCAGAAATACCCCTTCTCTTACAACTGCCACACGCTTTCTCCCCAAAAAGCCTCCATGACAATGCCAAATGGGACACTTGCAGCCAAGAAGAGGACACCTTCTCTCAGAAAGACCACTTTTCTCCCCAAGAGAGGAGATTTTCTCCCAATTGGATGACATTTGCTGTAAGAAAGACCTGTTTTCTTCCCTCAAGAGGACATTGTCTTTCCCACTGAGGACATTTTCTCCCAGAGGTGCCGCTACTCTGTGAAACGCCTCCATTTCCTCCCAAATCTACTCCATGACACGCCTCAGGATGACACTTACTCCCCGATTTGGGGCATTTTCTCCCAGAAATACCACTTCTCTCCCAAAGGGATGGCCTTTTCCCTCTCTAGCATCTGTTTCCTCACCAATACCTGGCATTTTCTCCCAGAAACACCAGCTTTCTCACAGATACATCACCTTCCCCCCCCCACATCAGACCTCTTCTCCCAGAAATACCAGGACTCTGCTGAATATTTCCCATTTCCTCCGGAACATACAGCATTACACTCCGCAAGAGGACAGTTTCTTTCAGAAATGTGGCATTTTATCACGGATACACCATTTTTATGCCCAGTAGAGCTCCTTTTCTCCCAGAAATAGCACTGCTCTTAGGAAGAGCTCCCATTTTCTAACCAAAATGCTGCTTTACACTCCTCAAGATCACACTTACCCCCATCAAGATGGCAGTGTCACAGAAATACCAGCTTCTGCCCCCAAAATGGGACTTTGGCTCTCCAAAACAAGACATTTTCTCCCAGAAATACCAGGACTCTTAGAAATACCTCACGTTTCATCTCAAGAATACTGCTTTCCACTCCTCAAGATCACACTGACTCCCATCACAATGGCCTTTTCTCCCACATACACCAGCTTTCTCCCAAATACACGACATTTTCTCCCACATACACCCGTTTTCTCCCAAAGATGGGACATATTCTCCCAGAAATGCCAGCTTATTCTTTAAAAAACGGCCTTTTTTCCCCAAAATACCAGCTTTCTCACAAACACCTGTCATTTTCCAACCAAGTCTGCTACTATCTCCCAGAAACAGCCGGTTTCCGAGAAATACCTGACGTTTGCTCTCCCAAATACTACTTGACACTCCTCCAGAGGACATTGTCTCCCCTATTTACCACGTTGTCTCCCCAAGAGACCACTTGGCACACCAAAAAGACCACCGTTGCTCTCCAGTACAAGATCTTCTTTCCCACCGGTTCCCACTTTTCTCCCCCAGCTATGTCATTTCCTCCCAGAAATGCCACTTTTCCCTTGGAAATTTCACCTTCTCTTCCAAAAAGAGGAGATTTGCTCCCAGAAATACCCCTTCTCTTACAACTGCCACACGCTTTCTCCCCAAAAAGCCTCCATGACAATGCCAAATGGGACACTTGCAGCCAAGAAGAGGACACCTTCTCTCAGAAAGACCACTTTTCTCCCCAAGAGAGGAGATTTTCTCCCAATTGGATGACATTTGCTGTAAGAAAGACCTGTTTTCTTCCCTCAAGAGGACATTGTCTTTCCCACTGAGGACATTTTCTCCCAGAGGTGCCGCTACTCTGTGAAACGCCTCCATTTCCTCCCAAATCTACTCCATGACACGCCTCAGGATGACACTTACTCCCCGATTTGGGGCATTTTCTCCCAGAAATACCACTTCTCTCCCAAAGGGATGGCCTTTTCCCTCTCTAGCATCTGTTTCCTCACCAATACCTGGCATTTTCTCCCAGAAACACCAGCTTTCTCACAGATACATCACCTTCCCCCCCCCACATCAGACCTCTTCTCCCAGAAATACCAGGACTCTGCTGAATATTTCCCATTTCCTCCGGAACATACAGCATTACACTCCGCAAGAGGACAGTTTCTTTCAGAAATGTGGCATTTTATCACGGATACACCATTTTTATGCCCAGTAGAGCTCCTTTTCTCCCAGAAATAGCACTGCTCTTAGGAAGAGCTCCCATTTTCTAACCAAAATGCTGCTTTACACTCCTCAAGATCACACTTACCCCCATCAAGATGGCAGTGTCACAGAAATACCAGCTTCTGCCCCCAAAATGGGACTTTGGCTCTCCAAAACAAGACATTTTCTCCCAGAAATACCAGGACTCTTAGAAATACCTCACGTTTCATCTCAAGAATACTGCTTTCCACTCCTCAAGATCACACTGACTCCCATCACAATGGCCTTTTCTCCCACATACACCAGCTTTCTCCCAAATACACGACATTTTCTCCCACATACACCCGTTTTCTCCCAAAGATGGGACATATTCTCCCAGAAATGCCAGCTTATTCTTTAAAAAACGGCCTTTTTTCCCCAAAATACCAGCTTTCTCACAAACACCTGTCATTTTCCAACCAAGTCTGCTACTATCTCCCAGAAACAGCCGGTTTCCGAGAAATACCTGACGTTTGCTCTCCCAAATACTACTTGACACTCCTCCAGAGGACATTGTCTCCCCTATTTACCACGTTGTCTCCCCAAGAGACCACTTGGCACACCAAAAAGACCACCGTTGCTCTCCAGTACAAGATCTTCTTTCCCACCGGTTCCCACTTTTCTCCCCCAGCTATGTCATTTCCTCCCAGAAATGCCACTTTTCCCTTGGAAATTTCACCTTCTCTTCCAAAAAGAGGAGATTTGCTCCCAGAAATACCCCTTCTCTTACAACTGCCACACGCTTTCTCCCCAAAAAGCCTCCATGACAATGCCAAATGGGACACTTGCAGCCAAGAAGAGGACACCTTCTCTCAGAAAGACCACTTTTCTCCCCAAGAGAGGAGATTTTCTCCCAATTGGATGACATTTGCTGTAAGAAAGACCCGTTTTCTTCCCTCAAGAGGACATTGTCTTTCCCACTGAGGACATTTTCTCCCAGAGGTGCCGCTACTCTGTGAAACGCCTCCATTTCCTCCCAAATCTACTCCATGACACGCCTCAGGATGACACTTACTCCCCGATTTGGGGCATTTTCTCCCAGAAATACCACTTCTCTCCCAAAGGGATGGCCTTTTCCCTCTCTAGCATCTGTTTCCTCACCAATACCTGGCATTTTCTCCCAGAAACACCAGCTTTCTCACAGATACATCACCTTCCCCCCCCCACATCAGACCTCTTCTCCCAGAAATACCAGGACTCTGCTGAATATTTCCCATTTCCTCCGGAACATACAGCATTACACTCCGCAAGAGGACAGTTTCTTTCAGAAATGTGGCATTTTATCACAGATACACCATTTTTATGCCCAGTAGAGCTCCTTTTCTCCCAGAAATAGCACTGCTCTTAGGAAGAGCTCCCATTTTCTAACCAAAATGCTGCTTTACACTCCTCAAGATCACACTTACCCCCATCAAGATGGCAGTGTCACAGAAATACCAGCTTCTGCCCCCAAAATGGGACTTTGGCTCTCCAAAACAAGACATTTTCTCCCAGAAATACCAGGACTCTTAGAAATACCTCACGTTTCATCTCAAGAATACTGCTTTCCACTCCTCAAGATCACACTGACTCCCATCACAATGGCCTTTTCTCCCACATACACCAGCTTTCTCCCAAATACACGACATTTTCTCCCACATACACCCGTTTTCTCCCAAAGATGGGACATATTCTCCCAGAAATGCCAGCTTATTCTTTAAAAAACGGCCTTTTTTTCCCAAAATACCAGCTTTCTCACAAACACCTGTCATTTTCCAACCAAGTCTGCTACTATCTCCCAGAAACAGCCGGTTTCCGAGAAATACCTGACGTTTGCTCTCCCAAATACTACTTGACACTCCTCCAGAGGACATTGTCTCCCCTATTTACCACGTTGTCTCCCCAAGAGACCACTTGGCACACCAAAAAGACCACCGTTGCTCTCCAGTACAAGATCTTCTTTCCCACCGGTTCCCACTTTTCTCCCCCAGCTATGTCATTTCCTCCCAGAAATGCCACTTTTCCCTTGGAAATTTCACCTTCTCTTCCAAAAAGAGGAGATTTGCTCCCAGAAATACCCCTTCTCTTACAACTGCCACACGCTTTCTCCCCAAAAAGCCTCCATGACAATGCCAAATGGGACACTTGCAGCCAAGAAGAGGACACCTTCTCTCAGAAAGACCACTTTTCTCCCCAAGAGAGGAGATTTTCTCCCAATTGGATGACATTTGCTGTAAGAAAGACCTGTTTTCTTCCCTCAAGAGGACATTGTCTTTCCCACTGAGGACATTTTCTCCCAGAGGTGCCGCTACTCTGTGAAACGCCTCCATTTCCTCCCAAATCTACTCCATGACACGCCTCAGGATGACACTTACTCCCCGATTTGGGGCATTTTCTCCCAGAAATACCACTTCTCTCCCAAAGGGATGGCCTTTTCCCTCTCTAGCATCTGTTTCCTCACCAATACCTGGCATTTTCTCCCAGAAACACCAGCTTTCTCACAGATACATCACCTTCCCCCCCCCACATCAGACCTCTTCTCCCAGAAATACCAGGACTCTGCTGAATATTTCCCATTTCCTCCGGAACATACAGCATTACACTCCGCAAGAGGACAGTTTCTTTCAGAAATGTGGCATTTTATCACGGATACACCATTTTTATGCCCAGTAGAGCTCCTTTTCTCCCAGAAATAGCACTGCTCTTAGGAAGAGCTCCCATTTTCTAACCAAAATGCTGCTTTACACTCCTCAAGATCACACTTACCCCCATCAAGATGGCAGTGTCACAGAAATACCAGCTTCTGCCCCCAAAATGGGACTTTGGCTCTCCAAAACAAGACATTTTCTCCCAGAAATACCAGGACTCTTAGAAATACCTCACGTTTCATCTCAAGAATACTGCTTTCCACTCCACAAGATCACACTGACTCCCATCACAATGGTTTTTTCTCCCACATACACCAGCTTTCTCCCAAATACACGACATTTTCTCCCACATACACCCGTTTTCTCCCAAAGATGGGACATATTCTCCCAGAAATGCCAGCTTATTCTTTAAAAAACGGCCTTTTTTCCCCAAAATACCAGCTTTCTCACAAACACCTGTCATTTTCCAACCAAGTCTGCTACTATCTCCCAGAAACAGCCGGTTTCCGAGAAATACCTGACGTTTGCTCTCCCAAATACTACTTGACACTCCTCCAGAGGACATTGTCTCCCCTATTTACCACGTTGTCTCCCCAAGAGACCACTTGGCACACCAAAAAGACCACCGTTGCTCTCCAGTACAAGATCTTCTTTCCCACCGGTTCCCACTTTTCTCCCCCAGCTATGTCATTTCCTCCCAGAAATGCCACTTTTCCCTTGGAAATTTCACCTTCTCTTCCAAAAAGAGGAGATTTGCTCCCAGAAATACCCCTTCTCTTACAACTGCCACACGCTTTCTCCCCAAAAAGCCTCCATGACAATGCCAAATGGGACACTTGCAGCCAAGAAGAGGACACCTTCTCTCAGAAAGACCACTTTTCTCCCCAAGAGAGGAGATTTTCTCCCAATTGGATGACATTTGCTGTAAGAAAGACCTGTTTTCTTCCCTCAAGAGGACATTGTCTTTCCCACTGAGGACATTTTCTCCCAGAGGTGCCGCTACTCTGTGAAACGCCTCCATTTCCTCCCAAATCTACTCCATGACACGCCTCAGGATGACACTTACTCCCCGATTTGGGGCATTTTCTCCCAGAAATACCACTTCTCTCCCAAAGGGATGGCCTTTTCCCTCTCTAGCATCTGTTTCCTCACCAATACCTGGCATTTTCTCCCAGAAACACCAGCTTTCTCACAGATACATCACCTTCCCCCCCCCACATCAGACCTCTTCTCCCAGAAATACCAGGACTCTGCTGAATATTTCCCATTTCCTCCGGAACATACAGCATTACACTCCGCAAGAGGACAGTTTCTTTCAGAAATGTGGCATTTTATCACAGATACACCATTTTTATGCCCAGTAGAGCTCCTTTTCTCCCAGAAATAGCACTGCTCTTAGGAAGAGCTCCCATTTTCTAACCAAAATGCTGCTTTACACTCCTCAAGATCACACTTACCCCCATCAAGATGGCAGTGTCACAGAAATACCAGCTTCTGCCCCCAAAATGGGACTTTGGCTCTCCAAAACAAGACATTTTCTCCCAGAAATACCAGGACTCTTAGAAATACCTCACGTTTCATCTCAAGAATACTGCTTTCCACTCCTCAAGATCACACTGACTCCCATCACAATGGCCTTTTCTCCCACATACACCAGCTTTCTCCCAAATACACGACATTTTCTCCCACATACACCCGTTTTCTCCCAAAGATGGGACATATTCTCCCAGAAATGCCAGCTTATTCTTTAAAAAACGGCCTTTTTTCCCCAAAATACCAGCTTTCTCACAAACACCTGTCATTTTCCAACCAAGTCTGCTACTATCTCCCAGAAACAGCCGGTTTCCGAGAAATACCTGACGTTTGCTCTCCCAAATACTACTTGACACTCCTCCAGAGGACATTGTCTCCCCTATTTACCACGTTGTCTCCCCAAGAGACCACTTGGCACACCAAAAAGACCACCGTTGCTCTCCAGTACAAGTTCTTCTTTCCCACCGGTTCCCACTTTTCTCCCCCAGCTATGTCATTTCCTCCCAGAAATGCCACTTTTCCCTTGGAAATTTCACCTTCTCTTCCAAAAAGAGGAGATTTGCTCCCAGAAATACCCCTTCTCTTACAACTGCCACACGCTTTCTCCCCAAAAAGCCTCCATGACAATGCCAAATGGGACACTTGCAGCCAAGAAGAGGACACCTTCTCTCAGAAAGACCACTTTTCTCCCCAAGAGAGGAGATTTTCTCCCAATTGGATGACATTTGCTGTAAGAAAGACCCGTTTTCTTCCCTCAAGAGGACATTGTCTTTCCCACTGAGGACATTTTCTCCCAGAAGTGCCGCTACTCTGTGAAACACCTCCATTTCCTCCCAAATCTACTCCATGACACGCCTCAGGATGACACTTACTCCCCGATTTGGGGCATTTTCTCCCAGAAATACCACTTCTCTCCCAAAGGGATGGCCTTTTCCCTCTCTAGCATCTGTTTCCTCACCAATACCTGGCATTTTCTCCCAGAAACACCAGCTTTCTCACAGATACATCACCTTCCCCCCCCCACATCAGACCTCTTCTCCCAGAAATACCAGGACTCTGCTGAATATTTCCCATTTCCTCCGGAACATACAGCATTACACTCTGCAAGAGGACAGTTTCTTTCAGAAATGTGGCATTTTATCACAGATACACCATTTTTATGCCCAGTAGAGCTCCTTTTCTCCCAGAAATAGCACTGCTCTTAGGAAGAGCTCCCATTTTCTAACCAAAATGCTGCTTTACACTCCTCAAGATCACACTTACCCCCATCAAGATGGCAGTGTCACAGAAATACCAGCTTCTGCCCCCAAAATGGGACTTTGGCTCTCCAAAACAAGACATTTTCTCCCAGAAATACCAGGACTCTTAGAAATACCTCACGTTTCATCTCAAGAATACTGCTTTCCACTCCTCAAGATCACACTGACTCCCATCACAATGGCCTTTTCTCCCACATACACCAGCTTTCTCCCAAATACACGACATTTTCTCCCACATACACCCGTTTTCTCCCAAAGATGGGACATATTCTCCCAGAAATGCCAGCTTATTCTTTAAAAAACGGCCTTTTTTCCCCAAAATACCAGCTTTCTCACAAACACCTGTCATTTTCCAACCAAGTCTGCTACTATCTCCCAGAAACAGCCGGTTTCCGAGAAATACCTGACGTTTGCTCTCCCAAATACTACTTGACACTCCTCCAGAGGACATTGTCTCCCCTATTTACCACGTTGTCTCCCCAAGAGACCACTTGGCACACCAAAAAGACCACCGTTGCTCTCCAGTACAAGATCTTCTTTCCCACCGGTTCCCACTTTTCTCCCCCAGCTATGTCATTTCCTCCCAGAAATGCCACTTTTCCCTTGGAAATTTCACCTTCTCTTCCAAAAAGAGGAGATTTGCTCCCAGAAATACCCCTTCTCTTACAACTGCCACACGCTTTCTCCCCAAAAAGCCTCCATGACAATGCCAAATGGGACACTTGCAGCCAAGAAGAGGACACCTTCTCTCAGAAAGACCACTTTTCTCCCCAAGAGAGGAGATTTTCTCCCAATTGGATGACATTTGCTGTAAGAAAGACCCGTTTTCTTCCCTCAAGAGGACATTGTCTTTCCCACTGAGGACATTTTCTCCCAGAGGTGCCGCTACTCTGTGAAACGCCTCCATTTCCTCCCAAATCTACTCCATGACACGCCTCAGGATGACACTTACTCCCCGATTTGGGGCATTTTCTCCCAGAAATACCACTTCTCTCCCAAAGGGATGGCCTTTTCCCTCTCTAGCATCTGTTTCCTCACCAATACCTGGCATTTTCTCCCAGAAACACCAGCTTTCTCACAGATACATCACCTTCCCCCCCCCACATCAGACCTCTTCTCCCAGAAATACCAGGACTCTGCTGAATATTTCCCATTTCCTCCGGAACATACAGCATTACACTCCGCAAGAGGACAGTTTCTTTCAGAAATGTGGCATTTTATCACAGATACACCATTTTTATGCCCAGTAGAGCTCCTTTTCTCCCAGAAATAGCACTGCTCTTAGGAAGAGCTCCCATTTTCTAACCAAAATGCTGCTTTACACTCCTCAAGATCACACTTACCCCCATCAAGATGGCAGTGTCACAGAAATACCAGCTTCTGCCCCCAAAATGGGACTTTGGCTCTCCAAAACAAGACATTTTCTCCCAGAAATACCAGGACTCTTAGAAATACCTCACGTTTCATCTCAAGAATACTGCTTTCCACTCCTCAAGATCACACTGACTCCCATCACAATGGCCTTTTCTCCCACATACACCAGCTTTCTCGCAAATACACGACATTTTCTCCCACATACACCCGTTTTCTCCCAAAGATGGGACATATTCTCCCAGAAATGCCAGCTTATTCTTTAAAAAACGGCCTTTTTTCCCCAAAATACCAGCTTTCTCACAAACACCTGTCATTTTCCAACCAAGTCTGCTACTATCTCCCAGAAACAGCCGGTTTCCGAGAAATACCTGACGTTTGCTCTCCCAAATACTACTTGACACTCCTCCAGAGGACATTGTCTCCCCTATTTACCACGTTGTCTCCCCAAGAGACCACTTGGCACACCAAAAAGACCACCGTTGCTCTCCAGTACAAGTTCTTCTTTCCCACCGGTTCCCACTTTTCTCCCCCAGCTATGTCATTTCCTCCCAGAAATGCCACTTTTCCCTTGGAAATTTCACCTTCTCTTCCAAAAAGAGGAGATTTGCTCCCAGAAATACCCCTTCTCTTACAACTGCCACACGCTTTCTCCCCAAAAAGCCTCCATGACAATGCCAAATGGGACACTTGCAGCCAAGAAGAGGACACCTTCTCTCAGAAAGACCACTTTTCTCCCCAAGAGAGGAGATTTTCTCCCAATTGGATGACATTTGCTGTAAGAAAGACCCGTTTTCTTCCCTCAAGAGGACATTGTCTTTCCCACTGAGGACATTTTCTCCCAGAAGTGCCGCTACTCTGTGAAACACCTCCATTTCCTCCCAAATCTACTCCATGACACGCCTCAGGATGACACTTACTCCCCGATTTGGGGCATTTTCTCCCAGAAATACCACTTCTCTCCCAAAGGGATGGCCTTTTCCCTCTCTAGCATCTGTTTCCTCACCAATACCTGGCATTTTCTCCCAGAAACACCAGCTTTCTCACAGATACATCACCTTCCCCCCCCCACATCAGACCTCTTCTCCCAGAAATACCAGGACTCTGCTGAATATTTCCCATTTCCTCCGGAACATACAGCATTACACTCCGCAAGAGGACAGTTTCTTTCAGAAATGTGGCATTTTATCACAGATACACCATTTTTATGCCCAGTAGAGCTCCTTTTCTCCCAGAAATAGCACTGCTCTTAGGAAGAGCTCCCATTTTCTAACCAAAATGCTGCTTTACACTCCTCAAGATCACACTTACCCCCATCAAGATGGCAGTGTCACAGAAATACCAGCTTCTGCCCCCAAAATGGGACTTTGGCTCTCCAAAACAAGACATTTTCTCCCAGAAATACCAGGACTCTTAGAAATACCTCACGTTTCATCTCAAGAATACTGCTTTCCACTCCTCAAGATCACACTGACTCCCATCACAATGGCCTTTTCTCCCACATACACCAGCTTTCTCCCAAATACACGACATTTTCTCCCACATACACCCGTTTTCTCCCAAAGATGGGACATATTCTCCCAGAAATGCCAGCTTATTCTTTAAAAAACGGCCTTTTTTCCCCAAAATACCAGCTTTCTCACAAACACCTGTCATTTTCCAACCAAGTCTGCTACTATCTCCCAGAAACAGCCGGTTTCCGAGAAATACCTGACGTTTGCTCTCCCAAATACTACTTGACACTCCTCCAGAGGACATTGTCTCCCCTATTTACCACGTTGTCTCCCCAAGAGACCACTTGGCACACCAAAAAGACCACCGTTGCTCTCCAGTACAAGATCTTCTTTCCCACCGGTTCCCACTTTTCTCCCCCAGCTATGTCATTTCCTCCCAGAAATGCCACTTTTCCCTTGGAAATTTCACCTTCTCTTCCAAAAAGAGGAGATTTGCTCCCAGAAATACCCCTTCTCTTACAACTGCCACACGCTTTCTCCCCAAAAAGCCTCCATGACAATGCCAAATGGGACACTTGCAGCCAAGAAGAGGACACCTTCTCTCAGAAAGACCACTTTTCTCCCCAAGAGAGGAGATTTTCTCCCCATTGGATGACATTTGCTGTAAGAAAGACCCGTTTTCTTCCCTCAAGAGGACATTGTCTTTCCCACTGAGGACATTTTCTCCCAGAAGTGCCGCTACTCTGTGAAACACCTCCATTTCCTCCCAAATCTACTCCATGACACGCCTCAGGATGACACTTACTCCCCGATTTGGGGCATTTTCTCCCAGAAATACCACTTCTCTCCCAAAGGGATGGCCTTTTCCCTCTCTAGCATCTGTTTCCTCACCAATACCTGGCATTTTCTCCCAGAAACACCAGCTTTCTCACAGATACATCACCTTCCCCCCCCCACATCAGACCTCTTCTCCCAGAAATACCAGGACTCTGCTGAATATTTCCCATTTCCTCCGGAACATACAGCATTACACTCCGCAAGAGGACAGTTTCTTTCAGAAATGTGGCATTTTATCACAGATACACCATTTTTATGCCCAGTAGAGCTCCTTTTCTCCCAGAAATAGCACTGCTCTTAGGAAGAGCTCTCATTTTCTAACCAAAATGCTGCTTTACACTCCTCAAGATCACACTTACCCCCATCAAGATGGCAGTGTCACAGAAATACCAGCTTCTGCCCCCAAAATGGGACTTTGGCTCTCCAAAACAAGACATTTTCTCCCAGAAATACCAGGACTCTTAGAAATACCTCACGTTTCATCTCAAGAATACTGCTTTCCACTCCTCAAGATCACACTGACTCCCATCACAATGGCCTTTTCTCCCACATACACCAGCTTTCTCCCAAATACACGACATTTTCTCCCACATACACCCGTTTTCTCCCAAAGATGGGACATATTCTCCCAGAAATGCCAGCTTATTCTTTAAAAAACGGCCTTTTTTCCCCAAAATACCAGCTTTCTCACAAACACCTGTCATTTTCCAACCAAGTCTGCTACTATCTCCCAGAAACAGCCGGTTTCCGAGAAATACCTGACGTTTGCTCTCCCAAATACTACTTGACACTCCTCCAGAGGACATTGTCTCCCCTATTTACCACGTTGTCTCCCCAAGAGACCACTTGGCACACCAAAAAGACCACCGTTGCTCTCCAGTACAAGATCTTCTTTCCCACCGGTTCCCACTTTTCTCCCCCAGCTATGTCATTTCCTCCCAGAAATGCCACTTTTCCCTTGGAAATTTCACCTTCTCTTCCAAAAAGAGGAGATTTGCTCCCAGAAATACCCCTTCTCTTACAACTGCCACACGCTTTCTCCCCAAAAAGCCTCCATGACAATGCCAAATGGGACACTTGCAGCCAAGAAGAGGACACCTTCTCTCAGAAAGACCACTTTTCTCCCCAAGAGAGGAGATTTTCTCCCAATTGGATGACATTTGCTGTAAGAAAGACCTGTTTTCTTCCCTCAAGAGGACATTGTCTTTCCCACTGAGGACATTTTCTCCCAGAAGTGCCGCTACTCTGTGAAACACCTCCATTTCCTCCCAAATCTACTCCATGACACGCCTCAGGATGACACTTACTCCCCGATTTGGGGCATTTTCTCCCAGAAATACCACTTCTCTCCCAAAGGGATGGCCTTTTCCCTCTCTAGCATCTGTTTCCTCACCAATACCTGGCATTTTCTCCCAGAAACACCAGCTTTCTCACAGATACATCACCTTCCCCCCCCCACATCAGACCTCTTCTCCCAGAAATACCAGGACTCTGCTGAATATTTCCCATTTCCTCCGGAACATACAGCATTACACTCCGCAAGAGGACAGTTTCTTTCAGAAATGTGGCATTTTATCACAGATACACCATTTTTATGCCCAGTAGAGCTCCTTTTCTCCCAGAAATAGCACTGCTCTTAGGAAGAGCTCCCATTTTCTAACCAAAATGCTGCTTTACACTCCTCAAGATCACACTTACCCCCATCAAGATGGCAGTGTCACAGAAATACCAGCTTCTGCCCCCAAAATGGGACTTTGGCTCTCCAAAACAAGACATTTTCTCCCAGAAATACCAGGACTCTTAGAAATACCTCACGTTTCATCTCAAGAATACTGCTTTCCACTCCTCAAGATCACACTGACTCCCATCACAATGGCCTTTTCTCCCACATACACCAGCTTTCTCCCAAATACACGACATTTTCTCCCACATACACCCGTTTTCTCCCAAAGATGGGACATATTCTCCCAGAAATGCCAGCTTATTCTTTAAAAAACGGCCTTTTTTCCCCAAAATACCAGCTTTCTCACAAACACCTGTCATTTTCCAACCAAGTCTGCTACTATCTCCCAGAAACAGCCGGTTTCCGAGAAATACCTGACGTTTGCTCTCCCAAATACTACTTGACACTCCTCCAGAGGACATTGTCTCCCCTATTTACCACGTTGTCTCCCCAAGAGACCACTTGGCACACCAAAAAGACCACCGTTGCTCTCCAGTACAAGATCTTCTTTCCCACCGGTTCCCACTTTTCTCCCCCAGCTATGTCATTTCCTCCCAGAAATGCCACTTTTCCCTTGGAAATTTCACCTTCTCTTCCAAAAAGAGGAGATTTGCTCCCAGAAATACCCCTTCTCTTACAACTGCCACACGCTTTCTCCCCAAAAAGCCTCCATGACAATGCCAAATGGGACACTTGCAGCCAAGAAGAGGACACCTTCTCTCAGAAAGACCACTTTTCTCCCCAAGAGAGGAGATTTTCTCCCAATTGGATGACATTTGCTGTAAGAAAGACCCGTTTTCTTCCCTCAAGAGGACATTGTCTTTCCCACTGAGGACATTTTCTCCCAGAAGTGCCGCTACTCTGTGAAACACCTCCATTTCCTCCCAAATCTACTCCATGACACGCCTCAGGATGACACTTACTCCCCGATTTGGGGCATTTTCTCCCAGAAATACCACTTCTCTCCCAAAGGGATGGCCTTTTCCCTCTCTAGCATCTGTTTCCTCACCAATACCTGGCATTTTCTCCCAGAAACACCAGCTTTCTCACAGATACATCACCTTCCCCCCCCCACATCAGACCTCTTCTCCCAGAAATACCAGGACTCTGCTGAATATTTCCCATTTCCTCCGGAACATACAGCATTACACTCCGCAAGAGGACAGTTTCTTTCAGAAATGTGGCATTTTATCACAGATACACCATTTTTATGCCCAGTAGAGCTCCTTTTCTCCCAGAAATAGCACTGCTCTTAGGAAGAGCTCCCATTTTCTAACCAAAATGCTGCTTTACACTCCTCAAGATCACACTTACCCCCATCAAGATGGCAGTGTCACAGAAATACCAGCTTCTGCCCCCAAAATGGGACTTTGGCTCTCCAAAACAAGACATTTTCTCCCAGAAATACCAGGACTCTTAGAAATACCTCACGTTTCATCTCAAGAATACTGCTTTCCACTCCTCAAGATCACACTGACTCCCATCACAATGGCCTTTTCTCCCACATACACCAGCTTTCTCCCAAATACACGACATTTTCTCCCACATACACCCGTTTTCTCCCAAAGATGGGACATATTCTCCCAGAAATGCCAGCTTATTCTTTAAAAAACGGCCTTTTTTCCCCAAAATACCAGCTTTCTCACAAACACCTGTCATTTTCCAACCAAGTCTGCTACTATCTCCCAGAAACAGCCGGTTTCCGAGAAATACCTGACGTTTGCTCTCCCAAATACTACTTGACACTCCTCCAGAGGACATTGTCTCCCCTATTTACCACGTTGTCTCCCCAAGAGACCACTTGGCACACCAAAAAGACCACCGTTGCTCTCCAGTACAAGATCTTCTTTCCCACCGGTTCCCACTTTTCTCCCCCAGCTATGTCATTTCCTCCCAGAAATGCCACTTTTCCCTTGGAAATTTCACCTTCTCTTCCAAAAAGAGGAGATTTGCTCCCAGAAATACCCCTTCTCTTACAACTGCCACACGCTTTCTCCCCAAAAAGCCTCCATGACAATGCCAAATGGGACACTTGCAGCCAAGAAGAGGACACCTTCTCTCAGAAAGACCACTTTTCTCCCCAAGAGAGGAGATTTTCTCCCCATTGGATGACATTTGCTGTAAGAAAGACCCGTTTTCTTCCCTCAAGAGGACATTGTCTTTCCCACTGAGGACATTTTCTCCCAGAAGTGCCGCTACTCTGTGAAACACCTCCATTTCCTCCCAAATCTACTCCATGACACGCCTCAGGATGACACTTACTCCCCGATTTGGGGCATTTTCTCCCAGAAATACCACTTCTCTCCCAAAGGGATGGCCTTTTCCCTCTCTAGCATCTGTTTCCTCACCAATACCTGGCATTTTCTCCCAGAAACACCAGCTTTCTCACAGATACATCACCTTCCCCCCCCCACATCAGACCTCTTCTCCCAGAAATACCAGGACTCTGCTGAATATTTCCCATTTCCTCCGGAACATACAGCATTACACTCTGCAAGAGGACAGTTTCTTTCAGAAATGTGGCATTTTATCACAGATACACCATTTTTATGCCCAGTAGAGCTCCTTTTCTCCCAGAAATAGCACTGCTCTTAGGAAGAGCTCCCATTTTCTAACCAAAATGCTGCTTTACACTCCTCAAGATCACACTTACCCCCATCAAGATGGCAGTGTCACAGAAATACCAGCTTCTGCCCCCAAAATGGGACTTTGGCTCTCCAAAACAAGACATTTTCTCCCAGAAATACCAGGACTCTTAGAAATACCTCACGTTTCATCTCAAGAATACTGCTTTCCACTCCTCAAGATCACACTGACTCCCATCACAATGGCCTTTTCTCCCACATACACCAGCTTTCTCCCAAATACACGACATTTTCTCCCACATACACCCGTTTTCTCCCAAAGATGGGACATATTCTCCCAGAAATGCCAGCTTATTCTTTAAAAAACGGCCTTTTTTTCCCAAAATACCAGCTTTCTCACAAACACCTGTCATTTTCCAACCAAGTCTGCTACTATCTCCCAGAAACAGCCGGTTTCCGAGAAATACCTGACGTTTGCTCTCCCAAATACTACTTGACACTCCTCCAGAGGACATTGTCTCCCCTATTTACCACGTTGTCTCCCCAAGAGACCACTTGGCACACCAAAAAGACCACCGTTGCTCTCCAGTACAAGATCTTCTTTCCCACCGGTTCCCACTTTTCTCCCCCAGCTATGTCATTTCCTCCCAGAAATGCCACTTTTCCCTTGGAAATTTCACCTTCTCTTCCAAAAAGAGGAGATTTGCTCCCAGAAATACCCCTTCTCTTACAACTGCCACACGCTTTCTCCCCAAAAAGCCTCCATGACAATGCCAAATGGGACACTTGCAGCCAAGAAGAGGACACCTTCTCTCAGAAAGACCACTTTTCTCCCCAAGAGAGGAGATTTTCTCCCAATTGGATGACATTTGCTGTAAGAAAGACCTGTTTTCTTCCCTCAAGAGGACATTGTCTTTCCCACTGAGGACATTTTCTCCCAGAAGTGCCGCTACTCTGTGAAACACCTCCATTTCCTCCCAAATCTACTCCATGACACGCCTCAGGATGACACTTACTCCCCGATTTGGGGCATTTTCTCCCAGAAATACCACTTCTCTCCCAAAGGGATGGCCTTTTCCCTCTCTAGCATCTGTTTCCTCACCAATACCTGGCATTTTCTCCCAGAAACACCAGCTTTCTCACAGATACATCACCTTCCCCCCCCCACATCAGACCTCTTCTCCCAGAAATACCAGGACTCTGCTGAATATTTCCCATTTCCTCCGGAACATACAGCATTACACTCCGCAAGAGGACAGTTTCTTTCAGAAATGTGGCATTTTATCACAGATACACCATTTTTATGCCCAGTAGAGCTCCTTTTCTCCCAGAAATAGCACTGCTCTTAGGAAGAGCTCCCATTTTCTAACCAAAATGCTGCTTTACACTCCTCAAGATCACACTTACCCCCATCAAGATGGCAGTGTCACAGAAATACCAGCTTCTGCCCCCAAAATGGGACTTTGGCTCTCCAAAACAAGACATTTTCTCCCAGAAATACCAGGACTCTTAGAAATACCTCACGTTTCATCTCAAGAATACTGCTTTCCACTCCTCAAGATCACACTGACTCCCATCACAATGGCCTTTTCTCCCACATACACCAGCTTTCTCCCAAATACACGACATTTTCTCCCACATACACCCGTTTTCTCCCAAAGATGGGACATATTCTCCCAGAAATGCCAGCTTATTCTTTAAAAAACGGCCTTTTTTCCCCAAAATACCAGCTTTCTCACAAACACCTGTCATTTTCCAACCAAGTCTGCTACTATCTCCCAGAAACAGCCGGTTTCCGAGAAATACCTGACGTTTGCTCTCCCAAATACTACTTGACACTCCTCCAGAGGACATTGTCTCCCCTATTTACCACGTTGTCTCCCCAAGAGACCACTTGGCACACCAAAAAGACCACCGTTGCTCTCCAGTACAAGATCTTCTTTCCCACCGGTTCCCACTTTTCTCCCCCAGCTATGTCATTTCCTCCCAGAAATGTCACTTTTCCCTTGGAAATTTCACCTTCTCTTCCAAAAAGAGGAGATTTGCTCCCAGAAATACCCCTTCTCTTACAACTGCCACACGCTTTCTCCCCAAAAAGCCTCCATGACAATGCCAAATGGGACACTTGCAGCCAAGAAGAGGACACCTTCTCTCAGAAAGACCACTTTTCTCCCCAAGAGAGGAGATTTTCTCCCCATTGGATGACATTTGCTGTAAGAAAGACCCGTTTTCTTCCCTCAAGAGGACATTGTCTTTCCCACTGAGGACATTTTCTCCCAGAAGTGCCGCTACTCTGTGAAACACCTCCATTTCCTCCCAAATCTACTCCATGACACGCCTCAGGATGACACTTACTCCCCGATTTGGGGCATTTTCTCCCAGAAATACCACTTCTCTCCCAAAGGGATGGCCTTTTCCCTCTCTAGCATCTGTTTCCTCACCAATACCTGGCATTTTCTCCCAGAAACACCAGCTTTCTCACAGATACATCACCTTCCCCCCCCCACATCAGACCTCTTCTCCCAGAAATACCAGGACTCTGCTGAATATTTCCCATTTCCTCCGGAACATACAGCATTACACTCCGCAAGAGGACAGTTTCTTTCAGAAATGTGGCATTTTATCACAGATACACCGTTTTTATGCCCAGTAGAGCTCCTTTTCTCCCAGAAATAGCACTGCTCTTAGGAAGAGCTCCCATTTTCTAACCAAAATGCTGCTTTACACTCCTCAAGATCACACTTACCCCCATCAAGATGGCAGTGTCACAGAAATACCAGCTTCTGCCCCCAAAATGGGACTTTGGCTCTCCAAAACAAGACATTTTCTCCCAGAAATACCAGGACTCTTAGAAATACCTCACGTTTCATCTCAAGAATACTGCTTTCCACTCCTCAAGATCACACTGACTCCCATCACAATGGCCTTTTCTCCCACATACACCAGCTTTCTCCCAAATACACGACATTTTCTCCCACATACACCCGTTTTCTCCCAAAGATGGGACATATTCTCCCAGAAATGCCAGCTTATTCTTTAAAAAACGGCCTTTTTTCCCCAAAATACCAGCTTTCTCACAAACACCTGTCATTTTCCAACCAAGTCTGCTACTATCTCCCAGAAACAGCCGGTTTCCGAGAAATACCTGACGTTTGCTCTCCCAAATACTACTTGACACTCCTCCAGAGGACATTGTCTCCCCTATTTACCACGTTGTCTCCCCAAGAGACCACTTGGCACACCAAAAAGACCACCGTTGCTCTCCAGTACAAGATCTTCTTTCCCACCGGTTCCCACTTTTCTCCCCCAGCTATGTCATTTCCTCCCAGAAATGCCACTTTTCCCTTGGAAATTTCACCTTCTCTTCCAAAAAGAGGAGATTTGCTCCCAGAAATACCCCTTCTCTTACAACTGCCACACGCTTTCTCCCCAAAAAGCCTCCATGACAATGCCAAATGGGACACTTGCAGCCAAGAAGAGGACACCTTCTCTCAGAAAGACCACTTTTCTCCCCAAGAGAGGAGATTTTCTCCCAATTGGATGACATTTGCTGTAAGAAAGACCTGTTTTCTTCCCTCAAGAGGACATTGTCTTTCCCACTGAGGACATTTTCTCCCAGAAGTGCCGCTACTCTGTGAAACACCTCCATTTCCTCCCAAATCTACTCCATGACACGCCTCAGGATGACACTTACTCCCCGATTTGGGGCATTTTCTCCCAGAAATACCACTTCTCTCCCAAAGGGATGGCCTTTTCCCTCTCTAGCATCTGTTTCCTCACCAATACCTGGCATTTTCTCCCAGAAACACCAGCTTTCTCACAGATACATCACCTTCCCCCCCCCCACATCAGACCTCTTCTCCCAGAAATACCAGGACTCTGCTGAATATTTCCCATTTCCTCCGGAACATACAGCATTACACTCCGCAAGAGGACAGTTTCTTTCAGAAATGTGGCATTTTATCACAGATACACCATTTTTATGCCCAGTAGAGCTCCTTTTCTCCCAGAAATAGCACTGCTCTTAGGAAGAGCTCCCATTTTCTAACCAAAATGCTGCTTTACACTCCTCAAGATCACACTTACCCCCATCAAGATGGCAGTGTCACAGAAATACCAGCTTCTGCCCCCAAAATGGGACTTTGGCTCTCCAAAACAAGACATTTTCTCCCAGAAATACCAGGACTCTTAGAAATACCTCACGTTTCATCTCAAGAATACTGCTTTCCACTCCTCAAGATCACACTGACTCCCATCACAATGGCCTTTTCTCCCACATACACCAGCTTTCTCCCAAATACACGACATTTTCTCCCACATACACCCGTTTTCTCCCAAAGATGGGACATATTCTCCCAGAAATGCCAGCTTATTCTTTAAAAAACGGCCTTTTTTCCCCAAAATACCAGCTTTCTCACAAACACCTGTCATTTTCCAACCAAGTCTGCTACTATCTCCCAGAAACAGCCGGTTTCCGAGAAATACCTGACGTTTGCTCTCCCAAATACTACTTGACACTCCTCCAGAGGACATTGTCTCCCCTATTTACCACGTTGTCTCCCCAAGAGACCACTTGGCACACCAAAAAGACCACCGTTGCTCTCCAGTACAAGATCTTCTTTCCCACCGGTTCCCACTTTTCTCCCCCAGCTATGTCATTTCCTCCCAGAAATGCCACTTTTCCCTTGGAAATTTCACCTTCTCTTCCAAAAAGAGGAGATTTGCTCCCAGAAATACCCCTTCTCTTACAACTGCCACACGCTTTCTCCCCAAAAAGCCTCCATGACAATGCCAAATGGGACACTTGCAGCCAAGAAGAGGACACCTTCTCTCAGAAAGACCACTTTTCTCCCCAAGAGAGGAGATTTTCTCCCAATTGGATGACATTTGCTGTAAGAAAGACCTGTTTTCTTCCCTCAAGAGGACATTGTCTTTCCCACTGAGGACATTTTCTCCCAGAAGTGCCGCTACTCTGTGAAACACCTCCATTTCCTCCCAAATCTACTCCATGACACGCCTCAGGATGACACTTACTCCCCGATTTGGGGCATTTTCTCCCAGAAATACCACTTCTCTCCCAAAGGGATGGCCTTTTCCCTCTCTAGCATCTGTTTCCTCACCAATACCTGGCATTTTCTCCCAGAAACACCAGCTTTCTCACAGATACATCACCTTCCCCCCCCCACATCAGACCTCTTCTCCCAGAAATACCAGGACTCTGCTGAATATTTCCCATTTCCTCCGGAACATACAGCATTACACTCCGCAAGAGGACAGTTTCTTTCAGAAATGTGGCATTTTATCACAGATACACCATTTTTATGCCCAGTAGAGCTCCTTTTCTCCCAGAAATAGCACTGCTCTTAGGAAGAGCTCCCATTTTCTAACCAAAATGCTGCTTTACACTCCTCAAGATCACACTTACCCCCATCAAGATGGCAGTGTCACAGAAATACCAGCTTCTGCCCCCAAAATGGGACTTTGGCTCTCCAAAACAAGACATTTTCTCCCAGAAATACCAGGACTCTTAGAAATACCTCACGTTTCATCTCAAGAATACTGCTTTCCACTCCTCAAGATCACACTGACTCCCATCACAATGGCCTTTTCTCCCACATACACCAGCTTTCTCCCAAATACACGACATTTTCTCCCACATACACCCGTTTTCTCCCAAAGATGGGACATATTCTCCCAGAAATGCCAGCTTATTCTTTAAAAAACGGCCTTTTTTCCCCAAAATACCAGCTTTCTCACAAACACCTGTCATTTTCCTACCAAGTCTGCTACTATCTCCCAGAAACAGCCGGTTTCCGAGAAATACCTGACGTTTGCTCTCCCAAATACTACTTGACACTCCTCCAGAGGACATTGTCTCCCCTATTTACCACGTTGTCTCCCCAAGAGACCACTTGGCACACCAAAAAGACCACCGTTGCTCTCCAGTACAAGATCTTCTTTCCCACCGGTTCCCACTTTTCTCCCCCAGCTATGTCATTTCCTCCCAGAAATGCCACTTTTCCCTTGGAAATTTCACCTTCTCTTCCAAAAAGAGGAGATTTGCTCCCAGAAATACCCCTTCTCTTACAACTGCCACACGCTTTCTCCCCAAAAAGCCTCCATGACAATGCCAAATGGGACACTTGCAGCCAAGAAGAGGACACCTTCTCTCAGAAAGACCACTTTTCTCCCCAAGAGAGGAGATTTTCTCCCAATTGGATGACATTTGCTGTAAGAAAGACCTGTTTTCTTCCCTCAAGAGGACATTGTCTTTCCCACTGAGGACATTTTCTCCCAGAAGTGCCGCTACTCTGTGAAACACCTCCATTTCCTCCCAAATCTACTCCATGACACGCCTCAGGATGACACTTACTCCCCGATTTGGGGCATTTTCTCCCAGAAATACCACTTCTCTCCCAAAGGGATGGCCTTTTCCCTCTCTAGCATCTGTTTCCTCACCAATACCTGGCATTTTCTCCCAGAAACACCAGCTTTCTCACAGATACATCACCTTCCCCCCCCCACATCAGACCTCTTCTCCCAGAAATACCAGGACTCTGCTGAATATTTCCCATTTCCTCCGGAACATACAGCATTACACTCCGCAAGAGGACAGTTTCTTTCAGAAATGTGGCATTTTATCACAGATACACCATTTTTATGCCCAGTAGAGCTCCTTTTCTCCCAGAAATAGCACTGCTCTTAGGAAGAGCTCCCATTTTCTAACCAAAATGCTGCTTTACACTCCTCAAGATCACACTTACCCCCATCAAGATGGCAGTGTCACAGAAATACCAGCTTCTGCCCCCAAAATGGGACTTTGGCTCTCCAAAACAAGACATTTTCTCCCAGAAATACCAGGACTCTTAGAAATACCTCACGTTTCATCTCAAGAATACTGCTTTCCACTCCTCAAGATCACACTGACTCCCATCACAATGGCCTTTTCTCCCACATACACCAGCTTTCTCCCAAATACACGACATTTTCTCCCACATACACCCGTTTTCTCCCAAAGATGGGACATATTCTCCCAGAAATGCCAGCTTATTCTTTAAAAAACGGCCTTTTTTCCCCAAAATACCAGCTTTCTCACAAACACCTGTCATTTTCCTACCAAGTCTGCTACTATCTCCCAGAAACAGCCGGTTTCCGAGAAATACCTGACGTTTGCTCTCCCAAATACTACTTGACACTCCTCCAGAGGACATTGTCTCCCCTATTTACCACGTTGTCTCCCCAAGAGACCACTTGGCACACCAAAAAGACCACCGTTGCTCTCCAGTACAAGATCTTCTTTCCCACCGGTTCCCACTTTTCTCCCCCAGCTATGTCATTTCCTCCCAGAAATGCCACTTTTCCCTTGGAAATTTCACCTTCTCTTCCAAAAAGAGGAGATTTGCTCCCAGAAATACCCCTTCTCTTACAACTGCCACACGCTTTCTCCCCAAAAAGCCTCCATGACAATGCCAAATGGGACACTTGCAGCCAAGAAGAGGACACCTTCTCTCAGAAAGACCACTTTTCTCCCCAAGAGAGGAGATTTTCTCCCAATTGGATGACATTTGCTGTAAGAAAGACCTGTTTTCTTCCCTCAAGAGGACATTGTCTTTCCCACTGAGGACATTTTCTCCCAGAAGTGCCGCTACTCTGTGAAACACCTCCATTTCCTCCCAAATCTACTCCATGACACGCCTCAGGATGACACTTACTCCCCGATTTGGGGCATTTTCTCCCAGAAATACCACTTCTCTCCCAAAGGGATGGCCTTTTCCCTCTCTAGCATCTGTTTCCTCACCAATACCTGGCATTTTCTCCCAGAAACACCAGCTTTCTCACAGATACATCACCTTCCCCCCCCCCACATCAGACCTCTTCTCCCAGAAATACCAGGACTCTGCTGAATATTTCCCATTTCCTCCGGAACATACAGCATTACACTCCGCAAGAGGACAGTTTCTTTCAGAAATGTGGCATTTTATCACAGATACACCATTTTTATGCCCAGTAGAGCTCCTTTTCTCCCAGAAATAGCACTGCTCTTAGGAAGAGCTCCCATTTTCTAACCAAAATGCTGCTTTACACTCCTCAAGATCACACTTACCCCCATCAAGATGGCAGTGTCACAGAAATACCAGCTTCTGCCCCCAAAATGGGACTTTGGCTCTCCAAAACAAGACATTTTCTCCCAGAAATACCAGGACTCTTAGAAATACCTCACGTTTCATCTCAAGAATACTGCTTTCCACTCCTCAAGATCACACTGACTCCCATCACAATGGCCTTTTCTCCCACATACACCAGCTTTCTCCCAAATACACGACATTTTCTCCCACATACACCCGTTTTCTCCCAAAGATGGGACATATTCTCCCAGAAATGCCAGCTTATTCTTTAAAAAACGGCCTTTTTTCCCCAAAATACCAGCTTTCTCACAAACACCTGTCATTTTCCAACCAAGTCTGCTACTATCTCCCAGAAACAGCCGGTTTCCGAGAAATACCTGACGTTTGCTCTCCCAAATACTACTTGACACTCCTCCAGAGGACATTGTCTCCCCTATTTACCACGTTGTCTCCCCAAGAGACCACTTGGCACACCAAAAAGACCACCGTTGCTCTCCAGTACAAGATCTTCTTTCCCACCGGTTCCCACTTTTCTCCCCCAGCTATGTCATTTCCTCCCAGAAATGCCACTTTTCCCTTGGAAATTTCACCTTCTCTTCCAAAAAGAGGAGATTTGCTCCCAGAAATACCCCTTCTCTTACAACTGCCACACGCTTTCTCCCCAAAAAGCCTCCATGACAATGCCAAATGGGACACTTGCAGCCAAGAAGAGGACACCTTCTCTCAGAAAGACCACTTTTCTCCCCAAGAGAGGAGATTTTCTCCCAATTGGATGACATTTGCTGTAAGAAAGACCTGTTTTCTTCCCTCAAGAGGACATTGTCTTTCCCACTGAGGACATTTTCTCCCAGAAGTGCCGCTACTCTGTGAAACACCTCCATTTCCTCCCAAATCTACTCCATGACACGCCTCAGGATGACACTTACTCCCCGATTTGGGGCATTTTCTCCCAGAAATACCACTTCTCTCCCAAAGGGATGGCCTTTTCCCTCTCTAGCATCTGTTTCCTCACCAATACCTGGCATTTTCTCCCAGAAACACCAGCTTTCTCACAGATACATCACCTTCCCCCCCCCACATCAGACCTCTTCTCCCAGAAATACCAGGACTCTGCTGAATATTTCCCATTTCCTCCGGAACATACAGCATTACACTCCGCAAGAGGACAGTTTCTTTCAGAAATGTGGCATTTTATCACAGATACACCATTTTTATGCCCAGTAGAGCTCCTTTTCTCCCAGAAATAGCACTGCTCTTAGGAAGAGCTCCCATTTTCTAACCAAAATGCTGCTTTACACTCCTCAAGATCACACTTACCCCCATCAAGATGGCAGTGTCACAGAAATACCAGCTTCTGCCCCCAAAATGGGACTTTGGCTCTCCAAAACAAGACATTTTCTCCCAGAAATACCAGGACTCTTAGAAATACCTCACGTTTCATCTCAAGAATACTGCTTTCCACTCCTCAAGATCACACTGACTCCCATCACAATGGCCTTTTCTCCCACATACACCAGCTTTCTCCCAAATACACGACATTTTCTCCCACATACACCCGTTTTCTCCCAAAGATGGGACATATTCTCCCAGAAATGCCAGCTTATTCTTTAAAAAACGGCCTTTTTTCCCCAAAATACCAGCTTTCTCACAAACACCTGTCATTTTCCTACCAAGTCTGCTACTATCTCCCAGAAACAGCCGGTTTCCGAGAAATACCTGACGTTTGCTCTCCCAAATACTACTTGACACTCCTCCAGAGGACATTGTCTCCCCTATTTACCACGTTGTCTCCCCAAGAGACCACTTGGCACACCAAAAAGACCACCGTTGCTCTCCAGTACAAGATCTTCTTTCCCACCGGTTCCCACTTTTCTCCCCCAGCTATGTCATTTCCTCCCAGAAATGCCACTTTTCCCTTGGAAATTTCACCTTCTCTTCCAAAAAGAGGAGATTTGCTCCCAGAAATACCCCTTCTCTTACAACTGCCACACGCTTTCTCCCCAAAAAGCCTCCATGACAATGCCAAATGGGACACTTGCAGCCAAGAAGAGGACACCTTCTCTCAGAAAGACCACTTTTCTCCCCAAGAGAGGAGATTTTCTCCCAATTGGATGACATTTGCTGTAAGAAAGACCTGTTTTCTTCCCTCAAGAGGACATTGTCTTTCCCACTGAGGACATTTTCTCCCAGAAGTGCCGCTACTCTGTGAAACACCTCCATTTCCTCCCAAATCTACTCCATGACACGCCTCAGGATGACACTTACTCCCCGATTTGGGGCATTTTCTCCCAGAAATACCACTTCTCTCCCAAAGGGATGGCCTTTTCCCTCTCTAGCATCTGTTTCCTCACCAATACCTGGCATTTTCTCCCAGAAACACCAGCTTTCTCACAGATACATCACCTTCCCCCCCCCACATCAGACCTCTTCTCCCAGAAATACCAGGACTCTGCTGAATATTTCCCATTTCCTCCGGAACATACAGCATTACACTCCGCAAGAGGACAGTTTCTTTCAGAAATGTGGCATTTTATCACAGATACACCATTTTTATGCCCAGTAGAGCTCCTTTTCTCCCAGAAATAGCACTGCTCTTAGGAAGAGCTCCCATTTTCTAACCAAAATGCTGCTTTACACTCCTCAAGATCACACTTACCCCCATCAAGATGGCAGTGTCACAGAAATACCAGCTTCTGCCCCCAAAATGGGACTTTGGCTCTCCAAAACAAGACATTTTCTCCCAGAAATACCAGGACTCTTAGAAATACCTCACGTTTCATCTCAAGAATACTGCTTTCCACTCCTCAAGATCACACTGACTCCCATCACAATGGCCTTTTCTCCCACATACACCAGCTTTCTCCCAAATACACGACATTTTCTCCCACATACACCCGTTTTCTCCCAAAGATGGGACATATTCTCCCAGAAATGCCAGCTTATTCTTTAAAAAACGGCCTTTTTTCCCCAAAATACCAGCTTTCTCACAAACACCTGTCATTTTCCTACCAAGTCTGCTACTATCTCCCAGAAACAGCCGGTTTCCGAGAAATACCTGACGTTTGCTCTCCCAAATACTACTTGACACTCCTCCAGAGGACATTGTCTCCCCTATTTACCACGTTGTCTCCCCAAGAGACCACTTGGCACACCAAAAAGACCACCGTTGCTCTCCAGTACAAGATCTTCTTTCCCACCGGTTCCCACTTTTCTCCCCCAGCTATGTCATTTCCTCCCAGAAATGCCACTTTTCCCTTGGAAATTTCACCTTCTCTTCCAAAAAGAGGAGATTTGCTCCCAGAAATACCCCTTCTCTTACAACTGCCACACGCTTTCTCCCCAAAAAGCCTCCATGACAATGCCAAATGGGACACTTGCAGCCAAGAAGAGGACACCTTCTCTCAGAAAGACCACTTTTCTCCCCAAGAGAGGAGATTTTCTCCCAATTGGATGACATTTGCTGTAAGAAAGACCTGTTTTCTTCCCTCAAGAGGACATTGTCTTTCCCACTGAGGACATTTTCTCCCAGAAGTGCCGCTACTCTGTGAAACACCTCCATTTCCTCCCAAATCTACTCCATGACACGCCTCAGGATGACACTTACTCCCCGATTTGGGGCATTTTCTCCCAGAAATACCACTTCTCTCCCAAAGGGATGGCCTTTTCCCTCTCTAGCATCTGTTTCCTCACCAATACCTGGCATTTTCTCCCAGAAACACCAGCTTTCTCACAGATACATCACCTTCCCCCCCCCCACATCAGACCTCTTCTCCCAGAAATACCAGGACTCTGCTGAATATTTCCCATTTCCTCCGGAACATACAGCATTACACTCCGCAAGAGGACAGTTTCTTTCAGAAATGTGGCATTTTATCACAGATACACCATTTTTATGCCCAGTAGAGCTCCTTTTCTCCCAGAAATAGCACTGCTCTTAGGAAGAGCTCCCATTTTCTAACCAAAATGCTGCTTTACACTCCTCAAGATCACACTTACCCCCATCAAGATGGCAGTGTCACAGAAATACCAGCTTCTGCCCCCAAAATGGGACTTTGGCTCTCCAAAACAAGACATTTTCTCCCAGAAATACCAGGACTCTTAGAAATACCTCACGTTTCATCTCAAGAATACTGCTTTCCACTCCTCAAGATCACACTGACTCCCATCACAATGGCCTTTTCTCCCACATACACCAGCTTTCTCCCAAATACACGACATTTTCTCCCACATACACCCGTTTTCTCCCAAAGATGGGACATATTCTCCCAGAAATGCCAGCTTATTCTTTAAAAAACGGCCTTTTTTCCCCAAAATACCAGCTTTCTCACAAACACCTGTCATTTTCCAACCAAGTCTGCTACTATCTCCCAGAAACAGCCGGTTTCCGAGAAATACCTGACGTTTGCTCTCCCAAATACTACTTGACACTCCTCCAGAGGACATTGTCTCCCCTATTTACCACGTTGTCTCCCCAAGAGACCACTTGGCACACCAAAAAGACCACCGTTGCTCTCCAGTACAAGATCTTCTTTCCCACCGGTTCCCACTTTTCTCCCCCAGCTATGTCATTTCCTCCCAGAAATGCCACTTTTCCCTTGGAAATTTCACCTTCTCTTCCAAAAAGAGGAGATTTGCTCCCAGAAATACCCCTTCTCTTACAACTGCCACACGCTTTCTCCCCAAAAAGCCTCCATGACAATGCCAAATGGGACACTTGCAGCCAAGAAGAGGACACCTTCTCTCAGAAAGACCACTTTTCTCCCCAAGAGAGGAGATTTTCTCCCAATTGGATGACATTTGCTGTAAGAAAGACCTGTTTTCTTCCCTCAAGAGGACATTGT
Organism: Phasianus colchicus; assembly: GCF_987193195.1. NCBI lineage: Eukaryota > Metazoa > Chordata > Aves > Galliformes > Phasianidae > Phasianus > Phasianus colchicus. Next base: position 604,499 of record NC_143439.1, read on the forward strand.
CTTTCCCACTGAGGACATTTTCTCCCAGAAGTGCCGCTACTCTGTGAAACACCTCCATTTCCTCCCAAATCTACTCCATGACACGCCTCAGGATGACACTTACTCCCCGATTTGGGGCATTTTCTCCCAGAAATACCACTTCTCTCCCAAAGGGATGGCCTTTTCCCTCTCTAGCATCTGTTTCCTCACCAATACCTGGCATTTTCTCCCAGAAACACCAGCTTTCTCACAGATACATCACCTTCCCCCCCCCACATCAGACCTCTTCTCCCAGAAATACCAGGACTCTGCTGAATATTTCCCATTTCCTCCGGAACATACAGTATTACACTCCGCAAGAGGACAGTTTCTTTCAGAAATGTGGCATTTTATCACAGATACACCATTTTTATGCCCAGTAGAGCTCCTTTTCTCCCAGAAATAGCACTGCTCTTAGGAAGAGCTCCCATTTTCTAACCAAAATGCTGCTTTACACTCCTCAAGATCACACTTACCCCCATCAAGATGGCAGTGTCACAGAAATACCAGCTTCTGCCCCCAAAATGGGACTTTGGCTCTCCAAAACAAGACATTTTCTCCCAGAAATACCAGGACTCTTAGAAATACCTCACGTTTCATCTCAAGAATACTGCTTTCCACTCCTCAAGATCACACTGACTCCCATCACAATGGCCTTTTCTCCCACATACACCAGCTTTCTCCCAAATACACGACATTTTCTCCCACATACACCCGTTTTCTCCCAAAGATGGGACATATTCTCCCAGAAATGCCAGCTTATTCTTTAAAAAACGGCCTTTTTTCCCCAAAATACCAGCTTTCTCACAAACACCTGTCATTTTCCTACCAAGTCTGCTACTATCTCCCAGAAACAGCCGGTTTCCGAGAAATACCTGACGTTTGCTCTCCCAAATACTACTTGACACTCCTCCAGAGGACATTGTCTCCCCTATTTACCACGTTGTCTCCCCAAGAGACCACTTGGCACACCAAAAAGACCACCGTTGCTCTCCAGTACAAGATCTTCTTTCCCACCGGTTCCCACTTTTCTCCCCCAGCTATGTCATTTCCTCCCAGAAATGCCACTTTTCCCTTGGAAATTTCACCTTCTCTTCCAAAAAGAGGAGATTTGCTCCCAGAAATACCCCTTCTCTTACAACTGCCACACGCTTTCTCCCCAAAAAGCCTCCATGACAATGCCAAATGGGACACTTGCAGCCAAGAAGAGGACACCTTCTCTCAGAAAGACCACTTTTCTCCCCAAGAGAGGAGATTTTCTCCCAATTGGATGACATTTGCTGTAAGAAAGACCTGTTTTCTTCCCTCAAGAGGACATTGTCTTTCCCACTGAGGACATTTTCTCCCAGAAGTGCCGCTACTCTGTGAAACACCTCCATTTCCTCCCAAATCTACTCCATGACACGCCTCAGGATGACACTTACTCCCCGATTTGGGGCATTTTCTCCCAGAAATACCACTTCTCTCCCAAAGGGATGGCCTTTTCCCTCTCTAGCATCTGTTTCCTCACCAATACCTGGCATTTTCTCCCAGAAACACCAGCTTTCTCACAGATACATCACCTTCCCCCCCCCACATCAGACCTCTTCTCCCAGAAATACCAGGACTCTGCTGAATATTTCCCATTTCCTCCGGAACATACAGCATTACACTCCGCAAGAGGACAGTTTCTTTCAGAAATGTGGCATTTTATCACAGATACACCATTTTTATGCCCAGTAGAGCTCCTTTTCTCCCAGAAATAGCACTGCTCTTAGGAAGAGCTCCCATTTTCTAACCAAAATGCTGCTTTACACTCCTCAAGATCACACTTACCCCCATCAAGATGGCAGTGTCACAGAAATACCAGCTTCTGCCCCCAAAATGGGACTTTGGCTCTCCAAAACAAGACATTTTCTCCCAGAAATACCAGGACTCTTAGAAATACCTCACGTTTCATCTCAAGAATACTGCTTTCCACTCCTCAAGATCACACTGACTCCCATCACAATGGCCTTTTCTCCCACATACACCAGCTTTCTCCCAAATACACGACATTTTCTCCCACATACACCCGTTTTCTCCCAAAGATGGGACATATTCTCCCAGAAATGCCAGCTTATTCTTTAAAAAACGGCCTTTTTTCCCCAAAATACCAGCTTTCTCACAAACACCTGTCATTTTCCAACCAAGTCTGCTACTATCTCCCAGAAACAGCCGGTTTCCGAGAAATACCTGACGTTTGCTCTCCCAAATACTACTTGACACTCCTCCAGAGGACATTGTCTCCCCTATTTACCACGTTGTCTCCCCAAGAGACCACTTGGCACACCAAAAAGATCACCGTTGCTCTCCAGTACAAGATCTTCTTTCCCACCGGTTCCCACTTTTCTCCCCCAGCTATGTCATTTCCTCCCAGAAATGCCACTTTTCCCTTGGAAATTTCACCTTCTCTTCCAAAAAGAGGAGATTTGCTCCCAGAAATACCCCTTCTCTTACAACTGCCACACGCTTTCTCCCCAAAAAGCCTCCATGACAATGCCAAATGGGACACTTGCAGCCAAGAAGAGGACACCTTCTCTCAGAAAGACCACTTTTCTCCCCAAGAGAGGAGATTTTCTCCCAATTGGATGACATTTGCTGTAAGAAAGACCTGTTTTCTTCCCTCAAGAGGACATTGTCTTTCCCACTGAGGACATTTTCTCCCAGAAGTGCCGCTACTCTGTGAAACACCTCCATTTCCTCCCAAATCTACTCCATGACACGCCTCAGGATGACACTTACTCCCCGATTTGGGGCATTTTCTCCCAGAAATACCACTTCTCTCCCAAAGGGATGGCCTTTTCCCTCTCTAGCATCTGTTTCCTCACCAATACCTGGCATTTTCTCCCAGAAACACCAGCTTTCTCACAGATACATCACCTTCCCCCCCCCACATCAGACCTCTTCTCCCAGAAATACCAGGACTCTGCTGAATATTTCCCATTTCCTCCGGAACATACAGCATTACACTCCGCAAGAGGACAGTTTCTTTCAGAAATGTGGCATTTTATCACAGATACACCATTTTTATGCCCAGTAGAGCTCCTTTTCTCCCAGAAATAGCACTGCTCTTAGGAAGAGCTCCCATTTTCTAACCAAAATGCTGCTTTACACTCCTCAAGATCACACTTACCCCCATCAAGATGGCAGTGTCACAGAAATACCAGCTTCTGCCCCCAAAATGGGACTTTGGCTCTCCAAAACAAGACATTTTCTCCCAGAAATACCAGGACTCTTAGAAATACCTCACGTTTCATCTCAAGAATACTGCTTTCCACTCCTCAAGATCACACTGACTCCCATCACAATGGCCTTTTCTCCCACATACACCAGCTTTCTCCCAAATACACGACATTTTCTCCCACATACACCCGTTTTCTCCCAAAGATGGGACATATTCTCCCAGAAATGCCAGCTTATTCTTTAAAAAACGGCCTTTTTTCCCCAAAATACCAGCTTTCTCACAAACACCTGTCATTTTCCAACCAAGTCTGCTACTATCTCCCAGAAACAGCCGGTTTCCGAGAAATACCTGACGTTTGCTCTCCCAAATACTACTTGACACTCCTCCAGAGGACATTGTCTCCCCTATTTACCACGTTGTCTCCCCAAGAGACCACTTGGCACACCAAAAAGACCACCGTTGCTCTCCAGTACAAGATCTTCTTTCCCACCGGTTCCCACTTTTCTCCCCCAGCTATGTCATTTCCTCCCAGAAATGCCACTTTTCCCTTGGAAATTTCACCTTCTCTTCCAAAAAGAGGAGATTTGCTCCCAGAAATACCCCTTCTCTTACAACTGCCACACGCTTTCTCCCCAAAAAGCCTCCATGACAATGCCAAATGGGACACTTGCAGCCAAGAAGAGGACACCTTCTCTCAGAAAGACCACTTTTCTCCCCAAGAGAGGAGATTTTCTCCCAATTGGATGACATTTGCTGTAAGAAAGACCTGTTTTCTTCCCTCAAGAGGACATTGTCTTTCCCACTGAGGACATTTTCTCCCAGAAGTGCCGCTACTCTGTGAAACACCTCCATTTCCTCCCAAATCTACTCCATGACACGCCTCAGGATGACACTTACTCCCCGATTTGGGGCATTTTCTCCCAGAAATACCACTTCTCTCCCAAAGGGATGGCCTTTTCCCTCTCTAGCATCTGTTTCCTCACCAATACCTGGCATTTTCTCCCAGAAACACCAGCTTTCTCACAGATACATCACCTTCCCCCCCCCACATCAGACCTCTTCTCCCAGAAATACCAGGACTCTGCTGAATATTTCCCATTTCCTCCGGAACATACAGCATTACACTCCGCAAGAGGACAGTTTCTTTCAGAAATGTGGCATTTTATCACAGATACACCATTTTTATGCCCAGTAGAGCTCCTTTTCTCCCAGAAATAGCACTGCTCTTAGGAAGAGCTCCCATTTTCTAACCAAAATGCTGCTTTACACTCCTCAAGATCACACTTACCCCCATCAAGATGGCAGTGTCACAGAAATACCAGCTTCTGCCCCCAAAATGGGACTTTGGCTCTCCAAAACAAGACATTTTCTCCCAGAAATACCAGGACTCTTAGAAATACCTCACGTTTCATCTCAAGAATACTGCTTTCCACTCCTCAAGATCACACTGACTCCCATCACAATGGCCTTTTCTCCCACATACACCAGCTTTCTCCCAAATACACGACATTTTCTCCCACATACACCCGTTTTCTCCCAAAGATGGGACATATTCTCCCAGAAATGCCAGCTTATTCTTTAAAAAACGGCCTTTTTTCCCCAAAATACCAGCTTTCTCACAAACACCTGTCATTTTCCAACCAAGTCTGCTACTATCTCCCAGAAACAGCCGGTTTCCGAGAAATACCTGACGTTTGCTCTCCCAAATACTACTTGACACTCCTCCAGAGGACATTGTCTCCCCTATTTACCACGTTGTCTCCCCAAGAGACCACTTGGCACACCAAAAAGATCACCGTTGCTCTCCAGTACAAGATCTTCTTTCCCACCGGTTCCCACTTTTCTCCCCCAGCTATGTCATTTCCTCCCAGAAATGCCACTTTTCCCTTGGAAATTTCACCTTCTCTTCCAAAAAGAGGAGATTTGCTCCCAGAAATACCCCTTCTCTTACAACTGCCACACGCTTTCTCCCCAAAAAGCCTCCATGACAATGCCAAATGGGACACTTGCAGCCAAGAAGAGGACACCTTCTCTCAGAAAGACCACTTTTCTCCCCAAGAGAGGAGATTTTCTCCCAATTGGATGACATTTGCTGTAAGAAAGACCTGTTTTCTTCCCTCAAGAGGACATTGTCTTTCCCACTGAGGACATTTTCTCCCAGAAGTGCCGCTACTCTGTGAAACACCTCCATTTCCTCCCAAATCTACTCCATGACACGCCTCAGGATGACACTTACTCCCCGATTTGGGGCATTTTCTCCCAGAAATACCACTTCTCTCCCAAAGGGATGGCCTTTTCCCTCTCTAGCATCTGTTTCCTCACCAATACCTGGCATTTTCTCCCAGAAACACCAGCTTTCTCACAGATACATCACCTTCCCCCCCCCACATCAGACCTCTTCTCCCAGAAATACCAGGACTCTGCTGAATATTTCCCATTTCCTCCGGAACATACAGCATTACACTCCGCAAGAGGACAGTTTCTTTCAGAAATGTGGCATTTTATCACAGATACACCATTTTTATGCCCAGTAGAGCTCCTTTTCTCCCAGAAATAGCACTGCTCTTAGGAAGAGCTCCCATTTTCTAACCAAAATGCTGCTTTACACTCCTCAAGATCACACTTACCCCCATCAAGATGGCAGTGTCACAGAAATACCAGCTTCTGCCCCCAAAATGGGACTTTGGCTCTCCAAAACAAGACATTTTCTCCCAGAAATACCAGGACTCTTAGAAATACCTCACGTTTCATCTCAAGAATACTGCTTTCCACTCCTCAAGATCACACTGACTCCCATCACAATGGCCTTTTCTCCCACATACACCAGCTTTCTCCCAAATACACGACATTTTCTCCCACATACACCCGTTTTCTCCCAAAGATGGGACATATTCTCCCAGAAATGCCAGCTTATTCTTTAAAAAACGGCCTTTTTTCCCCAAAATACCAGCTTTCTCACAAACACCTGTCATTTTCCAACCAAGTCTGCTACTATCTCCCAGAAACAGCCGGTTTCCGAGAAATACCTGACGTTTGCTCTCCCAAATACTACTTGACACTCCTCCAGAGGACATTGTCTCCCCTATTTACCACGTTGTCTCCCCAAGAGACCACTTGGCACACCAAAAAGACCACCGTTGCTCTCCAGTACAAGATCTTCTTTCCCACCGGTTCCCACTTTTCTCCCCCAGCTATGTCATTTCCTCCCAGAAATGCCACTTTTCCCTTGGAAATTTCACCTTCTCTTCCAAAAAGAGGAGATTTGCTCCCAGAAATACCCCTTCTCTTACAACTGCCACACGCTTTCTCCCCAAAAAGCCTCCATGACAATGCCAAATGGGACACTTGCAGCCAAGAAGAGGACACCTTCTCTCAGAAAGACCACTTTTCTCCCCAAGAGAGGAGATTTTCTCCCAATTGGATGACATTTGCTGTAAGAAAGACCTGTTTTCTTCCCTCAAGAGGACATTGTCTTTCCCACTGAGGACATTTTCTCCCAGAAGTGCCGCTACTCTGTGAAACACCTCCATTTCCTCCCAAATCTACTCCATGACACGCCTCAGGATGACACTTACTCCCCGATTTGGGGCATTTTCTCCCAGAAATACCACTTCTCTCCCAAAGGGATGGCCTTTTCCCTCTCTAGCATCTGTTTCCTCACCAATACCTGGCATTTTCTCCCAGAAACACCAGCTTTCTCACAGATACATCACCTTCCCCCCCCCACATCAGACCTCTTCTCCCAGAAATACCAGGACTCTGCTGAATATTTCCCATTTCCTCCGGAACATACAGCATTACACTCCGCAAGAGGACAGTTTCTTTCAGAAATGTGGCATTTTATCACAGATACACCATTTTTATGCCCAGTAGAGCTCCTTTTCTCCCAGAAATAGCACTGCTCTTAGGAAGAGCTCCCATTTTCTAACCAAAATGCTGCTTTACACTCCTCAAGATCACACTTACCCCCATCAAGATGGCAGTGTCACAGAAATACCAGCTTCTGCCCCCAAAATGGGACTTTGGCTCTCCAAAACAAGACATTTTCTCCCAGAAATACCAGGACTCTTAGAAATACCTCACGTTTCATCTCAAGAATACTGCTTTCCACTCCTCAAGATCACACTGACTCCCATCACAATGGCCTTTTCTCCCACATACACCAGCTTTCTCCCAAATACACGACATTTTCTCCCACATACACCCGTTTTCTCCCAAAGATGGGACATATTCTCCCAGAAATGCCAGCTTATTCTTTAAAAAACGGCCTTTTTTCCCCAAAATACCAGCTTTCTCACAAACACCTGTCATTTTCCTACCAAGTCTGCTACTATCTCCCAGAAACAGCCGGTTTCCGAGAAATACCTGACGTTTGCTCTCCCAAATACTACTTGACACTCCTCCAGAGGACATTGTCTCCCCTATTTACCACGTTGTCTCCCCAAGAGACCACTTGGCACACCAAAAAGACCACCGTTGCTCTCCAGTACAAGATCTTCTTTCCCACCGGTTCCCACTTTTCTCCCCCAGCTATGTCATTTCCTCCCAGAAATGCCACTTTTCCCTTGGAAATTTCACCTTCTCTTCCAAAAAGAGGAGATTTGCTCCCAGAAATACCCCTTCTCTTACAACTGCCACACGCTTTCTCCCCAAAAAGCCTCCATGACAATGCCAAATGGGACACTTGCAGCCAAGAAGAGGACACCTTCTCTCAGAAAGACCACTTTTCTCCCCAAGAGAGGAGATTTTCTCCCAATTGGATGACATTTGCTGTAAGAAAGACCTGTTTTCTTCCCTCAAGAGGACATTGTCTTTCCCACTGAGGACATTTTCTCCCAGAAGTGCCGCTACTCTGTGAAACACCTCCATTTCCTCCCAAATCTACTCCATGACACGCCTCAGGATGACACTTACTCCCCGATTTGGGGCATTTTCTCCCAGAAATACCACTTCTCTCCCAAAGGGATGGCCTTTTCCCTCTCTAGCATCTGTTTCCTCACCAATACCTGGCATTTTCTCCCAGAAACACCAGCTTTCTCACAGATACATCACCTTCCCCCCCCCACATCAGACCTCTTCTCCCAGAAATACCAGGACTCTGCTGAATATTTCCCATTTCCTCCGGAACATACAGCATTACACTCCGCAAGAGGACAGTTTCTTTCAGAAATGTGGCATTTTATCACAGATACACCATTTTTATGCCCAGTAGAGCTCCTTTTCTCCCAGAAATAGCACTGCTCTTAGGAAGAGCTCCCATTTTCTAACCAAAATGCTGCTTTACACTCCTCAAGATCACACTTACCCCCATCAAGATGGCAGTGTCACAGAAATACCAGCTTCTGCCCCCAAAATGGGACTTTGGCTCTCCAAAACAAGACATTTTCTCCCAGAAATACCAGGACTCTTAGAAATACCTCACGTTTCATCTCAAGAATACTGCTTTCCACTCCTCAAGATCACACTGACTCCCATCACAATGGCCTTTTCTCCCACATACACCAGCTTTCTCCCAAATACACGACATTTTCTCCCACATACACCCGTTTTCTCCCAAAGATGGGACATATTCTCCCAGAAATGCCAGCTTATTCTTTAAAAAACGGCCTTTTTTCCCCAAAATACCAGCTTTCTCACAAACACCTGTCATTTTCCAACCAAGTCTGCTACTATCTCCCAGAAACAGCCGGTTTCCGAGAAATACCTGACGTTTGCTCTCCCAAATACTACTTGACACTCCTCCAGAGGACATTGTCTCCCCTATTTACCACGTTGTCTCCCCAAGAGACCACTTGGCACACCAAAAAGACCACCGTTGCTCTCCAGTACAAGATCTTCTTTCCCACCGGTTCCCACTTTTCTCCCCCAGCTATGTCATTTCCTCCCAGAAATGCCACTTTTCCCTTGGAAATTTCACCTTCTCTTCCAAAAAGAGGAGATTTGCTCCCAGAAATACCCCTTCTCTTACAACTGCCACACGCTTTCTCCCCAAAAAGCCTCCATGACAATGCCAAATGGGACACTTGCAGCCAAGAAGAGGACACCTTCTCTCAGAAAGACCACTTTTCTCCCCAAGAGAGGAGATTTTCTCCCAATTGGATGACATTTGCTGTAAGAAAGACCTGTTTTCTTCCCTCAAGAGGACATTGTCTTTCCCACTGAGGACATTTTCTCCCAGAAGTGCCGCTACTCTGTGAAACACCTCCATTTCCTCCCAAATCTACTCCATGACACGCCTCAGGATGACACTTACTCCCCGATTTGGGGCATTTTCTCCCAGAAATACCACTTCTCTCCCAAAGGGATGGCCTTTTCCCTCTCTAGCATCTGTTTCCTCACCAATACCTGGCATTTTCTCCCAGAAACACCAGCTTTCTCACAGATACATCACCTTCCCCCCCCCACATCAGACCTCTTCTCCCAGAAATACCAGGACTCTGCTGAATATTTCCCATTTCCTCCGGAACATACAGCATTACACTCCGCAAGAGGACAGTTTCTTTCAGAAATGTGGCATTTTATCACAGATACACCATTTTTATGCCCAGTAGAGCTCCTTTTCTCCCAGAAATAGCACTGCTCTTAGGAAGAGCTCCCACTTTCTAACCAAAATGCTGCTTTACACTCCTCAAGATCACACTTACCCCCATCAAGATGGCAGTGTCACAGAAATACCAGCTTCTGCCCCCAAAATGGGACTTTGGCTCTCCAAAACAAGACATTTTCTCCCAGAAATACCAGGACTCTTAGAAATACCTCACGTTTCATCTCAAGAATACTGCTTTCCACTCCTCAAGATCACACTGACTCCCATCACAATGGCCTTTTCTCCCACATACACCAGCTTTCTCCCAAATACACGACATTTTCTCCCACATACACCCGTTTTCTCCCAAAGATGGGACATATTCTCCCAGAAATGCCAGCTTATTCTTTAAAAAACGGCCTTTTTTCCCCAAAATACCAGCTTTCTCACAAACACCTGTCATTTTCCTACCAAGTCTGCTACTATCTTCCAGAAACAGCCGGTTTCCGAGAAATACCTGACGTTTGCTCTCCCAAATACTACTTGACACTCCTCCAGAGGACATTGTCTCCCCTATTTACCACGTTGTCTCCCCAAGAGACCACTTGGCACACCAAAAAGACCACCGTTGCTCTCCAGTACAAGATCTTCTTTCCCACCGGTTCCCACTTTTCTCCCCCAGCTATGTCATTTCCTCCCAGAAATGCCACTTTTCCCTTGGAAATTTCACCTTCTCTTCCAAAAAGAGGAGATTTGCTCCCAGAAATACCCCTTCTCTTACAACTGCCACACGCTTTCTCCCCAAAAAGCCTCCATGACAATGCCAAATGGGACACTTGCAGCCAAGAAGAGGACACCTTCTCTCAGAAAGACCACTTTTCTCCCCAAGAGAGGAGATTTTCTCCCAATTGGATGACATTTGCTGTAAGAAAGACCCGTTTTCTTCCCTCAAGAGGACATTGTCTTTCCCACTGAGGACATTTTCTCCCAGAAGTGCCGCTACTCTGTGAAACACCTCCATTTCCTCCCAAATCTACTCCATGACACGCCTCAGGATGACACTTACTCCCCGATTTGGGGCATTTTCTCCCAGAAATACCACTTCTCTCCCAAAGGGATGGCCTTTTCCCTCTCTAGCATCTGTTTCCTCACCAATACCTGGCATTTTCTCCCAGAAACACCAGCTTTCTCACAGATACATCACCTTCCCCCCCCCACATCAGACCTCTTCTCCCAGAAATACCAGGACTCTGCTGAATATTTCCCATTTCCTCCGGAACATACAGCATTACACTCCGCAAGAGGACAGTTTCTTTCAGAAACGTGGCATTTTATCACAGATACACCGTTTTTATGCCCAGTAGAGCTCCTTTTCTCCCAGAAATAGCACTGCTCTTAGGAAGAGCTCCCATTTTCTAACCAAAATGCTGCTTTACACTCCTCAAGATCACACTTACCCCCATCAAGATGGCAGTGTCACAGAAATACCAGCTTCTGCCCCCAAAATGGGACTTTGGCTCTCCAAAACAAGACATTTTCTCCCAGAAATACCAGGACTCTTAGAAATACCTCACGTTTCATCTCAAGAATACTGCTTTCCACTCCTCAAGATCACACTGACTCCCATCACAATGGCCTTTTCTCCCACATACACCAGCTTTCTCCCAAATACACGACATTTTCTCCCACATACACCCGTTTTCTCCCAAAGATGGGACATATTCTCCCAGAAATGCCAGCTTATTCTTTAAAAAACGGCCTTTTTTCCCCAAAATACCAGCTTTCTCACAAACACCTGTCATTTTCCAACCAAGTCTGCTACTATCTCCCAGAAACAGCCGGTTTCCGAGAAATACCTGACGTTTGCTCTCCCAAATACTACTTGACACTCCTCCAGAGGACATTGTCTCCCCTATTTACCACGTTGTCTCCCCAAGAGACCACTTGGCACACCAAAAAGACCACCGTTGCTCTCCAGTACAAGATCTTCTTTCCCACCGGTTCCCACTTTTCTCCCCCAGCTATGTCATTTCCTCCCAGAAATGCCACTTTTCCCTTGGAAATTTCACCTTCTCTTCCAAAAAGAGGAGATTTGCTCCCAGAAATACCCCTTCTCTTACAACTGCCACACGCTTTCTTCCCAAAAAGCCTCCATGACAATGCCAAATGGGACACTTGCAGCCAAGAAGAGGACACCTTCTCTCAGAAAGACCACTTTTCTCCCCAAGAGAGGAGATTTTCTCCCAATTGGATGACATTTGCTGTAAGAAAGACCCGTTTTCTTCCCTCAAGAGGACATTGTCTTTCCCACTGAGGACATTTTCTCCCAGAAGTGCCGCTACTCTGTGAAACACCTCCATTTCCTCCCAAATCTACTCCATGACACGCCTCAGGATGACACTTACTCCCCGATTTGGGGCATTTTCTCCCAGAAATACCACTTCTCTCCCAAAGGGATGGCCTTTTCCCTCTCTAGCATCTGTTTCCTCACCAATACCTGGCATTTTCTCCCAGAAACACCAGCTTTCTCACAGATACATCACCTTCCCCCCCCCACATCAGACCTCTTCTCCCAGAAATACCAGGACTCTGCTGAATATTTCCCATTTCCTCCGGAACATACAGCATTACACTCCGCAAGAGGACAGTTTCTTTCAGAAATGTGGCATTTTATCACAGATACACCATTTTTATGCCCAGTAGAGCTCCTTTTCTCCCAGAAATAGCACTGCTCTTAGGAAGAGCTCTCATTTTCTAACCAAAATGCTGCTTTACACTCCTCAAGATCACACTTACTCCCATCAAGATGGCAGTGTCACAGAAATACCAGCTTCTGCCCCCAAAATGGGACTTTGGCTCTCCAAAACAAGACATTTTCTCCCAGAAATACCAGGACTCTTAGAAATACCTCACGTTTCATCTCAAGAATACTGCTTTCCACTCCTCAAGATCACACTGACTCCCATCACAATGGCCTTTTCTCCCACATACACCAGCTTTCTCCCAAATACACGACATTTTCTCCCACATACACCCGTTTTCTCCCAAAGATGGGACATATTCTCCCAGAAATGCCAGCTTATTCTTTAAAAAACGGCCTTTTTTCCCCAAAATACCAGCTTTCTCACAAACACCTGTCATTTTCCAACCAAGTCTGCTACTATCTCCCAGAAACAGCCGGTTTCCGAGAAATACCTGACGTTTGCTCTCCCAAATACTACTTGACACTCCTCCAGAGGACATTGTCTCCCCTATTTACCACGTTGTCTCCCCAAGAGACCACTTGGCACACCAAAAAGACCACCGTTGCTCTCCAGTACAAGATCTTCTTTCCCACCGGTTCCCACTTTTCTCCCCCAGCTATGTCATTTCCTCCCAGAAATGCCACTTTTCCCTTGGAAATTTCACCTTCTCTTCCAAAAAGAGGAGATTTGCTCCCAGAAATACCCCTTCTCTTACAACTGCCACACGCTTTCTCCCCAAAAAGCCTCCATGACAATGCCAAATGGGACACTTGCAGCCAAGAAGAGGACACCTTCTCTCAGAAAGACCACTTTTCTCCCCAAGAGAGGAGATTTTCTCCCAATTGGATGACATTTGCTGTAAGAAAGACCCGTTTTCTTCCCTCAAGAGGACATTGTCTTTCCCACTGAGGACATTTTCTCCCAGAAGTGCCGCTACTCTGTGAAACACCTCCATTTCCTCCCAAATCTACTCCATGACACGCCTCAGGATGACACTTACTCCCCGATTTGGGGCATTTTCTCCCAGAAATACCACTTCTCTCCCAAAGGGATGGCCTTTTCCCTCTCTAGCATCTGTTTCCTCACCAATACCTGGCATTTTCTCCCAGAAACACCAGCTTTCTCACAGATACATCACCTTCCCCCCCCCACATCAGACCTCTTCTCCCAGAAATACCAGGACTCTGCTGAATATTTCCCATTTCCTCCGGAACATACAGCATTACACTCCGCAAGAGGACAGTTTCTTTCAGAAACGTGGCATTTTATCACAGATACACCATTTTTATGCCCAGTAGAGCTCCTTTTCTCCCAGAAATAGCACTGCTCTTAGGAAGAGCTCCCATTTTCTAACCAAAATGCTGCTTTACACTCCTCAAGATCACACTTACCCCCATCAAGATGGCAGTGTCACAGAAATACCAGCTTCTGCCCCCAAAATGGGACTTTGGCTCTCCAAAACAAGACATTTTCTCCCAGAAATACCAGGACTCTTAGAAATACCTCACGTTTCATCTCAAGAATACTGCTTTCCACTCCTCAAGATCACACTGACTCCCATCACAATGGCCTTTTCTCCCACATACACCAGCTTTCTCCCAAATACACGACATTTTCTCCCACATACACCCGTTTTCTCCCAAAGATGGGACATATTCTCCCAGAAATGCCAGCTTATTCTTTAAAAAACGGCCTTTTTTCCCCAAAATACCAGCTTTCTCACAAACACCTGTCATTTTCCAACCAAGTCTGCTACTATCTCCCAGAAACAGCCGGTTTCCGAGAAATACCTGACGTTTGCTCTCCCAAATACTACTTGACACTCCTCCAGAGGACATTGTCTCCCCTATTTACCACGTTGTCTCCCCAAGAGACCACTTGGCACACCAAAAAGACCACCGTTGCTCTCCAGTACAAGATCTTCTTTCCCACCGGTTCCCACTTTTCTCCCCCAGCTATGTCATTTCCTCCCAGAAATGCCACTTTTCCCTTGGAAATTTCACCTTCTCTTCCAAAAAGAGGAGATTTGCTCCCAGAAATACCCCTTCTCTTACAACTGCCACACGCTTTCTCCCCAAAAAGCCTCCATGACAATGCCAAATGGGACACTTGCAGCCAAGAAGAGGACACCTTCTCTCAGAAAGACCACTTTTCTCCCCAAGAGAGGAGATTTTCTCCCAATTGGATGACATTTGCTGTAAGAAAGACCCGTTTTCTTCCCTCAAGAGGACATTGTCTTTCCCACTGAGGACATTTTCTCCCAGAAGTGCCGCTACTCTGTGAAACACCTCCATTTCCTCCCAAATCTACTCCATGACACGCCTCAGGATGACACTTACTCCCCGATTTGGGGCATTTTCTCCCAGAAATACCACTTCTCTCCCAAAGGGATGGCCTTTTCCCTCTCTAGCATCTGTTTCCTCACCAATACCTGGCATTTTCTCCCAGAAACACCAGCTTTCTCACAGATACATCACCTTCCCCCCCCCACATCAGACCTCTTCTCCCAGAAATACCAGGACTCTGCTGAATATTTCCCATTTCCTCCGGAACATACAGCATTACACTCCGCAAGAGGACAGTTTCTTTCAGAAACGTGGCATTTTATCACAGATACACCATTTTTATGCCCAGTAGAGCTCCTTTTCTCCCAGAAATAGCACTGCTCTTAGGAAGAGCTCCCATTTTCTAACCAAAATGCTGCTTTACACTCCTCAAGATCACACTTACCCCCATCAAGATGGCAGTGTCACAGAAATACCAGCTTCTGCCCCCAAAATGGGACTTTGGCTCTCCAAAACAAGACATTTTCTCCCAGAAATACCAGGACTCTTAGAAATACCTCACGTTTCATCTCAAGAATACTGCTTTCCACTCCTCAAGATCACACTGACTCCCATCACAATGGCCTTTTCTCCCACATACACCAGCTTTCTCCCAAATACACGACATTTTCTCCCACATACACCCGTTTTCTCCCAAAGATGGGACATATTCTCCCAGAAATGCCAGCTTATTCTTTAAAAAACGGCCTTTTTTCCCCAAAATACCAGCTTTCTCACAAACACCTGTCATTTTCCAACCAAGTCTGCTACTATCTCCCAGAAACAGCCGGTTTCCGAGAAATACCTGACGTTTGCTCTCCCAAATACTACTTGACACTCCTCCAGAGGACATTGTCTCCCCTATTTACCACGTTGTCTCCCCAAGAGACCACTTGGCACACCAAAAAGACCACCGTTGCTCTCCAGTACAAGATCTTCTTTCCCACCGGTTCCCACTTTTCTCCCCCAGCTATGTCATTTCCTCCCAGAAATGCCACTTTTCCCTTGGAAATTTCACCTTCTCTTCCAAAAAGAGGAGATTTGCTCCCAGAAATACCCCTTCTCTTACAACTGCCACACGCTTTCTCCCCAAAAAGCCTCCATGACAATGCCAAATGGGACACTTGCAGCCAAGAAGAGGACACCTTCTCTCAGAAAGACCACTTTTCTCCCCAAGAGAGGAGATTTTCTCCCAATTGGATGACATTTGCTGTAAGAAAGACCCGTTTTCTTCCCTCAAGAGGACATTGTCTTTCCCACTGAGGACATTTTCTCCCAGAAGTGCCGCTACTCTGTGAAACACCTCCATTTCCTCCCAAATCTACTCCATGACACGCCTCAGGATGACACTTACTCCCCGATTTGGGGCATTTTCTCCCAGAAATACCACTTCTCTCCCAAAGGGATGGCCTTTTCCCTCTCTAGCATCTGTTTCCTCACCAATACCTGGCATTTTCTCCCAGAAACACCAGCTTTCTCACAGATACATCACCTTCCCCCCCCCACATCAGACCTCTTCTCCCAGAAATACCAGGACTCTGCTGAATATTTCCCATTTCCTCCGGAACATACAGCATTACACTCCGCAAGAGGACAGTTTCTTTCAGAAACGTGGCATTTTATCACAGATACACCATTTTTATGCCCAGTAGAGCTCCTTTTCTCCCAGAAATAGCACTGATCTTAGGAAGAGCTCCCATTTTCTAACCAAAATGCTGCTTTACACTCCTCAAGATCACACTTACCCCCATCAAGATGGCAGTGTCACAGAAATACCAGCTTCTGCCCCCAAAATGGGACTTTGGCTCTCCAAAACAAGACATTTTCTCCCAGAAATACCAGGACTCTTAGAAATACCTCACGTTTCATCTCAAGAATACTGCTTTCCACTCCTCAAGATCACACTGACTCCCATCACAATGGCCTTTTCTCCCACATACACCAGCTTTCTCCCAAATACACGACATTTTCTCCCACATACACCCGTTTTCTCCCAAAGATGGGACATATTCTCCCAGAAATGCCAGCTTATTCTTTAAAAAACGGCCTTTTTTCCCCAAAATACCAGCTTTCTCACAAACACCTGTCATTTTCCAACCAAGTCTGCTACTATCTCCCAGAAACAGCCGGTTTCCGAGAAATACCTGACGTTTGCTCTCCCAAATACTACTTGACACTCCTCCAGAGGACATTGTCTCCCCTATTTACCACGTTGTCTCCCCAAGAGACCACTTGGCACACCAAAAAGACCACCGTTGCTCTCCAGTACAAGATCTTCTTTCCCACCGGTTCCCACTTTTCTCCCCCAGCTATGTCATTTCCTCCCAGAAATGCCACTTTTCCCTTGGAAATTTCACCTTCTCTTCCAAAAAGAGGAGATTTGCTCCCAGAAATACCCCTTCTCTTACAACTGCCACACGCTTTCTCCCCAAAAAGCCTCCATGACAATGCCAAATGGGACACTTGCAGCCAAGAAGAGGACACCTTCTCTCAGAAAGACCACTTTTCTCCCCAAGAGAGGAGATTTTCTCCCAATTGGATGACATTTGCTGTAAGAAAGACCTGTTTTCTTCCCTCAAGAGGACATTGTCTTTCCCACTGAGGACATTTTCTCCCAGAAGTGCCGCTACTCTGTGAAACACCTCCATTTCCTCCCAAATCTACTCCATGACACGCCTCAGGATGACACTTACTCCCCGATTTGGGGCATTTTCTCCCAGAAATACCACTTCTCTCCCAAAGGGATGGCCTTTTCCCTCTCTAGCATCTGTTTCCTCACCAATACCTGGCATTTTCTCCCAGAAACACCAGCTTTCTCACAGATACATCACCTTCCCCCCCCCACATCAGACCTCTTCTCCCAGAAATATGGCATTTGATCACAGACATACTCTTTCAAGGTAATACCAGGTTTCATAGAAATACCTCATAATTTCTCCATGAAGTTCGTTAGCAAGATGACACTTTCACCCTAAATAGGAGATTTTCTCTCAGAAATGTATGCTTCCCCCTCACAGAACGGCATCTTCTCCCTAAATTAGGACATTATCTCCCCGAAATACCACATTTCTCCAATCCAATGACATTATCTCTACGGAGAGTTTGCAGTTGCTGCCCGTTAAATCGCTTTTCTCCCCGAATACCACTTTCAGACTTCAACAGCGGTCTTGTCGGATGCCGAGAAAGGGCGACTTCAGCCGGATGCTTTTCTCGGACGAGCGGCTTCTTCTGCGCACATCCCAAAGGAGTGGTTCTGACTTCTCCTTGTGTCCATGCATTCTGCACTACGCTTCTCTCTCATTCTTAACCCTTGATTCCTAGGGACATTTCGTTTTTCTCTGTTTTTCCGATGCTACACTTCAGCATTCTGTGACGAACATAGTAGAAGGGAAAAGCCCCTCTAATAAGGCAGCTAGAAGTTCCAGGAGAGACACACGTTGTGCTTTCAGAGAGGACGTTACAGAAAGTCGAGAGATGTGGATTCTTTCCTGCGGAGAAAAAACCCCCTGTTTTCCGGAAATGCAGTATTCTGAAATCGCACGTTCTCGGCATAGCAATTTCGCTATTTCGCTCTCGTGGGTGGACAGCGCCACTCTCTGTTAACCGCTTCGGAGAGTTTGCAGTTGCTGGCCGTTAAATCGCTTTTCTCCCCGAATACCACTTTCAGACTTCAACAGCGGTCTCGTCTCTCTCGCATGCCGAGAAAGAGCGACTTCAGCCGGATGCTTTTCTCGGACGAGCGGCTTCTTCTGCGCACATCGCAAAGGAGCGGTTCTTGTCTTCTCCTTGTGTCCATGCATTCTGCACTACGCTTCTCTCTCATTCTTATGCCTTTCCGTTGATTCCTAGGGACATTTCGTTTTTCTCTGTTTTTCCGATGCTACACTTCAGCATTCTGTGACGAACAGAGTGGAAGGGAAAAGCCCCTCTAATAAGGCAGCTAGAAGTTCCAGGAGCGACACACGTTGTGCTTTCAGAGAGGACGTTACAGAAAGTCGAGAGATGTGGATTCGTTCCTGCGGAGAAAAAAACCCCTGTTTTCAGGCAATGCAGTATGCATTATTCACGCGTTGCCTGAAGAAGAAGCCGCTCGTCCGAGAAAAGCATTTGTCTGAAGTCGTTCTTTCGCTGCTGAAGGCACAAAGCGGCATTCGGGGAGAGACGCGATTTCTCGGCCAGCAACTGCAAACTCTCCGACGCGGTTAACAGAGAGTGGCGCCGTCCACCCACGAGAGCGAAATAGCGAAATTGCTATGCCGAGAACGTGCGATTTCAGAATACTGCATTTCCTGAAAACAGGGGTTTTTTTCTCCGCAGGAAAGAATCCACATCTCTAGACTTTCTGTAACGTCCTCTCTGAAAGCACAACGTGTGTCTCTCCTGGAACTTCTAGCTGCCTTATTAGAGGGGCTTTTCCCTTCCACTCTGTTCGTCACAGAATGCTGAAGTGTAGCATCGGAAAAACAGAGAAAAACGAAATGTCCCTAGGAATCAACGGTTAAGAATGAGAGAGAAGCGTAGTGCAGAATGCATGGACACAAGGAGAAGACAAGAACCGCTCCTTTGCGATGTGCGCAGAAGAAGCCGCTCGTCCGAGAAAAGCATCCGGCTGAAGTCGCTCTTTCTCGGCATGCGAGAGAGACGAGACCGCTGCTGAAGGCACAAAGCGGCATTCGGGGAGAACCGCGATTTCTCGGCCAGCAACTGCAAACTCTCCGAAGCGGTTAACAGAGAGTGGCGCTGTCCACCCACGAGAGCGAAATAGCGAAATTGCTATGCCGAGAACGTGCGATTTCAGAATACTGCATTTCCTGAAAACAGGGGGTTTTTTCTCCGCAGGAAAGAATCCACATCTCTCGACTTTCTGTAACGTCCTCTCTGAAAGCACAACGTATGTCTCTCCTGGAACTTCTAGCTGCCTTATTAGAGGGGCTTTTCCCTTCCACTCTGTTCGTCACAGAATGCTGAAGTGTAGCATCGGAAAAACAGAGAAAAACGAAATGTCCCTAGGAATCAACGGTTAAGAATGAGAGAGAAGCGTAGTGCAGAATGCATGGACACAAGGAGAAGACAAGAACCGCTCCTTTGCGATGTGCGCAGAAGAAGCCGCTCGTCCGAGAAAAGCATCCGGCTGAAGTCGCTCTTTCTCGGCATGCGAGAGAGACGAGACCGCTGCTGAAGGCACACAGCGGCATTCGGGGAGAACCGCGATTTCTCGGCCAGCAACTGCAAACTCTCCGAAGCGGTTAACAGAGAGTGGCGCCGTCCACCCACGAGAGCGAAATAGCGAAATTGCTATGCCGAGAACGTGCGATTTCAGAATACTGCATTTCCTGAAAACAGGGGGTTTTTTCTCCGCAGGAAAGAATCCACATCTCTCGACTTTCTGTAACGTCCTCTCTGAAAGCACAACGTGTGTCGCTCCTGGAACTTCTAGCTGCCTTATTAGAGGGGCTTTTCCCTTCCACTCTGTTCGTCACAGAATGCTGAAGTGTAGCATCGGAAAAACAGAGAAAAACGAAATGTCCCTAGGAATCAACGGTTAAGAATGAGAGAGAAGCGTAGTGCAGAATGCATGGACACAAGGAGAAGACAAGAACCGCTCCTTTGCGATGTGCGCAGAAGAAGCCGCTCGTCCGAGAAAAGCATCCGGCTGAAGTCGCTCTTTCTCGGCATGCGAGAAAGACGAGACCGCTGCTGAAGGCACACAGCGGCATTCGGGGAGAACCGCGATTTCTCGGCCAGCAACTGCAAACTCTCCGAAGCGGTTAACAGAGAGTGGCGCTGTCCACCCACGAGAGCGAAATAGCGAAATTGCTATGCCGAGAACGTGCGATTTCAGAATACTGCATTTCCTGAAAACAGGGGGTTTTTTCTCCGCAGGAAAGAATCCACATCTCTCGACTTTCTGTAACGTCCTCTCTGAAAGCACAACGTGTGTCGCTCCTGGAACTTCTAGCTGCCTTATTAGAGGGGCTTTTCCCTTCCACTCTGTTCGTCACAGAATGCTGAAGTGTAGCATCGGAAAAACAGAGAAAAACGAAATGTCCCTAGGAATCAACGGTTAAGAATGAGAGAGAAGCGTAGTGCAGAATGCATGGACACAAGGAGAAGACAAGAACCGCTCCTTTGCGATGTGCGCAGAAGAAGCCGCTCGTCCGAGAAAAGCATCCGGCTGAAGTCGCTCTTTCTCGGCATGCGAGAGAGACGAGCCGCTGCTGAAGGCACACAGCGGCATTCGGGGAGAACCGCGATTTCTCGGCCAGCAACTGCAAACTCTCCGAAGCGGTTAACAGAGAGTGGCGCCGTCCACCCACGAGAGCGAAATAGCGAAATTGCTATGCCGAGAACGTGCGATTTCAGAATACTGCATTTCCTGAAAACAGGGGGTTTTTTCTCCGCAGGAAAGAATCCACATCTCTCGACTTTCTGTAATGTCCTCTCTGAAAGCACAACGTGTGTCGCTCCTGGAACTTCTAGCTGCCTTATTAGAGGGGCTTTTCCCTTCCACTCTGTTCGTCACAGAATGCTGAAGTGTAGCATCGGAAAAACAGAGAAAAACGAAATGTCCCTAGGAATCAACGGAAAGGCATAAGAATGAGAGAGAAGCGTAGTGCAGAATGCATGGACACAAGGAGAAGACAAGAACCGCTCCTTTGCGATGTGCGCAGAAGAAGCCGCTCGTCCGAGAAAAGCATCCGGCTGAAGTCGCTCTTTCTCGGCATGCGAGAGAGACGAGCCGCTGCTGAAGGCACACAGCGGCATTCGGGGAGAACCGCGATTTCTCGGCCAGCAACTGCAAACTCTCCGAAGCGGTTAACAGAGAGTGGCGCCGTCCACCCACGAGAGCGAAATAGCGAAATTGCTATGCCGAGAACGTGCGATTTCAGAATACTGCATTTCCTGAAAACAGGGGTTTTTTTCGCCGCAGGAAAGAATCCACATCTCTAGACTTTCTGTAACGACCTCTCTGAAAGCACAACGTGTGTCGCTCCTGGAACTTCTAGCTGCCTTATTAGAGGGGCTTTTCCCTTCCACTCTGTTCGTCACAGAATGCTGAAGTGTAGCATCGGAAAAACAGAGAAAAACGAAATGTCCCTAGGAATCAACGGTTAAGAATGAGAGAGAAGCGTAGTGCAGAATGCATGGACACAAGGAGAAGACAAGAACCGCTCCTTTGCGATGTGCGCAGAAGAAGCCGCTCGTCCGAGAAAAGCATCCGGCTGAAGTCGCTCTTTCTCGGCATGCGAGAAAGACGAGACCGCTGCTGAAGGCACAAAGCGGCATTCGGGGAGAACCGCGATTTCTCGGCCAGCAACTGCAAACTCTCCGAAGCGGTTAACAGAGAGTGGCGCTGTCCACCCACGAGAGCGAAATAGCGAAATTGCTATGCCGAGAACGTGCGATTTCAGAATACTGCATTTCCTGAAAACAGGGGTTTTTTTCTCCGCAGGAAAGAATCCACATCTCTAGACTTTCTGTAACGTCCTCTCTGAAAGCACAACGTGTGTCTCTCCTGGAACTTCTAGCTGCCTTATTAGAGGGGCTTTTCCCTTCCACTCTGTTCGTCACAGAATGCTGAAGTGTAGCATCGGAAAAACAGAGAAAAACGAAATGTCCCTAGGAATCAACGGTTAAGAATGAGAGAGAAGCGTAGTGCAGAATGCATGGACACAAGGAGAAGACAAGAACCGCTCCTTTGCGATGTGCGCAGAAGAAGCCGCTCGTCCGAGAAAAGCATCCGGCTGAAGTCGCTCTTTCTCGGCATGCGAGAGAGACGAGACCGCTGCTGAAGGCACACAGCGGCATTCGGGGAGAACCGCGATTTCTCGGCCAGCAACTGCAAACTCTCCGAAGCGGTTAACAGAGAGTGGCGCCGTCCACCCACGAGAGCGAAATAGCGAAATTGCTATGCCGAGAACGTGCGATTTCAGAATACTGCATTTCCTGAAAACAGGGGGTTTTTTCTCCGCAGGAAAGAATCCACATCTCTCGACTTTCTGTAACGTCCTCTCTGAAAGCACAACGTGTGTCGCTCCTGGAACTTCTAGCTGCCTTATTAGAGGGGCTTTTCCCTTCCACTCTGTTCGTCACAGAATGCTGAAGTGTAGCATCGGAAAAACAGAGAAAAACGAAATGTCCCTAGGAATCAACGGTTAAGAATGAGAGAGAAGCGTAGTGCAGAATGCATGGACACAAGGAGAAGACAAGAACCGCTCCTTTGCGATGTGCGCAGAAGAAGCCGCTCGTCCGAGAAAAGCATCCGGCTGAAGTCGCTCTTTCTCGGCATGCGAGAGAGACGAGACCGCTGCTGAAGTCTGAAAGTGGTATTCGGGGAGAAAAGCGATTTAACGGCCAGCAACTGCAAACTCTCCGAAGCGGTTAACAGAGAGTGGCGCTGTCCACCCACGAGAGCGAAATAGCGAAATTGCTATGCCGAGAACGTGCGATTTCAGAATACTGCATTTCCTGAAAACAGGGGTTTTTTTCTCCGCAGGAAAGAATCCACATCTCTAGACTTTCTGTAACGTCCTCTCTGAAAGCACAACGTGTGTCTCTCCTGGAACTTCTAGCTGCCTTATTAGAGGGGCTTTTCCCTTCCACTCTGTTCGTCACAGAATGCTGAAGTGTAGCATCGGAAAAACAGAGAAAAACGAAATGTCCCTAGGAATCAACGGAAAGGCATAAGAATGAGAGAGAAGCGTAGTGCAGAATGCATGGACACAAGGAGAAGACAAGAACCGCTCCTTTGCGATGTGCGCAGAAGAAGCCGCTCGTCCGAGAAAAGCATCCGGCTGAAGTCGCTCTTTCTCGGCATGCGAGAGAGACGAGCCGCTGCTGAAGGCACTCAGCGGCATTCGGGGAGAACCGCGATTTCTCGGCCAGCAACTGCAAACTCTCCGAAGCGGTTAACAGAGAGTGGCGCCGTCCACCCACGAGAGCGAAATAGCGAAATTGCTATGCCGAGAACGTGCGATTTCAGAATACTGCATTTCCTGAAAACAGGGGTTTTTTTCGCCGCAGGAAAGAATCCACATCTCTAGACTTTCTGTAACGACCTCTCTGAAAGCACAACGTGTGTCGCTCCTGGAACTTCTAGCTGCCTTATTAGAGGGGCTTTTCCCTTCCACTCTGTTCGTCACAGAATGCTGAAGTGTAGCATAGAAAAACAGAGAAAAACGAAATGTCCCTAGGAATAAACGGAAAGGCATAAGAATGAGAGAGAAGCGTAGTGCAGAATGCATGGACACAAGGAGAAGACAAGAACCGCTCCTTTGCGATGTGCGCAGAAGAAGCCGCTCGTCCGAGAAAAGCATCCGGCTGAAGTCGCTCTTTCTCGGCATGCGAGAGAGACGAGACCGCTGTTGAAGTCTGAAAGTGGTATTCGGGGAGAAAAGCGATTTAACGGCCAGCAACTGCAAACTCTCCGAAGCGGTTAACAGAGAGTGGCGCTGTCCACCCACGAGAGCGAAATAGCGAAATTGCTATGCCGAGAACGTGCGATTTCAGAATACTGCATTTCCTGAAAACAGGGGTTTTTTTCTCCGCAGGAAAGAATCCACATCTCTAGACTTTCTGTAACGTCCTCTCTGAAAGCACAACGTGTGTCGCTCCTGGAACTTCTAGCTGCCTTATTAGAGGGGCTTTTCCCTTCCACTCTGTTCGTCACAGAATGCTGAAGTGTAGCATCGGAAAAACAGAGAAAAACGAAATGTCCCTAGGAATCAACGGTTAAGAATGAGAGAGAAGCGTAGTGCAGAATGCATGGACACAAGGAGAAGACAAGAACCGCTCCTTTGCGATGTGCGCAGAAGAAGCCGCTCGTCCGAAAAAAGCATCCGGCTGAAGTCGCTCTTTCTCGGCATGCGAGAAAGACGAGACCGCTGCTGAAGGCACAAAGCGGCATTCGGGGAGAACCGCGATTTAACGGCCAGCAACTGCAAACTCTCCGAAGCGGTTAACAGAGAGTGGCGCTGTCCACCCACGAGAGCGAAATAGCGAAATTGCTATGCCGAGAACGTGCGATTTCAGAATACTGCATTTCCTGAAAACAGGGGTTTTTTTCTCCGCAGGAAAGAATCCACATCTCTAGACTTTCTGTAACGTCCTCTCTGAAAGCACAACGTGTGTCTCTCCTGGAACTTCTAGCTGCCTTATTAGAGGGGCTTTTCCCTTCCACTCTGTTCGTCACAGAATGCTGAAGTGTAGCATCGGAAAAACAGAGAAAAACGAAATGTCCCTAGGAATCAACGGTTAAGAATGAGAGAGAAGCGTAGTGCAGAATGCATGGACACAAGGAGAAGACAAGAACCGCTCCTTTGCGATGTGCGCAGAAGAAGCCGCTCGTCCGAGAAAAGCATCCGGCTGAAGTCGCTCTTTCTCGGCATGCGAGAGAGACGAGACCGCTGCTGAAGGCACACAGCGGCATTCGGGGAGAACCGCGATTTCTCGGCGAGCAACTGCAAACTCTCCGAAGCGGTTAACAGAGAGTGGCGCCGTCCACCCACGAGAGCGAAATAGCGAAATTGCTATGCCGAGAACGTGCGATTTCAGAATACTGCATTTCCTGAAAACAGGGGGTTTTTTCTCCGCAGGAAAGAATCCACATCTCTCGACTTTCTGTAACGTCCTCTCTGAAAGCACAACGTGTGTCGCTCCTGGAACTTCTAGCTGCCTTATTAGAGGGGCTTTTCCCTTCCACTCTGTTCGTCACAGAATGCTGAAGTGTAGCATCGGAAAAACAGAGAAAAACGAAATGTCCCTAGGAATCAACGGTTAAGAATGAGAGAGAAGCGTAGTGCAGAATGCATGGACACAAGGAGAAGACAAGAACCGCTCCTTTGCGATGTGCGCAGAAGAAGCCGCTCGTCCGAGAAAAGCATCCGGCTGAAGTCGCTCTTTCTCGGCATGCGAGAGAGACGAGACCGCTGCTGAAGGCACACAGCGGCATTCGGGGAGAACCGCGATTTCTCGGCCAGCAACTGCAAACTCTCCGAAGCGGTTAACAGAGAGTGGCGCTGTCCACCCACGAGAGCGAAATAGCGAAATTGCTATGCCGAGAACGTGCGATTTCAGAATACTGCATTTCCTGAAAACAGGGGGTTTTTTCTCCGCAGGAAAGAATCCACATCTCTCGACTTTCTGTAACGTCCTCTCTGAAAGCACAACGTGTGTCGCTCCTGGAACTTCTAGCTGCCTTATTAGAGGGGCTTTTCCCTTCCACTCTGTTCGTCACAGAATGCTGAAGTGTAGCATCGGAAAAACAGAGAAAAACGAAATGTCCCTAGGAATCAACGGTTAAGAATGAGAGAGAAGCGTAGTGCAGAATGCATGGACACAAGGAGAAGACAAGAACCGCTCCTTTGCGATGTGCGCAGAAGAAGCCGCTCGTCCGAGAAAAGCATCCGGCTGAAGTCGCTCTTTCTCGGCATGCGAGAGAGACGAGCCGCTGCTGAAGGCACACAGCGGCATTCGGGGAGAACCGCGATTTCTCGGCCAGCAACTGCAAACTCTCCGAAGCGGTTAACAGAGAGTGGCGCCGTCCACCCACGAGAGCGAAATAGCGAAATTGCTATGCCGAGAACGTGCGATTTCAGAATACTGCATTTGCTGAAAACAGGGGGTTTTTTCTCCGCAGGAAAGAATCCACATCTCTCGACTTTCTGTAATGTCCTCTCTGAAAGCACAACGTGTGTCGCTCCTGGAACTTCTAGCTGCCTTATTAGAGGGGCTTTTCCCTTCCACTCTGTTCGTCACAGAATGCTGAAGTGTAGCATCGGAAAAACAGAGAAAAACGAAATGTCCCTAGGAATCAACGGTTAAGAATGAGAGAGAAGCGTAGTGCAGAATGCATGGACACAAGGAGAAGACAAGAACCGCTCCTTTGCGATGTGCGCAGAAGAAGCCGCTCGTCCGAGAAAAGCATCCGGCTGAAGTCGCTCTTTCTCGGCATGCGAGAAAGACGAGACCGCTGCTGAAGGCACAAAGCGGCATTCGGGGAGAACCGCGATTTCTCGGCCAGCAACTGCAAACTCTCCGAAGCGGTTAACAGAGAGTGGCGCTGTCCACCCACGAGAGCGAAATAGCGAAATTGCTATGCCGAGAACGTGCGATTTCAGAATACTGCATTTCCTGAAAACAGGGGTTTTTTTCTCCGCAGGAAAGAATCCACATCTCTAGACTTTCTGTAACGTCCTCTCTGAAAGCACAACGTGTGTCTCTCCTGGAACTTCTAGCTGCCTTATTAGAGGGGCTTTTCCCTTCCACTCTGTTCGTCACAGAATGCTGAAGTGTAGCATCGGAAAAACAGAGAAAAACGAAATGTCCCTAGGAATCAACGGTTAAGAATGAGAGAGAAGCGTAGTGCAGAATGCATGGACACAAGGAGAAGACAAGAACCGCTCCTTTGCGATGTGCGCAGAAGAAGCCGCTCGTCCGAGAAAAGCATCCGGCTGAAGTCGCTCTTTCTCGGCATGCGAGAGAGACGAGACCGCTGCTGAAGGCACACAGCGGCATTCGGGGAGAACCGCGATTTCTCGGCCAGCAACTGCAAACTCTCCGAAGCGGTTAACAGAGAGTGGCGCCGTCCACCCACGAGAGCGAAATAGCGAAATTGCTATGCCGAGAACGTGCGATTTCAGAATACTGCACTTCCTGAAAACAGGGGGTTTTTTCTCCGCAGGAAAGAATCCACATCTCTCGACTTTCTGTAACGTCCTCTCTGAAAGCACAACGTGTGTCGCTCCTGGAACTTCTAGCTGCCTTATTAGAGGGGCTTTTCCCTTCCACTCTGTTCGTCACAGAATGCTGAAGTGTAGCATCGGAAAAACAGAGAAAAACGAAATGTCCCTAGGAATCAACGGTTAAGAATGAGAGAGAAGCGTAGTGCAGAATGCATGGACACAAGGAGAAGACAAGAACCGCTCCTTTGCGATGTGCGCAGAAGAAGCCGCTCGTCCGAGAAAAGCATCCGGCTGAAGTCGCTCTTTCTCGGCATGCGAGAGAGACGAGACCGCTGCTGAAGTCTGAAAGTGGTATTCGGGGAGAAAAGCGATTTAACGGCCAGCAACTGCAAACTCTCCGAAGCGGTTAACAGAGAGTGGCGCTGTCCACCCACGAGAGCGAAATAGCGAAATTGCTATGCCGAGAACGTGCGATTTCAGAATACTGCATTTCCTGAAAACAGGGGTTTTTTTCTCCGCAGGAAAGAATCCACATCTCTAGACTTTCTGTAACGTTCTCTCTGAAAGCACAACGTGTGTCTCTCCTGGAACTTCTAGCTGCCTTATTAGAGGGGCTTTTCCCTTCCACTCTGTTCGTCACAGAATGCTGAAGTGTAGCATCGGAAAAACAGAGAAAAACGAAATGTCCCTAGGAATCAACGGTTAAGAATGAGAGAGAAGCGTAGTGCAGAATGCATGGACACAAGGAGAAGACAAGAACCGCTCCTTTGCGATGTGCGCAGAAGAAGCCGCTCGTCCGAGAAAAGCATCCGGCTGAAGTCGCTCTTTCTCGGCATGCGAGAGAGACGAGACCGCTGCTGAAGGCACACAGCGGCATTCGGGGAGAACCGCGATTTCTCGGCCAGCAACTGCAAACTCTCCGAAGCGGTTAACAGAGAGTGGCGCCGTCCACCCACGAGAGCGAAATAGCGAAATTGCTATGCCGAGAACGTGCGATTTCAGAATACTGCATTTCCTGAAAACAGGGGGTTTTTTCTCCGCAGGAAAGAATCCACATCTCTCGACTTTCTGTAACGTCCTCTCTGAAAGCACAACGTGTGTCGCTCCTGGAACTTCTAGCTGCCTTATTAGAGGGGCTTTTCCCTTCCACTCTGTTCGTCACAGAATGCTGAAGTGTAGCATCGGAAAAACAGAGAAAAACGAAATGTCCCTAGGAATCAACGGAAAGGCATAAGAATGAGAGAGAAGCGTAGTGCAGAATGCATGGACACAAGGAGAAGACAAGAACCGCTCCTTTGCGATGTGCGCAGAAGAAGCCGCTCGTCCGAGAAAAGCATCCGGCTGAAGTCGCTCTTTCTCGGCATGCGAGAGAGACGAGCCGCTGCTGAAGGCACACAGCGGCATTCGGGGAGAACCGCGATTTCTCGGCCAGCAACTGCAAACTCTCCGAAGCGGTTAACAGAGAGTGGCGCCGTCCACCCACGAGAGCGAAATAGCGAAATTGCTATGCCGAGAACGTGCGATTTCAGAATACTGCATTTCCTGAAAACAGGGGTTTTTTTCGCCGCAGGAAAGAATCCACATCTCTAGACTTTCTGTAACGACCTCTCTGAAAGCACAACGTGTGTCGCTCCTGGAACTTCTAGCTGCCTTATTAGAGGGGCTTTTCCCTTCCACTCTGTTCGTCACAGAATGCTGAAGTGTAGCATAGAAAAACAGAGAAAAACGAAATGTCCCTAGGAATCAACGGAAAGGCATAAGAATGAGAGAGAAGCGTAGTGCAGAATGCATGGACACAAGGAGAAGACAAGAACCGCTCCTTTGCGATGTGCGCAGAAGAAGCCGCTCGTCCGAGAAAAGCATCCGGCTGAAGTCGCTCTTTCTCGGCATGCGAGAGAGACGAGACCGCTGTTGAAGTCTGAAAGTGGTATTCGGGGAGAAAAGCGATTTAACGGCCAGCAACTGCAAACTCTCCGAAGCGGTTAACAGAGAGTGGCGCTGTCCACCCACGAGAGCGAAATAGCGAAATTGCTATGCCGAGAACGTGCGATTTCAGAATACTGCATTTCCTGAAAACAGGGGTTTTTTTCTCCGCAGGAAAGAATCCACATCTCTAGACTTTCTGTAACGTCCTCTCTGAAAGCACAACGTGTGTCGCTCCTGGAACTTCTAGCTGCCTTATTAGAGGGGCTTTTCCCTTCCACTCTGTTCATCACAGAATGCTGAAGTGTAGCATCGGAAAAACAGAGAAAAACGAAATGTCCCTAGGAATCAACGGTTAAGAATGAGAGAGAAGCGTAGTGCAGAATGCATGGACACAAGGAGAAGACAAGAACCGCTCCTTTGCGATGTGCGCAGAAGAAGCCGCTCGTCCGAGAAAAGCATCCGGCTGAAGTCGCTCTTTCTCGGCATGCGAGAGAGACGAGCCGCTGCTGAAGGCACACAGCGGCATTTGGGGAGAACCGCGATTTCTCGGCCAGCAACTGCAAACTCTCCGAAGCGGTTAACAGAGAGTGGCGCCGTCCACCCACGAGAGCGAAATAGCGAAATTGCTATGCCGAGAACGTGCGATTTCAGAATACTGCATTTCCTGAAAACAGGGGGTTTTTTCTCCGCAGGAAAGAATCCACATCTCTCGACTTTCTGTAACGTCCTCTCTGAAAGCACAACGTGTGTCGCTCCTGGAACTTCTAGCTGCCTTATTAGAGGGGCTTTTCCCTTCCACTCTGTTCGTCACAGAATGCTGAAGTGTAGCATCGGAAAAACAGAGAAAAACGAAATGTCCCTAGGAATCAACGGAAAGGCATAAGAATGAGAGAGAAGCGTAGTGCAGAATGCATGGACACAAGGAGAAGACAAGAACCGCTCCTTTGCGATGTGCGCAGAAGAAGCCGCTCGTCCGAGAAAAGCATCCGGCTGAAGTCGCTCTTTCTCGGCATGCGAGAGAGACGAGACCGCTGTTGAAGTCTGAAAGTGGTATTCGGGGAGAAAAGCGATTTAACGGCCAGCAACTGCAAACTCTCCGAAGCGGTTAACAGAGAGTGGCGCTGTCCACCCACGAGAGCGAAATAGCGAAATTGCTATGCCGAGAACGTGCGATTTCAGAATACTGCATTTCCTGAAAACAGGGGTTTTTTTCTCCGCAGGAAAGAATCCACATCTCTCGACTTTCTGTAACGTCCTCTCTGAAAGCACAACGTGTGTCGCTCCTGGAACTTCTAGCTGCCTTATTAGAGGGGCTTTTCCCTTCCACTCTGTTCATCACAGAATGCTGAAGTGTAGCATCGGAAAAACAGAGAAAAACGAAATGTCCCTAGGAATCAACGGTTAAGAATGAGAGAGAAGCGTAGTGCAGAATGCATGGACACAAGGAGAAGACAAGAACCGCTCCTTTGCGATGTGCGCAGAAGAAGCCGCTCGTCCGAGAAAAGCATCCGGCTGAAGTCGCTCTTTCTCGGCATGCGAGAGAGACGAGCCGCTGCTGAAGGCACACAGCGGCATTTGGGGAGAACCGCGATTTCTCGGCCAGCAACTGCAAACTCTCCGAAGCGGTTAACAGAGAGTGGCGCCGTCCACCCACGAGAGCGAAATAGCGAAATTGCTATGCCGAGAACGTGCGATTTCAGAATACTGCATTTCCTGAAAACAGGGGGTTTTTTCTCCGCAGGAAAGAATCCACATCTCTCGACTTTCTGTAACGTCCTCTCTGAAAGCACAACGTGTGTCGCTCCTGGAACTTCTAGCTGCCTTATTAGAGGGGCTTTTCCCTTCCACTCTGTTCGTCACAGAATGCTGAAGTGTAGCATCGGAAAAACAGAGAAAAACGAAATGTCCCTAGGAATCAACGGAAAGGCATAAGAATGAGAGAGAAGCGTAGTGCAGAATGCATGGACACAAGGAGAAGACAAGAACCGCTCCTTTGCGATGTGCGCAGAAGAAGCCGCTCGTCCGAGAAAAGCATCCGGCTGAAGTCGCTCTTTCTCGGCATGCGAGAGAGACGAGACCGCTGTTGAAGTCTGAAAGTGGTATTCGGGGAGAAAAGCGATTTAACGGCCAGCAACTGCAAACTCTCCGAAGCGGTTAACAGAGAGTGGCGCTGTCCACCCACGAGAGCGAAATAGCGAAATTGCTATGCCGAGAACGTGCGATTTCAGAATACTGCATTTCCTGAAAACAGGGGTTTTTTTCTCCGCAGGAAAGAATCCACATCTCTCGACTTTCTGTAACGTCCTCTCTGAAAGCACAACGTGTGTCGCTCCTGGAACTTCTAGCTGCCTTATTAGAGGGGCTTTTCCCTTCCACTCTGTTCATCACAGAATGCTGAAGTGTAGCATCGGAAAAACAGAGAAAAACGAAATGTCCCTAGGAATCAACGGTTAAGAATGAGAGAGAAGCGTAGTGCAGAATGCATGGACACAAGGAGAAGACAAGAACCGCTCCTTTGCGATGTGCGCAGAAGAAGCCGCTCGTCCGAGAAAAGCATCCGGCTGAAGTCGCTCTTTCTCGGCATGCGAGAGAGACGAGCCGCTGCTGAAGGCACACAGCGGCATTTGGGGAGAACCGCGATTTCTCGGCCAGCAACTGCAAACTCTCCGAAGCGGTTAACAGAGAGTGGCGCCGTCCACCCACGAGAGCGAAATAGCGAAATTGCTATGCCGAGAACGTGCGATTTCAGAATACTGCATTTCCTGAAAACAGGGGGTTTTTTCTCCGCAGGAAAGAATCCACATCTCTCGACTTTCTGTAACGTCCTCTCTGAAAGCACAACGTGTGTCGCTCCTGGAACTTCTAGCTGCCTTATTAGAGGGGCTTTTCCCTTCCACTCTGTTCGTCACAGAATGCTGAAGTGTAGCATCGGAAAAACAGAGAAAAACGAAATGTCCCTAGGAATCAACGGAAAGGCATAAGAATGAGAGAGAAGCGTAGTGCAGAATGCATGGACACAAGGAGAAGACAAGAACCGCTCCTTTGCGATGTGCGCAGAAGAAGCCGCTCGTCCGAGAAAAGCATCCGGCTGAAGTCGCTCTTTCTCGGCATGCGAGAGAGACGAGCCGCTGCTGAAGGCACACAGCGGCATTCGGGGAGAACCGCGATTTCTCGGCCAGCAACTGCAAACTCTCCGAAGCGGTTAACAGAGAGTGGCGCCGTCCACCCACGAGAGCGAAATAGCGAAATTGCTATGCCGAGAACGTGCGATTTCAGAATACTGCATTTCCTGAAAACAGGGTTTTTTTTCGCCGCAGGAAAGAATCCACGTCTCTAGACTTTCTGTAACGACCTCTCTGAAAGCACAACGTGTGTCGCTCCTGGAACTTCTAGCTGCCTTATTAGAGGGGCTTTTCCCTTCCACTCTGTTCGTCACAGAATGCTGAAGTGTAGCATAGAAAAACAGAGAAAAACGAAATGTCCCTAGGAATCAACGGAAAGGCATAAGAATGAGAGAGAAGCGTAGTGCAGAATGCATGGACACAAGGAGAAGACAAGAACCGCTCCTTTGCGATGTGCGCAGAAGAAGCCGCTCGTCCGAGAAAAGCATCCGGCTGAAGTCGCTCTTTCTCGGCATGCGAGAGAGACGAGACCGCTGTTGAAGTCTGAAAGTGGTATTCGGGGAGAAAAGCGATTTAACGGCCAGCAACTGCAAACTCTCCGAAGCGGTTAACAGAGAGTGGCGCTGTCCACCCACGAGAGCGAAATAGCGAAATTGCTATGCCGAGAACGTGCGATTTCAGAATACTGCATTTCCTGAAAACAGGGGTTTTTTTCTCCGCAGGAAAGAATCCACATCTCTCGACTTTCTGTAACGTCCTCTCTGAAAGCACAACGTGTGTCTCTCCTGGAACTTCTAGCTGCCTTATTAGAGGGGCTTTTCCCTTCCACTCTGTTCGTCACAGAATGCTGAAGTGTAGCATCGGAAAAACAGAGAAAAACGAAATGTCCCTAGGAATCAACGGTTAAGAATGAGAGAGAAGCGTAGTGCAGAATGCATGGACACAAGGAGAAGACAAGAACCGCTCCTTTGCGATGTGCGCAGAAGAAGCCGCTCGTCCGAGAAAAGCATCCGGCTGAAGTCGCTCTTTCTCGGCATGCGAGAGAGACGAGACCGCTGCTGAAGGCACACAGCGGCATTCGGGGAGAACCGCGATTTCTCGGCCAGCAACTGCAAACTCTCCGAAGCGGTTAACAGAGAGTGGCGCCGTCCACCCACGAGAGCGAAATAGCGAAATTGCTATGCCGAGAACGTGCGATTTCAGAATACTGCATTTCCTGAAAACAGGGGGTTTTTTCTCCGCAGGAAAGAATCCACATCTCTCGACTTTCTGTAACGTCCTCTCTGAAAGCACAACGTGTGTCGCTCCTGGAACTTCTAGCTGCCTTATTAGAGGGGCTTTTCCCTTCCACTCTGTTCGTCACAGAATGCTGAAGTGTAGCATCGGAAAAACAGAGAAAAACGAAATGTCCCTAGGAATCAACGGAAAGGCATAAGAATGAGAGAGAAGCGTAGTGCAGAATGCATGGACACAAGGAGAAGACAAGAACCGCTCCTTTGCGATGTGCGCAGAAGAAGCCGCTCGTCCGAGAAAAGCATCCGGCTGAAGTCGCTCTTTCTCGGCATGCGAGAGAGACGAGCCGCTGCTGAAGGCACACAGCGGCATTCGGGGAGAACCGCGATTTCTCGGCCAGCAACTGCAAACTCTCCGAAGCGGTTAACAGAGAGTGGCGCCGTCCACCCACGAGAGCGAAATAGCGAAATTGCTATGCCGAGAACGTGCGATTTCAGAATACTGCATTTCCTGAAAACAGGGTTTTTTTTCGCCGCAGGAAAGAATCCACGTCTCTAGACTTTCTGTAACGACCTCTCTGAAAGCACAACGTGTGTCGCTCCTGGAACTTCTAGCTGCCTTATTAGAGGGGCTTTTCCCTTCCACTCTGTTCGTCACAGAATGCTGAAGTGTAGCATAGAAAAACAGAGAAAAACGAAATGTCCCTAGGAATCAACGGAAAGGCATAAGAATGAGAGAGAAGCGTAGTGCAGAATGCATGGACACAAGGAGAAGACAAGAACCGCTCCTTTGCGATGTGCGCAGAAGAAGCCGCTCGTCCGAGAAAAGCATCCGGCTGAAGTCGCTCTTTCTCGGCATGCGAGAGAGACGAGACCGCTGTTGAAGTCTGAAAGTGGTATTCGGGGAGAAAAGCGATTTAACGGCCAGCAACTGCAAACTCTCCGAAGCGGTTAACAGAGAGTGGCGCTGTCCACCCACGAGAGCGAAATAGCGAAATTGCTATGCCGAGAACGTGCGATTTCAGAATACTGCATTTCCTGAAAACAGGGGTTTTTTTCTCCGCAGGAAAGAATCCACATCTCTCGACTTTCTGTAACGTCCTCTCTGAAAGCACAACGTGTGTCTCTCCTGGAACTTCTAGCTGCCTTATTAGAGGGGCTTTTCCCTTCCACTCTGTTCGTCACAGAATGCTGAAGTGTAGCATCGGAAAAACAGAGAAAAACGAAATGTCCCTAGGAATCAACGGTTAAGAATGAGAGAGAAGCGTAGTGCAGAATGCATGGACACAAGGAGAAGACAAGAACCGCTCCTTTGCGATGTGCGCAGAAGAAGCCGCTCGTCCGAGAAAAGCATCCGGCTGAAGTCGCTCTTTCTCGGCATGCGAGAGAGACGAGACCGCTGCTGAAGGCACACAGCGGCATTCGGGGAGAACCGCGATTTCTCGGCCAGCAACTGCAAACTCTCCGAAGCGGTTAACAGAGAGTGGCGCCGTCCACCCACGAGAGCGAAATAGCGAAATTGCTATGCCGAGAACGTGCGATTTCAGAATACTGCATTTCCTGAAAACAGGGGGTTTTTTCTCCGCAGGAAAGAATCCACATCTCTCGACTTTCTGTAACGTCCTCTCTGAAAGCACAACGTGTGTCGCTCCTGGAACTTCTAGCTGCCTTATTAGAGGGGCTTTTCCCTTCCACTCTGTTCATCACAGAATGCTGAAGTGTAGCATCGGAAAAACAGAGAAAAACGAAATGTCCCTAGGAATCAACGGTTAAGAATGAGAGAGAAGCGTAGTGCAGAATGCATGGACACAAGGAGAAGACAAGAACCGCTCCTTTGCGATGTGCGCAGAAGAAGCCGCTCGTCCGAGAAAAGCATCCGGCTGAAGTCGCTCTTTCTCGGCATGCGAGAAAGACGAGACCGCTGCTGAAGGCACAAAGCGGCATTCGGGGAGAACCGCGATTTCTCGGCCAGCAACTGCAAACTCTCCGAAGCGGTTAACAGAGAGTGGCGCTGTCCACCCACGAGAGCGAAATAGCGAAATTGCTATGCCGAGAACGTGCGATTTCAGAATACTGCATTTCCTGAAAACAGGGTTTTTTTTCTCCGCAGGAAAGAATCCACATCTCTAGACTTTCTGTAACGTCCTCTCTGAAAGCACAACGTGTGTCTCTCCTGGAACTTCTAGCTGCCTTATTAGAGGGGCTTTTCCCTTCCACTCTGTTCGTCACAGAATGCTGAAGTGTAGCATCGGAAAAACAGAGAAAAACGAAATGTCCCTAGGAATCAACGGTTAAGAATGAGAGAGAAGCGTAGTGCAGAATGCATGGACACAAGGAGAAGACAAGAACCGCTCCTTTGCGATATGCGCAGAAGAAGCCGCTCGTCCGAGAAAAGCATCCGGCTGAAGTCGCTCTTTCTCGGCATGCGAGAGAGACGAGACCGCTGCTGAAGGCACACAGCGGCATTCGGGGAGAACCGCGATTTCTCGGCCAGCAATTGCAAACTCTCCGAAGCGGTTAACAGAGAGTGGCGCCGTCCACCCACGAGAGCGAAATAGCGAAATTGCTATGCCGAGAACGTGCGATTTCAGAATACTGCATTTCCTGAAAACAGGGGGTTTTTTCTCCGCAGGAAAGAATCCACATCTCTCGACTTTCTGTAACGTCCTCTCTGAAAGCACAACGTGTGTCGCTCCTGGAACTTCTAGCTGCCTTATTAGAGGGGCTTTTCCCTTCCACTCTGTTCGTCACAGAATGCTGAAGTGTAGCATCGGAAAAACAGAGAAAAACGAAATGTCCCTAGGAATCAACGGTTAAGAATGAGAGAGAAGCGTAGTGCAGAATGCATGGACACAAGGAGAAGACAAGAACCGCTCCTTTGCGATGTGCGCAGAAGAAGCCGCTCGTCCGAGAAAAGCATCCGGCTGAAGTCGCTCTTTCTCGGCATGCGAGAGAGACGAGACCGCTGCTGAAGGCACACAGCGGCATTCGGGGAGAACCGCGATTTCTCGGCCAGCAACTGCAAACTCTCCGAAGCGGTTAACAGAGAGTGGCGCCGTCCACCCACGAGAGCGAAATAGCGAAATTGCTATGCCGAGAACGTGCGATTTCAGAATACTGCATTTCCTGAAAACAGGGGGTTTTTTCTCCGCAGGAAAGAATCCACATCTCTCGACTTTCTGTAACGTCCTCTCTGAAAGCACAACGTGTGTCGCTCCTGGAACTTCTAGCTGCCTTATTAGAGGGGCTTTTCCCTTCCACTCTGTTCGTCACAGAATGCTGAAGTGTAGCATCGGAAAAACAGAGAAAAACGAAATGTCCCTAGGAATCAACGGAAAGGCATAAGAATGAGAGAGAAGCGTAGTGCAGAATGCATGGACACAAGGAGAAGACAAGAACCGCTCCTTTGCGATGTGTGCAGAAGAAGCCGCTCGTCCGAGAAAAGCATCCGGCTGAAGTCGCTCTTTCTCGGCATGCGAGAGAGACGAGCCGCTGCTGAAGGCACACAGCGGCATTCGGGGAGAACCGCGATTTCTCGGCCAGCAACTGCAAACTCTCCGAAGCGGTTAACAGAGAGTGGCGCCGTCCACCCACGAGAGCGAAATAGCGAAATTGCTATGCCGAGAACGTGCGATTTCAGAATACTGCATTTCCTGAAAACAGGGGTTTTTTTCGCCGCAGGAAAGAATCCACATCTCTAGACTTTCTGTAACGACCTCTCTGAAAGCACAACGTGTGTCGCTCCTGGAACTTCTAGCTGCCTTATTAGAGGGGCTTTTCCCTTCCACTCTGTTCGTCACAGAATGCTGAAGTGTAGCATAGAAAAACAGAGAAAAACGAAATGTCCCTAGGAATAAACGGAAAGGCATAAGAATGAGAGAGAAGCGTAGTGCAGAATGCATGGACACAAGGAGAAGACAAGAACCGCTCCTTTGCGATGTGCGCAGAAGAAGCCGCTCGTCCGAGAAAAGCATCCGGCTGAAGTCGCTCTTTCTCGGCATGCGAGAGAGACGAGACCGCTGTTGAAGTCTGAAAGTGGTATTCGGGGAGAAAAGCGATTTAACGGCCAGCAACTGCAAACTCTCCGAAGCGGTTAACAGAGAGTGGCGCTGTCCACCCACGAGAGCGAAATAGCGAAATTGCTATGCCGAGAACGTGCGATTTCAGAATACTGCATTTCCTGAAAACAGGGGTTTTTTTCTCCGCAGGAAAGAATCCACATCTCTAGACTTTCTGTAACGTCCTCTCTGAAAGCACAACGTGTGTCGCTCCTGGAACTTCTAGCTGCCTTATTAGAGGGGCTTTTCCCTTCCACTCTGTTCATCACAGAATGCTGAAGTGTAGCATCGGAAAAACAGAGAAAAACGAAATGTCCCTAGGAATCAACGGTTAAGAATGAGAGAGAAGCGTAGTGCAGAATGCATGGACACAAGGAGAAGACAAGAACCGCTCCTTTGCGATGTGCGCAGAAGAAGCCGCTCGTCCGAGAAAAGCATCCGGCTGAAGTCGCTCTTTCTCGGCATGCGAGAGAGACGAGCCGCTGCTGAAGGCACACAGCGGCATTTGGGGAGAACCGCGATTTCTCGGCCAGCAACTGCAAACTCTCCGAAGCGGTTAACAGAGAGTGGCGCCGTCCACCCACGAGAGCGAAATAGCGAAATTGCTATGCCGAGAACGTGCGATTTCAGAATACTGCATTTCCTGAAAACAGGGGGTTTTTTCTCCGCAGGAAAGAATCCACATCTCTCGACTTTCTGTAACGTCCTCTCTGAAAGCACAACGTGTGTCGCTCCTGGAACTTCTAGCTGCCTTATTAGAGGGGCTTTTCCCTTCCACTCTGTTCGTCACAGAATGCTGAAGTGTAGCATAGAAAAACAGAGAAAAACGAAATGTCCCTAGGAATCAACGGTTAAGAATGAGAGAGAAGCGTAGTGCAGAATGCATGGACACAAGGAGAAGACAAGAACCGCTCCTTTGCGATGTGCGCAGAAGAAGCCGCTCGTCCGAGAAAAGCATCCGGCTGAAGTCGCTCTTTCTCGGCATGCGAGAGAGACGAGACCGCTGTTGAAGTCTGAAAGTGGTATTCGGGGAGAAAAGCGATTTAACGGCCAGCAACTGCAAACTCTCCGAAGCGGTTAACAGAGAGTGGCGCTGTCCACCCACGAGAGCGAAATAGCGAAATTGCTATGCCGAGAACGTGCGATTTCAGAATACTGCATTTCCTGAAAACAGGGGTTTTTTTCTCCGCAGGAAAGAATCCACATCTCTAGACTTTCTGTAACGTCCTCTCTGAAAGCACAACGTGTGTCGCTCCTGGAACTTCTAGCTGCCTTATTAGAGGGGCTTTTCCCTTCCACTCTGTTCATCACAGAATGCTGAAGTGTAGCATCGGAAAAACAGAGAAAAACGAAATGTCCCTAGGAATCAACGGTTAAGAATGAGAGAGAAGCGTAGTGCAGAATGCATGGACACAAGGAGAAGACAAGAACCGCTCCTTTGCGATGTGCGCAGAAGAAGCCGCTCGTCCGAGAAAAGCATCCGGCTGAAGTCGCTCTTTCTCGGCATGCGAGAGAGACGAGCCGCTGCTGAAGGCACACAGCGGCATTTGGGGAGAACCGCGATTTCTCGGCCAGCAACTGCAAACTCTCCGAAGCGGTTAACAGAGAGTGGCGCCGTCCACCCACAAGAGCGAAATAGCGAAATTGCTATGCCGAGAACGTGCGATTTCAGAATACTGCATTTCCTGAAAACAGGGGGTTTTTTCTCCGCAGGAAAGAATCCACATCTCTCGACTTTCTGTAACGTCCTCTCTGAAAGCACAACGTGTGTCGCTCCTGGAACTTCTAGCTGCCTTATTAGAGGGGCTTTTCCCTTCCACTCTGTTCGTCACAGAATGCTGAAGTGTAGCATCGGAAAAACAGAGAAAAACGAAATGTCCCTAGGAATCAACGGAAAGGCATAAGAATGAGAGAGAAGCGTAGTGCAGAATGCATGGACACAAGGAGAAGACAAGAACCGCTCCTTTGCGATGTGCGCAGAAGAAGCCGCTCGTCCGAGAAAAGCATCCGGCTGAAGTCGCTCTTTCTCGGCATGCGAGAGAGACGAGCCGCTGCTGAAGGCACACAGCGGCATTCGGGGAGAACCGCGATTTCTCGGCCAGCAACTGCAAACTCTCCGAAGCGGTTAACAGAGAGTGGCGCCGTCCACCCACGAGAGCGAAATAGCGAAATTGCTATGCCGAGAACGTGCGATTTCAGAATACTGCATTTCCTGAAAACAGGGTTTTTTTTCGCCGCAGGAAAGAATCCACGTCTCTAGACTTTCTGTAACGACCTCTCTGAAAGCACAACGTGTGTCGCTCCTGGAACTTCTAGCTGCCTTATTAGAGGGGCTTTTCCCTTCCACTCTGTTCGTCACAGAATGCTGAAGTGTAGCATAGAAAAACAGAGAAAAACGAAATGTCCCTAGGAATCAACGGAAAGGCATAAGAATGAGAGAGAAGCGTAGTGCAGAATGCATGGACACAAGGAGAAGACAAGAACCGCTCCTTTGCGATGTGCGCAGAAGAAGCCGCTCGTCCGAGAAAAGCATCCGGCTGAAGTCGCTCTTTCTCGGCATGCGAGAGAGACGAGACCGCTGTTGAAGTCTGAAAGTGGTATTCGGGGAGAAAAGCGATTTAACGGCCAGCAACTGCAAACTCTCCGAAGCGGTTAACAGAGAGTGGCGCTGTCCACCCACGAGAGCGAAATAGCGAAATTGCTATGCCGAGAACGTGCGATTTCAGAATACTGCATTTCCTGAAAACAGGGGTTTTTTTCTCCGCAGGAAAGAATCCACATCTCTCGACTTTCTGTAACGTCCTCTCTGAAAGCACAACGTGTGTCTCTCCTGGAACTTCTAGCTGCCTTATTAGAGGGGCTTTTCCCTTCCACTCTGTTCGTCACAGAATGCTGAAGTGTAGCATCGGAAAAACAGAGAAAAACGAAATGTCCCTAGGAATCAACGGTTAAGAATGAGAGAGAAGCGTAGTGCAGAATGCATGGACACAAGGAGAAGACAAGAACCGCTCCTTTGCGATGTGCGCAGAAGAAGCCGCTCGTCCGAGAAAAGCATCCGGCTGAAGTCGCTCTTTCTCGGCATGCGAGAGAGACGAGACCGCTGCTGAAGGCACACAGCGGCATTCGGGGAGAAAAGCGATTTAACGGCCAGCAACTGCAAACTCTCCGAAGCGGTTAACAGAGAGTGGCGCTGTCCACCCACGAGAGCGAAATAGCGAAATTGCTATGCCGAGAACGTGCGATTTCAGAATACTGCATTTCCTGAAAACAGGGGTTTTTTTCTCCGCAGGAAAGAATCCACATCTCTAGACTTTCTGTAACGTCCTCTCTGAAAGCACAACGTGTGTCGCTCCTGGAACTTCTAGCTGCCTTATTAGAGGGGCTTTTCCCTTCCACTCTGTTCATCACAGAATGCTGAAGTGTAGCATCGGAAAAACAGAGAAAAACGAAATGTCCCTAGGAATCAACGGTTAAGAATGAGAGAGAAGCGTAGTGCAGAATGCATGGACACAAGGAGAAGACAAGAACCGCTCCTTTGCGATGTGCGCAGAAGAAGCCGCTCGTCCGAGAAAAGCATCCGGCTGAAGTCGCTCTTTCTCGGCATGCGAGAGAGACGAGCCGCTGCTGAAGGCACACAGCGGCATTTGGGGAGAACCGCGATTTCTCGGCCAGCAACTGCAAACTCTCCGAAGCGGTTAACAGAGAGTGGCGCCGTCCACCCACAAGAGCGAAATAGCGAAATTGCTATGCCGAGAACGTGCGATTTCAGAATACTGCATTTCCTGAAAACAGGGGGTTTTTTCTCCGCAGGAAAGAATCCACATCTCTCGACTTTCTGTAACGTCCTCTCTGAAAGCACAACGTGTGTCGCTCCTGGAACTTCTAGCTGCCTTATTAGAGGGGCTTTTCCCTTCCACTCTGTTCGTCACAGAATGCTGAAGTGTAGCATCGGAAAAACAGAGAAAAACGAAATGTCCCTAGGAATCAACGGAAAGGCATAAGAATGAGAGAGAAGCGTAGTGCAGAATGCATGGACACAAGGAGAAGACAAGAACCGCTCCTTTGCGATGTGCGCAGAAGAAGCCGCTCGTCCGAGAAAAGCATCCGGCTGAAGTCGCTCTTTCTCGGCATGCGAGAGAGACGAGCCGCTGCTGAAGGCACACAGCGGCATTCGGGGAGAACCGCGATTTCTCGGCCAGCAACTGCAAACTCTCCGAAGCGGTTAACAGAGAGTGGCGCCGTCCACCCACGAGAGCGAAATAGCGAAATTGCTATGCCGAGAACGTGCGATTTCAGAATACTGCATTTCCTGAAACCAGGGTTTTTTTTCGCCGCAGGAAAGAATCCACGTCTCTAGACTTTCTGTAACGACCTCTCTGAAAGCACAACGTGTGTCGCTCCTGGAACTTCTAGCTGCCTTATTAGAGGGGCTTTTCCCTTCCACTCTGTTCGTCACAGAATGCTGAAGTGTAGCATAGAAAAACAGAGAAAAACGAAATGTCCCTAGGAATCAACGGAAAGGCATAAGAATGAGAGAGAAGCGTAGTGCAGAATGCATGGACACAAGGAGAAGACAAGAACCGCTCCTTTGCGATGTGCGCAGAAGAAGCCGCTCGTCCGAGAAAAGCATCCGGCTGAAGTCGCTCTTTCTCGGCATGCGAGAGAGACGAGACCGCTGTTGAAGTCTGAAAGTGGTATTCGGGGAGAAAAGCGATTTAACGGCCAGCAACTGCAAACTCTCCGAAGCGGTTAACAGAGAGTGGCGCTGTCCACCCACGAGAGCGAAATAGCGAAATTGCTATGCCGAGAACGTGCGATTTCAGAATACTGCATTTCCTGAAAACAGGGGTTTTTTTCTCCGCAGGAAAGAATCCACATCTCTCGACTTTCTGTAACGTCCTCTCTGAAAGCACAACGTGTGTCTCTCCTGGAACTTCTAGCTGCCTTATTAGAGGGGCTTTTCCCTTCCACTCTGTTCGTCACAGAATGCTGAAGTGTAGCATCGGAAAAACAGAGAAAAACGAAATGTCCCTAGGAATCAACGGTTAAGAATGAGAGAGAAGCGTAGTGCAGAATGCATGGACACAAGGAGAAGACAAGAACCGCTCCTTTGCGATGTGCGCAGAAGAAGCCGCTCGTCCGAGAAAAGCATCCGGCTGAAGTC